>NC_142107.1:17842500-18155000 GCF_056152115.1 Neolamprologus brichardi
CAAGAGCTAACAGGCCTTAACACAGCTCATGTGCTCCTTGTCTTTCAGAGCACGTATGACCGCTGTCCTCTGGAGCTGGTCCGATGTATCAAACACATCCTTTACACAGAGCAGAGGCTCGTCCGAGAGGCTACAAACGTAAGTGGGATTCGTGTTTGTGCATCGAACATGTATAAAAATAAATAATTTCTGAGTGTATATGTGAAAAAGTACCACATTCCAGTTTGTTACACTTATATTTTCAGATCGTCAAGCCTATTTTAATATTAGACAAAGAAAAATACAAAATCCAGTTTTTTAAATGAAGATTTTATTTATCAAGGGAGTTAACCAAACTCTTCGTGACCCTATGGCAAAATAACCCCAACCCCAGCTTGTAAAATCACGATTTAACTGTGATTAACTGCTTTTTTTTCTTTGGAAAGCTGACACATCTTGCCACAATCTCAAGAAACATGAGAACAGCTGAGAAACAAAGTCATTGACATCTATGAGCCTGGAAAGGGTCGCAAAGCCATTTCTGAGGCTTTGGGATTCCAGCGAACCACAGTGAGACCCATTATCCACAAATGGAGAAAAATTGGAACAGTGGTGAACCTTCACGGGAAAGGCCGACCTACCAAAGTTACTCGAAGAGCGCTTCGGCGACTCATCCATAGGGTTCATATAAGGCCAGGAGCTCACAAAAGAACCAAGTACAACAACTAAAGAGCTGCAGGCCTCGCTTGCCTCAGGGTCAGCGTTCATGATTCAACAATAAGAAAGAGACTGTGCAAAAATGGCATCCATGGGAGAGTTAGAAAGAGAAAAATTACTGTTGACCAGAAAGAACACAAAGGCTCATCTCACATTTGCCAAAACACACTTTGATAATCCTCAAGACTTTTGGGACTGACGAGACAAAAGTTGAACCGTCATACCGACAGTAAAACATGGTGGTGGTAGTGTGATGGTCTAGGGAAGCTTTGCTGACTTAAATCCATTTAGATTTATGCTTAAAGGCTTCAGTTCAAAGCAAGCAAACCATTCATGCTTTAAAACCCTCTAATGTGGCTGAATTAAAACAATTCTGCAAAGATGAGTGGTCCAGAATTCTTTCAAAGGGATGTGTTTTTTAATTTAGTCAGGTTGTCATTGTCTAATGTTAAAATTAGTTTAACCTCCTAGGACCTGGCGTCCACATATGTGGACATCACATTTTGGCTTATTTAGACCAGAATACTCAATTTTGCTCTACAAGGGCCTGATATCCACTTACGAGGACATTATACTGCTACTGTTCTATCAAATTTTTAAACGAATATCCTCATATGTAGCTCTTATTTTTCTTAAAAACAAAAATAAGGTAAAAAAAAAAAAAGATCTGGTAATTCTTTGTATTTACGTTAATCGGGCCCCAATATGCCCAACTATCAAAGAGAAATTAAAAATGCATGCCATGGAAGAGTTCGGGTCTTAGGAGGTTAATGATCTGAAATATGTAAGTGTGACAAATATGGAAAAACCAAAGAAATCAGAACAGCAGACACACAAACACACCTGTGGCTTCATAGCCTGCAAAACACAAACTACATAATGGTGGCTGATTCGGAAAGTGGATTACTATTCTCCGTTTCCTGTATTTGTTTATCCTAGAGGGTCTCCTGAGTTCATTGTATTCGAACATTATAAATGTGATATCGTACCACAGCCAATACAGTCATGCTTTAAAATAGCTTTGTAAAACCAAACCATTTGTATTTCCCTACTTTAACAATGCAATATACAGGAAAGTCACAGGAAAGTCAGATATTTCACACTTTTATAACATGCAGTGAGCCGAACCATAAAGCCAGCCGTGCGTAAGACATCTTCCTTGAACTCCTGTGGTGAATTGATTTTCAGTCACAACATGCCTTTTCTGTTAGTGGAGTTAATTTTGGCCCGTTCAGTCTGAACCTTTAGGTACAGTTATGCACTTTTTCAAATTGTGGTGACCTTGCACTCTTCCTGAGGATGCAAATACATTTTTTCCTTTTTAACTTGCACCGTTGCCACTATCCTTGTGTTCCCGGAGAATTTTTACAGTTAAATAGTGCAGGTGCTGGGGTCTATCGATCAGTCAGTGCATCATGTTAGTTTTGGTTCCGTAGCTGTCTGTCTCTGTTTGCTGGTCTCTCAATCTCATATTTTGTAATCGACAGTCAAACTCTCCAGTGGGTGGAATGATGGACAGCATGTCTCAGAAATACCAACAGATCAACCAGGCTTTTGAGGAGCTTCGCCTGCTGACCCAAGACACTGAGAACGATCTCCGCAAGCTCCAACACAACCAGGAGTACTTCATCATCCAGTACCAAGAAAGCATGCGCATTCAGGGTGAGACCAGAGGGCTTGCATCTTCTTAGCGCTGCACGACCATAATGACAGAATCAGTTTTTGGTACTGCAAATACCAAAAAACATATAATTAATGTTTCTAACTGTTATTAGTCATTTAGATTTGCTGCTGTACCATTTTAATTCCTTGTTGAATCAAGAAACAAACTCTAGTTTATCTACTCTGTTTGTTTGGTGAGCAACTTGCTTAAAATAATTATGCTGCTCCCTTTTGGTTAATCAGTCTCACTTAGTCTGTTGTGTGCCACATGTCACTGTCCAAATACAAAAATAAAAGATAATTATTCACACAGCTATCTGAATTTTGTGTTGAGTCATGTAGATTAACAGCGAGAAACTGACAGCTTCTGTAACACTACAGATTTTTCACGAGTGCTCCATGTGTCAGACAGAAAGCATCGAGCTTTTTTAATATCTGAGCTATGCAGGAGGGGGAGGAGGGGGTTTTCCTGAGTAAATCATTATTCCTCAGATGGGACATGAATATTGCATGTGCACAGGTTAGAAATTGTTACTGCTTCTCTTCTACTCCCTCCGTCTTAAACTTGTCTCCCGTCTTCAGCTCAACTGGCCAGCCTGGCCACACTGCCCCCTGCTGACCGCCAGCTACGAGAGCCTGCCCTTCTGAGCAAGAAAAACACTGTGGAGGCATGGCTGACGAGAGAGGCCAACACACTACAGAAATACAGACTGGTGAGACACACTTGCACTTACTTATTTCGTTCGTGTGTGTGTGTGTGTGTGTGTGTATCAATGTGTAAATTACACTCCATAAAGATAAAATTAACTAGACCACATTGTGGAATGAGATCATATCACTGCAGTGCCAGTGCAGTTGCCAGATTACACCCATCCTTGAACTGGGCCTTGGTTTTGATTTTAAACTGTGCAGAAAATCTTGGACAGCTGATAAAATCTCTCCACAGACAGACATATAAACACCTGGCAAAGAAGTTGAAGCCAACTTTGTGGTAGTTGCTGCTACAGCTGTTGTCTCCCAGACATTTTATCATGATGACTGTCACACACATACACACGCAAAGCTGGTGCTGCGTTTTCTTTTTGACTTTAAGTAAATAAAGTATGGTATATGTAGGTAACACTACACCCACAGTGAAATCGGCCATCACTTTGATTTTAGTTACAACCCTGTAAAGTTTTGTGACCGCACCTTGTTTCGAGGCAGTCACATCCAGACGAACACGCAGAATGAGCAACTGTTCTCTGCAGCTTTTGTGGTAGTTGCAAACATCACACTCCCTAAGTTAAGTCTTTACCCCTTTAAAAGCGTAATCGGAGTAACCCTTGATGCTTTTTTCTGAACTGAGCCATTTCTCTCATATTTCGGGCCTGTTTATAGCATAAAATGACTCGGTTTGCATCAGAATTAAGTGAGCATGGTCTCTGCATATGCAGGTATACTTGGAAAAACCTAGAAACTCTTTTAATAGTCGTCAAACCACGTTTTTATTGACATATATACTGAGGTGGCAAAAGTAAGAGTGAGGCAGAGGTCACCAAATGAGGAAAAGAGTCTCTCCATAACCACGGTTTACTTCGATGACGCACAAATTTGTAGCCCTCACACAGATTCACAGAAACATTTGATCAAAACTTGGTTCTGGTGAAGTACATGTGTCTTGCTTGCTTGTGTGCAGGACCTGGCAGAGAAGCACCAGAAAACACTGCAGCTGTTGAGGAAGCAGCAGACCATCATTCTGGATGACGAGCTGATCCAGTGGAAGAGACGGCAACAACTGGCAGGCAACGGGGGACCGCCGGAGGGAGGCCTGGACATCCTTCAGTCCTGGTGAGTTGCTTTTTTTTTTTCGCTCTACCTCCCACCAAGATCACAGTAACTAGACTCTCTCACAAGGCAAAAGGTCACAGGTTTAAAAGCTTGCTTTGGAGTGGTCCTGTGTGGGGGGTTTTCAAAGGTTATTGGCAGGCATAGGCTGTCTTACATATTTTCTGTCCTGGCTGTGAGCCCTTTACCTTTTTAAAGGCATCACTTATTCAGCCAGATCTGAACGTTTTAGTAGTGTCAGCTACTTAAATTCTGTCTAATATAGCTGAGCTCAGCTTCCAGGAGTTCAAATTAAAATAAGTAATGGTGAAATGTAATATTTCTGGCACTGGTCGTGTTGATCTTCAAGTGTTGTTCTTACTTGTGTGTCTTTCTTGTGGATGCGTGGCTGGATTGGTGCCAGGTGTGAGAAGCTCGCGGAAACGATTTGGCAAAACAGGCAACAGATTCGGAGGGCCGAGCATCTCAGACAGCAGCTGCCTATCCCCGGACCTATTGAAGAGCTCCTCAACGAACTCAACAGTACTATCACAGATATCATTTCAACACTGGTCACCAGGTGTGTTTGTGTGTTTCACGTTTTTCTACACATCAAAGGCTGCAGCACCTGGCATGCTTATGTGTTGTCTGCAGGTTTTATGTAGAGCTGTGCAGATCAGCTCACTAGGAGTCGGGGGGGTTGGGGGGGGATATGTTAGAAATATGTGGAACCACTAATGTGCGCAGCTCTTGTTCGTGTTTGTCTTGCTGTTGGTCCTTAACTCCAGCCGTGAAGAAGACAGTAGCCATTCTCTATACAGAGCTCTGAAGTGTTAAAAACCATACAAACGATCTCTGTCTGCTCAAGTCTGATTTTTAACCAGGCAGCATTAAACAACTACACGGCATGTTTACACTCAGGCTATGTGATATTTTTTGGACTTTATGCAATCACGTCTGCATTTGTTGAATACCCATAATTCTCCACTCTGCATACTCAAATACGAACACTGAGGGAACATCAATGAGGGGTCACAAATTGCACATTAATCTTATCTACAACTTTAATTTATTTTGTGAATGTAGGCCAGTATAGGCGCTGGGCGGATCTTTTTTGCACATTGAGGAATTGCGTTTTATGCACTCAGGTTACTGAGTGCAAAAAGGGCAATGAAAGGGCAGGTCTACTTGTGCAACTGGTATTGTGGTCAATAGAGTGAGAGATGTCATCTATTTGTAAAATGAAATTACTCCGGCATTCAAAATTATCCATCAAATAATGTAATTCAATCCACATGCAAAAATTTTGTTAAAGTTTGGGTTTTCTTGTCTGTCTCTTACACTTATTGTGTGAGTGTTAAAGCAAACGTGAGAGCTCTTTACCTTGTACTTAAGCTATAATCCTGATGCTGCCGCAGCCTGTTGTGGTAAAGAGAGCTGAGCAGAAGGCAAAGCTTTGCTGGACAGTCTGCTTTCCTTCCCTGACCTATGGCCACAAGCTATTGGTAGTGACACACATAACCTTCCTTCAAGGGGTGTCTGGGCTGCCCTCAGATATGTCAGACATGTCTTCTAGATACCTCCTTTTTGAGGTATTTTGGGCATGCCCCACTAGGAGGAGATCCCAGGGCAAACACAAGACATGCTGTAGAGAGCTGGAGCGGAAATGTCTCTGAAGAGGAGGAGGCGGTGGCTGAAGGGAGGGGTGTCTCAGCATCTCTGCTTAGATTAGATTACTGCAACCAGTTAAATAGTGAAAAGTGAATAGGTGGATGGACTGTTCTATGTTATCCGATAACGCGATAGTGTGGAGGTACATTAATACACATAGCACTGGTAACTGTAGACATCAATAATCCACCATCAATACCTCTTTTCTCAGGGTAGCTCTTGCACAATTTAAGCTGCATAACTGTTACCAATATCATGTATTACAATAACCTCGATCCATAGTGCTAGAGTCTGGGTGGTAAAGGGAATTTTCCATTATGGACTTTGGCTAACTGCCCCCAATAATGACTCCCACACTCCCACATAGACAAGTACACTGTACACTGTATTAAACTGCATGAACGAAAGTCAAAAAGTGGGGTTTCATTTACTGTAACCTATGGGGATTATACCTTAAAAGTTAGATTAAATTTAGGATTTGAGTTTATGTAATACAGAATAATGAGTGTGAAAGCAATGCACTGAGAATTTGCGTTTTAGATTTCACGAAATACGTACGAACCCAGAGACAAAGAATGCAACTATACAGATATGCAGAAACAAGGAGCATACGCTGTTCGAGAGCTTAAAGGGAAGGAAGTGCACAGGGAACTTGTTTTAGTCCATTATTTTAAGCCCCAAATGCACACATGCCAGGGTCTTTTAGTCATCCAGCATCTCTGAACAAGAAGTATTCTGAAGTTTGTGACAGTGTCCTCTCTCACTTTCCTAGTAGATTCCCTGCAGGGACCCATAACCCACTAAGAAGTCATGTCATTGTCACAACGATTTTTGACTGGCCACACAGACAAGTCTGAAACAAGACAGTAATGCACAGCTATCAAGCACAATATAAATGCAGATTATGTTTCCTCCTGTCTTTACTCCCTAGGAGCCCCGGGAGGTTTCACACTGGCAATTGCAAAGTGTGGTCTTCTCATAACCACTTAGTTCAGCAGTATTTGTTTGCTTTCAAGCTTCCTCTGAGCCTGCAGGATTAATCATTAGGCTGATTCTGCTGTTATCTTACTACTTGGTCTCTTTAATGTTAATGTGGAAATCAGAAAACGGCTACACTGCCATACAAAAGAAGCACCAACTCTTTGAGAAGAAAGTAATTGTTAACCCTGTCGGTTAACTGGAAAGCGATTACTTACATGACCTTCAAATGGTGCGCAAGGCAGCAATAAAGGTCATTTTGAAAGGTTAATGTTCTCAAGCCTGCAGGTCATTAGAGCATAAAGAGTTTGGAGTTTTTATTAACAAAACAAAACAGCTTGCTGAACATTACCCCATCATTACCCTATCATAAAACATGCTCCATCCTTTATATGCTTAAAACTTTTTCCTTAAACAATTAATGCCGTAGAGAGTGCACATACATAACAGGTTCTGCTGCAGTGAGGTTACTGATCTCCTAATATTTGTTCAACTCTGCCTTTCACTAAAGTTCACTAAACTACAGCGATACCAGTCTTTCTAGCTTTAGATCATTGACTCGTTTGCATAGTTTGCATGTTCTTCGTCCCTTCTTTTCTCTGCATGCTTAAGTGTTTCTCACAGTTTCCCACAGTCTAAAGATATGCTTGTATAGGGCTGTGCTATATGACCAAAATCTCATATCCCGATATAAGAATTCTATCGTCGATAACGATATAAATCACCAAAATTTAATATTTAACATTTTCTGTAAATTCTGTGAATCTCGGGCAGCTCGACTTGCGTGAAGTGTTTCCAGCTGCGCGTCCTTTACCCGGAGTCGAGTGTTTTTATCGATGCATGAAACTATACATTTTTAGACATAAGTTGTAACGGCTGCCGTTTTCTTTGTATTTGAGTCTAAGGTTTATTTTTTTAGCACCTGGCGGCTCTTTTTTTTTACTTCTCATCCGTAAATAATCTGCTCTTTCACGTGATTCAGTTTATTTTGAAAAGTCTCAACAGGATCTTGAGCTTTATTGTGAAAGGTTTATGTGGAACATAAACAAGCGGACACGTGAAGCTGTTATCGTCGATGTTGCTAACGACAACGCATAAAACAGGCGCTTGTCCATCAGTAGTGTGGTTATATAAAATATAAGAGAAAGAGAGAACTTTAAGAAAATAATATAACCACTACAGTGACCATCAGAACGATGAAAAAATATTGCCGTAAACAATTTATTTTGCGACACCACGAAACAAACGATAGCGTAAAATGAAACGATAAATGTTTTTATATCGTCATCCGATATATATCGTTATATCGAACAGCCCTATGCTTGTAGGTTAACTGGCAGCAGGTGTGGATGTGACTCTTAATGCTTACCGGTCTCTCTGTTAACCCTGTGATGGACTGGCAGCCTTTCCAGGGCCTACTCCCTCGCATGTGTCAAAATACGCTGTCTTGGCTATTAAAAACATGTTACAAGTTCATGGTCATGCAGCTTAAGTAGGATGTGTTTGCTTTCAAGTTGCATCTCAGCTCAAAGTAATCATTAGGTTGTGTTATTGGGCCAATCACACAACAGACAGTAAAAGCAAAAGAATAATTTCATAAGAGACCTGTTGTTTTACTGAGCAGTGATTACCTTTATGACCTCTATTAGTGGGAACAGTTACAAATAAGGTCATTTTCACCTTGTGAAGTTTCATTTTCAGGACAGAGTTTGCAACATTCAACACCAAATAATTTGAACATGTTTTACATCATAAAACATTAATGCTGTCTTTTTTATGCTTTAAGCCTGTTTTATCTTTTATTGAAACAGTTTCAGTGAGTAGACTATAAGCTTAGTCATAGGACAAGTGACTTTTTAGTGCACATTCTCAAAGTTGTCAGTCTTCTTTCTACAGAACGAAAGCAAAAAGCTTAAAAAATCCACAGTTGAAAATTGTGTACATAACCTGCACAACTGGAATGGAAAGTTAACTGTTTCCTAAACAATTATTTCGGTTGAAGCTGCAAATACTCAGCAACAATTTAAGACCGAAGTAGAGCTTATAATCTGCAATAATCTGTGCAGCTGTACCAAAGTTAACTAAACAACAATGATACTGATCTATTTTGCTTTTGCTTGGAACAGATGGAATTTGACACTGACATATTTGCAAACCCCAAGATTTCCAGTTCATGTGACACTGATACATACTACCAGAGCTGTTATTTGACCCGTTAATTAAATGGACGGGTGGTTGGATGTCGCTTTAAGATGTGCATATAGTGGCAGTAGGTATCTGATGATAAAGACTTTTGTCACACTCTAACTGTCACTCTTCTATCCACAGCACATTCATCATTGAGAAACAACCTCCACAGGTCCTTAAAACCCAAACTAAGTTTGCCGCTACAGTGCGCCTTCTAGTGGGAGGCAAGTTGAACGTACACATGAATCCCCCACAAGTCAAAGCTACCATCATCAGTGAACAGCAAGCCAAGGCCCTCTTGAAAAATGAAAACACAAGAAAGTAAGTTTGGTGCATTGGTGCAAATGGACTAGTGCTTTTCTACTGATCACTCAAAGAGCTTTATACAACATGATTCATTCACCCATTCATAGACAGTGTTGGGAAGGTTACTTTTAAAATGTATTCCATTACAGATTACAGAATACATGCCACAAAATGTATTCTGTAACGTATTCCGTTACGTTACTCAATGAGAGTAACGTATTCTGAATACTTTGGATTACTTAATATATTATCGTGCTGTTTACAACTACATGAATGTACTATTGCTGTGATTTATTACTGTTACTGAAGGTCCGCGGCTCCGAACCGTAGTAAAGGGACCTCTGACTAATACGTCGGGTTCCGTGTCGGGCTCGTAGCCGAAAACTAGCTTTACTTTGTTGTCTGGGTCAACTTTGCTAGCGAGAGACAGAGAGAGGCGTTGAAAGGCTGCTCCAACAGAACTTATTGTTTTTGGAGGAAAACACGAACACGGTGTACAGTCGAATCTTAATAGCTTACTTACAACTGGGCTCGTCAGGCACTCTTTTTGGCTGCAGTGGTTATTATTATATTTACATGCTTCCAGCTCCTGTTTCAGCTCGATGACAGCTCGTACTTTTCCTTTTTCTCCCTCCCTCGCTCACAGATACATAACGTGTATGGCAGTCCATTCTCCCTGCAGCACGGACTACACTGCCTATGATGCTACATTCTTTAGAGCTATACCGGTAGCATTCTGCCTATTAGCTTAGCACAACAACAACAAAAAGGCCTCTCTCACCCAGGAAATACGCAGAGAGAGCGTCACCCTGTAACCATGGCAACCGTAATGCTGCCGCCTGGAACAACAGAACGTAGCTGTCAAACAAAACCCAAACAGTCCTGACCCGCCACAATATGAAACAGGGAAGTACCGCCGTGTAATCCATTTATTTCAACAAAGTAACTGTATTCTAAATACCACCTTTTTAAACGGTAACTGTAACGGAATACAGTTACTCATATTTTGTATTTTAAATACGTAACGGCGGTACATGTATTCCGTTACTCCCCAACACTGTTCACAGAGCATATACATACATCCCCTTTTTTTTTTAAACGTTCAACTTTTCGCATTCCATCTTCCTTGACAGAGAGAGAGATAACACTGCAATAAGTTACCATAGCACAATTAAGATAAGCGGTTTGGTTTTCTTCCGAGATTACGGGATCCCATGATGAACTCTGGCCTAGTGTGTTCCGAGACCTCACCACAGAAACATGGCTGGAACTTGAACAATGTCTAAGAGGAATCTATGGTGTGGACACAGAATCCGCATTTAGCCTGTTCCACAGCCTTGTTCCACATTCCTCCTAACTAATAGAAACCTTACAAGACTGTAGGTCTGCCAGGCCGCCAGTGGGAAAGTGTCTGAGCGGCTACATCTTAGCAAAATCTACAGAGCAAATCTACATACATCTGCTGCGTCTCATCTAAACCACTTGTCGAGAGACTTCTGCCACAACGTCTCGCTCAAAAGCATGTGACTAAAGAGGGACGCCACATGAAGCGTAGTCTAGTAATGCTAAGCATTTGTAACTGCATTTAACAAACCAATTTAACAAACCAGCAGTGTCCGCATGTCAGTAACTTAGTATGTAGGCAGTGTCTGAGGAAGTGAGTAGTGAATGAACGTAAAACCAAAAAGCACGACGTAGCTCTGCCGGTTAGTGAGGAAGTCGAAGAGATAGAAAGTGAGCAAGATGATCTTGCGAGGCATCTTAATAGTCTCCTGAACCCAACTTGCTCAGGTGTGGTTTCTATCCAGGTTGTCTCCACCCACTAATTTCCAGGAAGAAATAAAAGCATGCAGGCTACAAGGAAAGACAACAAGAAAACAGCCCTGAACCTGCCATACTTGTGTTTAGTGTTTACTGTTTAGAGAAGACTAACGGTGGTAGTTAAACCTGCCAATTATGCACGCAATACCCCCCCTACACACACACACCTACCAACCACTCCCTCCATACAAAACAAAAAGCTCCTGCTGTGTAAACATGCATTTGTAGATAACATCTAACTTTATTGTCTCTGTGTTTTAGTGATAGCAGTGGTGAAATTCTTAACAATAACTGTGTGATGGAGTACCACCAGACTACAGGCACTCTGAGCGCCCACTTCAGGAACATGGTAAGTATGAGCTATTAGGGAAGATTATTATTTCCATGTAAAAAATAAAAATAAAAAATAAAGCTGAAGTAGTATTGCCATTGTTCCTTCTATACAAAAAGTCTCTTAGCATTTAATCTAAAATAATAGCGCCGTGCTATTTGCCTTCTTTTGCTGCACTATACACGAAACAGGTAAATATGTGATTGTTTTGGGTCAATACAGGAGAGTTGCTCAGCCACTTATATAAGGGAAGTAATTGCCAATCATTATGTCCTATATAGCATTTTTTTCCCGTGGATTAAAATTGTGAACAGTAGTCCTTTGGAGGATCGGCCTGCAGCTTCAGTGAAGTTCTCCTCTTCATCACTAATGTTGTTAGCAACAATCTCCAGAGCCCTCCATGGATTATTCACATATGATCCCGATAATCTGCATGCATGTACTGACTGTGTGTGACGCTTATAAGCCTAACTGTGTAGTTAATACATACCATTTGTTCTTGCACATCATTTATCATGCAGTCTTTAAAGAGGATCAAGCGATCGGACAGACGAGGAGCAGAATCTGTCACAGAAGAGAAATTCACCATTCTGTTTGAGTCCCAGTTTAGTGTTGGAAGCAATGAGCTTGTCTTTCAAGTGAAGGTAAGAGGATGTAGGCAAATTAATGAATAAAAAACACTATACTTTAAATCATACTTAAGAAAAAAAAACCATTTTATTTATATATATATATATATATATATATATATAAATAAAATATAGTTGCACATGCTTGCACATGCTGTAGGTAAGAATCTGGCTAGAGTACTCCCACTTGTTCCTTCTGTCTTTTTTCCTGTTGTTTTTATCATGTTTTAAAAAAAATGTATGAAATGCAAGAAATGTTTTATTGTGCTGTAAGTGCATTATTTACTGTTGCAGTTTTCCTATTATAATTTCCTCCTTTCTTTCTCTGAACAGACATTATCACTTCCTGTAGTGGTGATTGTTCATGGTAGCCAAGACAATAATGCCACTGCAACTGTATTGTGGGACAACGCTTTTGCAGAGCCGGTACGTAAATGTTTCAGAGATATTGCATGCAATGCAAACCTTCCTGGAACAAGTATTAAATAATTACTCAGCTTAGTGATATTTTTGTATCTTAATGCAGAAGTACTGTTAACTGCGAAAGGCCTTTGAATCAAATATTTCTGAAGCGCGCACATGTATAGTTTAGCTCTTACAAAATAATTGCTAGTTCTTTAGATGTAATGTAACACGTGCAGCCCTGAACTGAAACACAAATGTGTGTTTAAATCTGTTTTAAATTTAGGTTTTTAATGTAATTATTAAATATTTAAAAAAAAAATTCTCTAAAAAAAATGTTTATGCAAAGGCATAATGTGTGTGTCACTTATGTTTTGTGTCTGTGTGTTGTATCTGGTGATGTGAGTGAAAATTCTTTGCCGTTTTCTTCGTGTGTTGCAGGGCCGGGTGCCTTTTCTCGTGCCAGATAAGGTGCTTTGGCCTCAGCTGTGTGAGGTCATCAACATGAAGTACAAGGCAGAGGTGCAAAGTAATCGAGGTCTGTCGGAGGAGAACTTGGTATTTCTGGCTCAAAAAGCCTTCAGCAGCTCCAGCAACAACCCTGATGACTACCGGAGCATGACTATGACCTGGTCACAGTTTAACAGGGTTAGAAACGGCCTCTTTCTTACTCATGATCCTGTTTGTCTCTATACATGCACACAGCTTTTATGAAGAGTATTCCATATATCCGTTTTAGCTTGAAAGTATAGATTTCTGTCGTGCTGCACTTCATGCATTTTTTAAACGCCTGCAGGCAAAGTTCAGTTAGTCATTTGATCCACATACTTGTTCTTCATGAAAGGATTTACTATTGCTGTGTTATTCATACATAGAAATATTTCTTGCTCCATTTGCAGCAGTTCAAGGGGTTTAATAAATTTATCCCTGATATAACTGAACCTCTGAAAATGAGCGACTATATATCAAAATAGCTGTACTTCCTAATTAGTTAATGCAATATGTTTTTTTTTTAAACTCCTTTAATTCAACATGAAAGACTTCAGTCAAATCTTGATTTTTTTTAAATCTAAAACCTACTGTGCTGGTGCACAGTGGTAATATGACCTAAGTGTAGGTCGGTTTAATGGGCTTGTTTATCCGCACAGGAAAATAAAATGCTGAAAGCCTCATTTTCTGCTTCTGAGTAGCTTGTGATTCAGAAAATGCACTCAGATTCACCACAGGCCATGTGTCTTATTAGATTACAGGAACATTAAGTTTTAATCACTCCAGAGATGTAAGTATGGGTTACAGAAATATGCAGAACTTTACCCAGAGACGTGTACAGCTGCACAAATTTTTAAATCATAAAGAGAACTGTGATTACTGTCAGCGGTCGAGGAGATTTTCATTATTACAGACTGAATTGGGTCATCTAAAAACATTTTAAGTTGTCAGTTCAGTCTGGGGTTTTTTTGTTTGTTTGTTTTTCATGTGTTTTTAAAAAAGAAAATTTCCCCAAACTATGCTCCTTTACAGGAAAGCTTGCCAGGGAGGAACTTCACATTTTGGCAGTGGTTTGATGGTGTGATGGAACTCACAAAAAAGCATCTGAAACCACACTGGAATGATGGGTAAGGAAACTGCTGAGGGTTTTTGTTCAGTTTTAAAAGATTCAAAATGAGAAGGGACAAGAACAAGGCACAATTTTTATTTATTTTTTAAATTTTTTTTTTATTAATGTCTCTCTTCCTCTATTTTTAGAGCCATCCTGGGCTTTGTGAACAAGCAGCAAGCTCAGGATATGCTCATGTCTAAACCCAACGGTACCTTCCTGCTGCGCTTTAGTGATTCTGAAATTGGAGGAATTACAATCGCCTGGGTGGCAGAAAATCCTAACAAAGCAGGTAAAGCATGCAAAACACAAAATTTCTCCATTTTTGTTTTTTAAACCACACTGTTCATCAGACCGGCCTCTTTCTAACAAGCACAGAAGCCACAGAGAATTAAAGGAATCCCATTCAGTTTTTCTTTTGTTGCTGGTTTTTTCCCAGGTGAAAGAATGGTTTGGAACCTCATGCCCTACACAACCAAAGACTTTACCATTCGCTCTCTGGCTGACCGCATTAGTGATCTCAACCACCTTCTATTCCTCTACCCTGACAGACCCAAGGATGAGGTTTTCTCCAAATACTACACTCCGCCTCTCTGTAAGCGTCCTTCTGAGCACACTGTTACTTTCAAATTTGAATCTCACAGCCGCGAAGCCTTCATTACTGAATGATGATCACATCGAGCCATTGCTTATTCTGTCTCCCTGTGCTTGTCTGTTTCAAAGCTAAAGCAGTTGACGGTTACGTGAAACCACAGATCAAACAAGTTGTGCCTGAGTAAGTGTCCGGCTTCCTGTTCTCTCTTTTTCTCGTGTCCTTTCATCACCGTTTCCTCTCCAGTCTTTTCTCATTGCCATCCACCCAGCATTTTATTCTGTAAAGCACAATTTAGAGTTAATCACAAAATACTGGGCCATGAATTCAGATCAGCTATTAGCTAGCTGTTACAGTTGGAGGAGGCCAATTAAGCGCGGCCTGGGTTCCTGTGTGAGCTCGTCTTCCGCTGATCATAAGAGTTAGGCTTGTTAGTTAGCAAGGCACGCTCCCTGCCTTTCTCCACAGTTGGTTCACCTGCAGATATGTAAAACGGCCATAATGATACAAGAAGGCCTGAAAATCATGCTGAGGATCGTTGCTTAGGCAACTACTGACACAGGCTCATGGGGGGTTGTTGTTTTCTTTTCTTTTTTTTTCTCCTTGTGTCTATGTGTAGATACATTCAGAGATGTATATGTGCTTTGTTCATTACCAAAATGTGGTGTTTTGGTTGTTTTCAGGTTTGCCACAGCCAATCCAGACCCAGCAAGTGGGAATCCAACTTACATGGATCAAGGTGCCTCTCCAGCACCTGTCAGTCACCCTCACGCCTATGGCATATATCCAGCTATGTGAGTTTACAACATTTTTTCCGTGTCCCAATTTTGTGCGTGCAAGGAGTTTCTTGTAACTCCTGCTGTTTGATCGCTGTTATGCCGAAAGCTTGTGTGAGTGGCCTCTATCTATTTCCTGTGGCAGGGCTGACTCTATGTTGGATGCAGATGGAGACTTTGACCTAGATGACACCATGGACGTAGCGAGGCATGTAGAAGAGCTTCTCCGGCGGCCTGTAGACAGCCAGTGGAGTGGCCAGCAGTCGTGACCTTGGACCGTTTAACTCGCAACAAAACCAAATGAGCCCTGCCCAGCAACTTGCCCTACTCACATCGACATGGTTTAATTCCATCGGTCTCTCTCATTTTTTTTTCATATTGCTATAATGTGAAATGTTCATAATGGTTGTGATTTTTTTTTTTTTTTTTTTTTTTTGCTTTCCAGCATGAAAACATGCATGTCAGTGACTTCTTATTGTTTTTATTTGTGTAATCAGTGTTTGTAAAAGAAAGTATAATGCAAAACCTCTAATGTTACAATGTTATGAAAAAGAAGTAATGGTCACTCACATAGTGCATGCATTTTCAATTGATTTTAAACTGATTTTTTTTTTTAAATATGCTACTGTATGAAGTTATTTTAGAAGTTGAATGTTTTTATTTTATATTTTCTTCTTTGTAAATGGGTTATTAGTATTTTATTAGTGACATTGAACTTGCCCTTAGACAAAAAAAAAGAAAGAAAAAAGAGAAACTTTGATGAAAAGTTTTGATTTCGCTCCTAACAACATAATCCGAGTCACTGCTCTGGAGAGTTACAGTCATTTTTCTTCAAACCCATATACACTAACCTAAAGGCAGAGTGACTCTTTGCTCACCGCAACTGACAGCACACACGCTTCAAAGATACACATGCACAAATTTAAGGTGTATTTGTTTCTGATTTGTTCACCAGCTGAAAGGAGGGGAGAATTATGTACCTCCCTTGCTCTCACAGGGCTACTTTTTCTTCTGTTTGTACCTGAAATGCAAATCTGAGCATCTACCCAGTGCTGCCTGCTTGTCCTCTCAGGTTCCTCTGTGCCCCTCATCAGTGCTACCTCGCATTATTCCACTGACAGTCTCTGTTAATGATTCTCTTGTTGTTTTCTGCACCACATTCACACCAGTAGGTACGGTCAGACGTTTTTCTTCTTTTAATCTGCATTATTTTGTGTGAAGACGATCCCTTGCTGCACCGGCTAACACTGTTGGCTGTTTTTATGCTTGAAACTGCTCACCTGGAAAACACCGGAATCATGAAGTGTCACGTCTGATTGTTAATGCCTGAATATTTGAGGCTGTTCTGCTCCCTTGTGACTTTTCTGCCTTTCAGTGCATTTTTTTTTTTCTTTGCATCTATGAACGAGTGCAGACTTCGAATGCTTGCACATACTCATAAGCTGCTGGGTCATGTTTAGGATTCTAGGATGTTGAACTGTGTCAGTCTGTTTCTTTGCCTGACTTTTGATTTCCCATATCCACACACACATAAAAAATAATTGTCTTGCATCTCAGGAATGAATCACTTTGCTTAACTGATGTATAAGCCAAAAAGAAGAGATCTATGTATACGAAATATGTGAATTTATTTTCTCTATCTTAATTGTATTTTATTATTATTATTGTTTCACTGGCACTCCCAAATTGAATGTAACCTTTTGCATGACCGTACAATACTCTCTCCGCCAGATAAGAAGTCCCCCGTTGACCATAAGTAGCAACTGAAAAAGGACGCACGGCAACTGGAAATTAGAGGTGTAGTTCTGTGTTTGTCCAGTAAACACAACAGTATTTGAAATATTTCTTTTCCTTTTTTTTTTTAAAAAAAAAAACTTTTTCTTTTGCCTCACTTTCTTTCCTGTTTTAGAAATCTCAAGCTACATGGACAGTCTTGTGCTATGTCTCTCATTATCATCACTTCTGAGCTTTGTTTCACTGTAGTCTGTGTATTTTTTAACGATATAGATGGCGCTGTGTGCTGTTTTATGTACGTACCCTGTTTGTGGTTTGGGTTTATGACTTGGAAGTTTTCCAAGCGAAAAAGCTGTTGAGTTGAAAAGAAGGAAATAAAGTTTTATAAATAATTTGAATTCAATCTGTAGGAATACTTTGAATTTTAAATGTCTCGTGCTAAATATGTTTTGTATGTGCAAATATACAGAGTAAAACAAGTAATATGTGATAATATGCAGTACAACATTATATCAAAGTGTTGGACTAATCGATATTCGATGAGGCCTTCCATATGGAGGAAACAAATAAAAGTAATTTATGCCAGATTAAGAATGTGAGCTGAAGTCATCACCAAAGAATCTTGATTCTTGACATTGAATTAAACGACTAAAAAACAGCACTTTAAAATAACACGCCTAGCTATTTGCATGAATATATTGACTATTGCACAAAGCACACCACTGTGATTTAGAGTTTTACACGTTTCTCCGCCAGGCAGTTGTTTCCTACCATAAATTATAATTCACCCACACTGCCTGTGAAGCTTTTGAATGATGTTAAGGTGTTTTCCAACGGTGTTAACAGGCTTGCAAACCGGAGCATGGAGAATTCAAACTGCTTCTCATATTGCACAATGAAAAAATATGTGGCATTGGGCCAACGATAAATGCAATTAAAAACATGAGATTCACATTCAGTTATTTTGAATGATCAACTCTAAATAGTATAGAAACGGAAAGCTTATTGAAAAAATAATAGACCATTTGTCAAAAGTCAGATCACCCCTGATCTGGGGCAGATCTACTGTGGAGGAGTGGCCTAGCATGTCCCATCACCAGTGCCGCCATAGTTTTGCATATGACAATACTGGTTATTAAAATAAGCTAGAATTAATACTTTGAGCCTAGCTACAATTAACGTTGACTTATAGATACTAAAACTGAATATGTTGCATAATATAATTTGCATAGCAACCAAAATTGCTTTATTTTCTTGCTTTTAGCAGCAACTGACACCTATAATTGTCCCTGAGCACAATTTGAATCAATAACATTTCAGATTTCAACACAGGTGGTTGATTGCTACACTGGAAATGCTATGAAGGTGAGTCTTACGTAACCCAGTAAATCATGAAAAATGAGGTTTAAATTTCTGGTGGAAAAATACACCCGTTTCTTCATGAAAGTGCAGATTTCTGACATTTGGTGTAAATTTAAACGTGTAACAATTTGATTTGATTTTTACTAATCCATCTCATGTGTAGCTTTCTGGATTTCACACTTATTTGGCTACATGCTTATTTATTATATAGGCTATAAAGTACATAAAATCAAATTTGGCATTTTTATGTAACTGAAATATTATTTGGGCCAAAGCCAGTAAGAAAGTTACAGACTATGTCTATATGAACGATGTGCATACTTGCTGCATTTGTATTTAAACCGTATTTGATACATATTACAGAATGTAACACCAATGTGTAAAGAAATAGCTTTGAGTTGGCCACCCCATCTCATTTCCATGCCACCCTAAGAAAATATCTCTAGATCCACCCTGGTGTCTTCCTCTGTTTGAAAGGAAATTATTTCACATGCTGGGAATCTATATATCAGCTCGTTTCTGCCATCTGGTGGAGGCAGGAAACATGGCTTTGTGTGGTTTTTTGCTAAATTGTCACTTATCTGGTTTGTGTCATGCCTAGATAAGAGATACATTATTTTCCATGGAATTCAGTAAAACCTAACCACATTCTGCCCAATTTTTTTTTACTATTGCTTTTTATTTAAACAAATAAATAAACAAACTATTGTTATAGCGCAAAGGCTTGATTTTGCATATGAAGACTCAACAGACTCAAGTAGAAGTTTTCCTGTAGAAATTGGGCCTAAAATAATTTACAGTACAGAAGGGACTATAGAACAACTGCGGGTAGTTCCATAAGTTTAATGTACAGGGCTTTACTTTCTGATTAGTTTTCCAAATCCTGCAAAACCGACAGATATCGATAGAAATTGGATATTATTTGAAGACTAAGTCACAGCCCAGTGAAGCTTAGTTACTGTAGACAAAACTGAATGTTTTGTCTACAGGCCCGGCAGAACATCTTAAAGAAGACACGGCATTTGATGACAACCACTGATCGTGGCCTTCAGGCAGTCATTAATTGCAAAGGATTTTTTATCAAATATTGAAAAAAACAATCCTTATTTAAAAACTATATTTTACCCAATTAGTACTGAACCTCGTAGTTAAGGGGATTAGGCATTATAATGGCTGCAATTCCCAGTTAATGCAATATTGTTTGATTTCAAATTCACTGTAGTGGTGTACAGAAGAAGAATCCCCCCCCCAAATGATACAATTAAATAAATTAATAAATACTGAAGATAGACAAAGTGAGATATATGAGATTATGCTTTTATAATTAGGCTACAGTAATTATACTGTGTCCATTTGCAGTGAAAGTAATAAAATATATATGATATGTCAGTTTTGAGGGCGCAGACTGTTTTGTAGGTCAACCGAAAAATAATATACTTTTAAGGTGTGTTTATCCCCTGATGCTTTGATGTGTGCTCAGTCATCCAGGTAAGGAAATCCCAAAAAAATGATTCTGCTCTGCTCATGAAAGGATGATACTTTATTTTCCATCTATAGTTGTGTAACTACACATAGGTATAGGTTAGCACATTTTCTGAGTTAAGGGCATAAAATATATATATAAATCTTGACCTTGTAAATTGTCACTGTGTCTCCTTTCTGTGAGGATGACAAATTTCATGACACATATATTAAAAAGCATGAATTCGTGATTTTAACAGCAAAACATTTGAGGACAGTCAGCTAAAATTAAACAAAACTAGAAACTTTTCAAAGAAGCAGCTGTTAGCCATATTCTGTACTTTAATATCTCTATCTTTATTCCAACTTTTATGAACCAAAATAACGAGCCACCACTAGATGTCAGCAGAGTCCACAGGATCAGAAAAGGGCCAGCTTTTCAGTGCTTCTTGCTAAATTTCAATTGAAAAAGTGTCGATTATTACCAGTAACAAAGCTTATTCATGCAGACTGATATCTTTGATGGCTTGGGTCTTATTCATAGCACTGAGCTGGCTTCTTTTCACATGCAAATATGGTCATAGTGCAGAAGATCTTTTTGCATCTAAATAATGGCTCCCATTGGCCTGTGGGATATTCAGGTATTTTTAGGTGTCCTGTATATTTGGTAACCTATCTTCTGGTAATCCCGCCCCTTCCATCCCGGTCACCTTCACTTCTTTGCTACTGTTAGCATGCCCTTTTCCTGTCTGAATACCATTTCTGAAGATCCTGGTACACTGATGTCTGATTCACTCCTGGCATGCATGCTGTTGATGTATATAGGATGTTCTCTTCAGAACCTGTATCCATATCCACATTTTCAATAATCTGTCTTAAGAGGTGCTTGTCTTTGTCCTATGATGGATAAAAAGTACAGCTTTTTCTTTTGAAGCACATAGCAGAATTGCCAAAAGAAAAAAATACTGCATGGGTTGATTTCACCTGATAAGGTAAAAGACTTTCTTGTCCATTGTTGCTTCTATTCACATTATCAGGCAGCGTAATCATTATGCTGTGTGCAAAGAGTATTTCAATTATTTACTGTCTAAGATTAAATCATAAAAAATTGTCCTCAAAATGTTGGCCCTCTGTGGGCCAAGATTAGGCCACTGTCAGTGAGTTACATTGAGCTCAGTTTCCCCCATTATTCAGAGGAGTCATTATCTAATGATCTTCTGATTTATTACTTTGTGAACAAAGCTGGTCATCAAATGACTACATCACTACAATGCACATAATGATATGGGTATCTGCAAAGTTTTGACAAGCACTACAAATAGACATATAGTAAAGGCTAGTGAACTGAAGATGAGAAATACATCTGACAATAGATCACCGCAGAGCAAGAAACTCTTCTTCATGAGCAATGAAGTCAGTTCTTCAGATTGTGAAAGTGAAGTTGATGATGCATCGGAAGCTCAGGCGTCAAAGACGACTTTAAGGTTGACTTTATTCTAGCCAAAAGATGTGTATCATTCACTTCAGCTCGCACACTGATGCAACTGATAGCTGATCAGGCATCAGCAGCGCTGCCTTCGTAGCAGATCAAAAGATGTTGTTGTCGAGAAGCAATCTTAACCAAGAAATGTTTAGAGCTGAGATACAAGAAGCAGCAAGCTGTACATCCATGCTGCCTCGGGTGAGCAAGTGCAACATTAGTCAAAAAGTTGAACTGGTTGACAGTCCACATTTTCCATTTTTAGCATTTTATGTAAACTTCTGCACACACGGTACTCTTTCTATAATTGTTGTAGTCATGAATTAGCAATCATTGCAGTCTGTGCAAGTTATCTATACAGTAAGATGTAAGCTGGCTGTTTACCTCTGGAGAAAGAATCGTCACTTTGCAGAACAGTGTGTGAAAATATGCAAGAAACATCTACATACATGGCAAAAATGACACAAATGGCCCTCTCCCTAATTTGCCCCAGTCGTGGGAACTACCACAAACATGTTTTAAATATGCTGCCAGCTGTTTATTTTTCCACCTGTCAGTTTGATGAGTTTGTCAACACAACAGTGTCACTTTAAGATTGTGTAGTGTGTAGTTGACATGAAGGATCGGCTTGGTCATTGGCATTGCAGCTGGCTAGTTATCTGACAGTGATCTCTTTTGACTTTGTCCTTAAAAAAATCAATTGGAAGTGCACAATTAGTGTGTAAAAAAAAAAAAAAGAAGCACGGTTAAAAAAAGTGTTTCTAATGTTCATTCTTTTATTTGTGGTTTCGATTCCTGATTAACCAATTATCACATGTGCTAGCACAGGAAGTGGTGACAAAGATCAGGAAGACACACCCTCCGCTCCCCATCTGCGAACATCGTGAACTTCCTCTATAGATAGTCATCGCTGATATTTAGAGTTCTCATTTCTCACCATATACTAATATATGCCTTGCTCTTGCGGTTTCATTTAAATGTCCGAGAAGGTGACTCCTCCCAGCACTCAGGGAGGAGAGAGCCGTTAGATGCTTGCAGGTACGGCAACGGCGATTCCATTGGCCTGAACCTGGCAGCTACTGCAACAGCAGGGAGCAGCGCCTTACTGTATACAGCTATGGCTGACATCCTGCCACAGGAAACTATAACAAACCTCAATAGAAAACAACAAGGTGTTATTTTAGAGTATCACTGCCATTTCAATGTTTAAAACTGCTGATGCGGCCTGCTCTGTATTTCTCTTTCTTGCTCACAGTTATTTTAGCTCATTTTACTCTCAGTCAAACAAAATAATGTTTATTTAGTTCCCGTGATTCTGATGTAATTCATTGGGTCTCGATGCCCACAGTGAGTAAAGAAGTATATCACAGCTCAGTCTAACATACGGTTAATGTGGGTGCATAATGCCCCTTTAAAAAGACTGACTGCGGTCACATCTTGGGAATTCTTTTGAACTATCGCTTGAGTTTGGAGACCGGTCGTCTGAGGCCTTTTCACATTAAAGTGAGACAGCCGGGGTGGGTGGGGAAGCTTTTAAAAGCAGGATTTTTGCTAAATAATTTCTGAGAATGCATAATACATGACCCTCAGAGATCGCGAAGGGAAAGGAGAGAGAGCAACGAGCGAATAAGGGGAAGAAAGGGGTAGAAGCCTCTAGCCTCCTCTTTAAAAAAGTCACTGCCTATTTATATCAGCGGTCATTTCATTCTCTCATCCCCTTGCCACATCCTACCTGTCCTTGAGAAGAAGCTGTAGGGTAGTGCGTTGTGGTGTCAGACCGAGTAGAAACACAGGCATCCTGAATGAAAAATTTCTACAGACCTTCATACCCTTTGAACACATCTGATGATTGTATACTGTTCACAATAATCTTGTGTGTGTCTCCCGTGGGTGTTGTGATTTAGCAGAAATAATTTCTCCACAGCATGCAGCATTCACGTAAAAGATAACCACCCAAATATAGAACCAAATCTGCTCGCGATATAGAGATGCTTTTGCACTGATAAGTCTGGCCACATTTCACAAATCTGAGCACAAGTCATGCTCTCTGCTGCACACGTCTCTTCATATACAGATTGGACATGATTTGATTTGCCTTCTTAGTGGGTTATAAAGGAGGCTGCTTATCCCAGCTCAAGGGCTATAGCTCAAGTGATGATGTGAGTTGGTCTGACACTGAATGTCACACCCCTCATTGTTGTAGGTTTTCTCGTCTGACCTCAGAAATGTCAGCAGATGCTCAGTTTGTGGTATGTATGTGGCTGTGTGACAAGAGTATTTTCAGTTTACTTTGTGAATATTAAGTATATTGTAAATGAGCACTGAATACTCAGTGTCCTCTGTTGCTCCTGCTGATTATCCCTAAATTAGTGCATAAGTAGGGAAGGGAGAGTTGGGAAGGTCATCCTTGCATGCTAGATGAAGAGTGATAATATGATGTTAAAAAAGAGCAGGAGTTCTGGCATTAGCTTTAACTGCAAAACATGAAATAATTAAACAGTGTACATATGCACATCATAAGCATGCTCATTTAAACTACAATAAGTACATAAATGTGGAAATGTACTTTATTGCCCTGAATATCCAAAAACCACCCAGGAAATTAGGACGCTGTGTTTCTGAGGCTAGATCTGGTCATTATCATACAGTTTCTGCTGCAGGACTGACCTGTATGCTCCAGTCTGCAATACCTCAGGAAATTAACAGATGATGAAATTTTGGCACCATATAATGCCAAGGGATCAGTTACACAGTATTTAAGATGTTGAGCCACAGCATCCTGCCTGCACAGCTTCAGTGTGTGCCTGGGGTATTGATTTTATAAGTCTCAGGATCCCTGCTGCATGCTGCTGATTGAACATTATTCTTCTAAAAGATATTCCCCTTATTTGGTGTTTTGATTATTATGGTGGAACTTGAGATACAATGTCTATATTCAACCCAACCATTCAGTATCTCTGTGTGTCATCTGAATGAGTGCATTCACATCAGGACAGAAATGTTTCATCATAGGGTTAAAGGGATCACCCAGAAGAACTGGTATTCATCAGCAGTGACCCTACCTTCTGTGGGAACCAGTGGACCAAATCATGTAAGTGAAATCCCCCAATACAATGTGGGCTCAAGGGCTCAGGTATTAGTTTTTATATAACACCCACTCATTTCCCACTAGATTCATTTGTTTTAAAGTTTTGACCACGTTTGATGTTGTTTAAATGAATTTTTATTTATTTTTGACCTCAAAAATTTTCTTTTTTTTATTGGTTTTTGCTATAAACCATATGGGTACTGCTAAAGAAATTCATAAAGTGTATCTTCACTAAAATGAGGAGAATGAGCTAGAGTAAATCGCTGTATTTTTAATAGTAGTTTTAAGATTTTTTAAGATTTTTTTTTTTTTTTAATTTTTTTTTTTACATTTTTATGTATTATTTCCATGTTTCATTTTATTCTTGGCTCATTAATAGGCTTCCTGGAGCGTCCTCTAGTGGAGACTGCAGCCTGCTTGGCAGAGGGAGTTTGTGAGTTAGTTACGAGCGCTTATTTTGACAAAAATGTCTGCTGAGACATTAAAACTGTAGAGATGTTAAAATGCTCACCACAAATTCCAAAACACTCACACAAACGTGGTGAGCTTGCTTCAAAGCTTAGTGACTCTGCGCGTGCACGTCAAGGAATCGAGCCGTGATTGCGCACGCGACACTGGATGGAGTGGTGCACGCACTTGTCCGTGTGCGCACGCGTTTATGCGAGTGCGCTCTCACGTTCTTGAATTTGTCCCGCGGATGCCTGAGAGGGGAAGATCTCCTCCAGTTTGCAAGCACTGCAAAAGTGTTGCTGGCACGAGGCGATGCGCGCAGAGTCTAGAGAAGCGGACGTGGTGAGAGAAACAGATTTTTTTCAGGGCAAGGAGACGAAACTGCAAGCGACAAACAGGAGCGACATCCTCAAACCCCGATCATAAGTCTGTATTTCCATTTTTTTTTATGAGCACGCGCTTCCAGAAAGCAAAGCGGGGGACGTCGCGCTTGTGGGGTGCACCGTCTGCTTGTTATTTCACCAGGACAGTTCAGTCTGACCGGCCTGGCTCTCGAGTACCAACGCTGCCGTGCGCTCCGATGATGGACCAGCCTCGGTAATTCGGTGAAGGAGACGAGCCGCCCGGATGACAGCAAGTCCACCGTGGTTTGAGAAAATGGGTTGTTTTTACATTGTGGCGGGGAGGGCTCTGCTGTAACACCGGCGGATCATGGCAGGGGTACACGCTTCAGATGGGGTGTCGGGACATTTATTGGATCCTGCCATCAGCGCCCCGCCAGCTCAGGGCGCGACCAACGCTGCGGGGATCACCGGCGATGCGGCCACTCTACCTCCGACCGGTACCCGGACGTACTTGGAGGTGTCGGCCGCCGCTCAGGGGTACGGGGCGGAGGGAGTTTACACCAATGGACGGTACAGGGACCACAGCAGTCCAAGGATCGGGAGTGGCAGCCGTGATAATTCAGCGGAGAGAAGTCAGGGAGCTGGAAACACACCTTGCGGCATCATGAAGGTTGGCGATTAAAGCACTTATTCTCATTGTCACCGATCCTCAAGGTGACACAAGGAGAATTTGCAAAGTGGCGGTGCTACAGCTGTAAAGCAAGGCAGGCAGTAAAAATGTGTGTGCGGACTTCCAGAGTTTCCGTAAATGCCCCATAAAAAAATGAGAATTAGGCAGCTTTCAGTTTTGCAGCGCCCTGTAGAACTTTGGCATAATGTCAAAATTCATAGCCTTATGGGAATAAAGCTGAAAAGTTCGTTAAGGTTTCCATAGAACATTTTTTTTGGTTTTCATGTGTGGATTTTCCTGCTTAGTGTCAAACCAGTCGGGACACTTTCAGTCACCTTGAAAACCTGATATTAGGTTACCGTAAAGGTCCATATTATAATAATATTAGTTATCCTTAGGTTGTATCTAAATTGGAATTTGTTACAGGGGTAAGAAATGTGGAAGTGAAAGTAAGTCGGACTGATGGTGTGTAGAATTTGGTGTCCTTTGAAACTTTTTTCCCCACAATATAAATTTAGATCGTTGGCCGGGGCATGCGCATTTCTTCTTATAGCTCCTTCAGTAATGGATAGTGTCATTCTAATGTTTTTAATGGCGCGCAACCCTAATTAGTGCTCCCATTACTAGAGGTTAATTAACTTGTCTTCCACAAACCTGCACTGTCAAAATGGCAAGTTTCCTCATGTTATATATAATGTGACTCTACATGCTTTTAGTAGGCTACTGCATAATATCTGCCTTGTTGCAGTCTGTTAGCGCGACAGATCATCATGGGGTCTCTGGTGGATATAGGAGTATTATGGAGGTGGGACACACTAGTTGCCGTCTGTCATATCAGACTCAGCTTGCATAGCAACTGACAGCATGCAGGCAGGTTATTTGTTACCCCCTATTATTGGATTCCCCCTGAATGCGAACAGACACAAAGTACTCTCCTTCAGACCTTCAAACAAACACATAGGCACACACATTTATGACCTTTCAGATGTAAAATCCACTGCAAATTCCATTTATAGTGCCAGTAAAATAGCTATAAAGGAGCCAGTCTGCAGTTTACATTGCTTAAAAATGATGGCTGATTGGAATCTACAGAAAAAGAAAAAAAGAATACAGTAGATATTTGAATATCCTGAATTATCTGTGGAAAACGCTTATCATCAGAGTGTTACTTAGTTACAAGTGATACCTGTGTGATGCAGTATGGTCTCTTCTGAGAGGTGCACTGATGTGTCTGAGGCTCTTTTTGCTGTTGGATGTCTGTGTGCGCTTGACTGCATCATGCATGTCCTTGGTGAAATAGAGTAGAAGGTACGTAAGATAGAATTTTGGAGCGAAAAGAAGGCCAGACTGATAAAAACACAAGGAAACTACAAACTGGGCATAGTTTGAATTCCCTTTTTTATGTTACACGTTAGCAGCACGGTGGCATGGTGGTTAGCACTGTTGCCACACAGCAAGAAGGTCCTGAGTTCAATTCCACCATCAGGCCGGGGTCTTTCTGTGTGGAGGTTGCATGTTCTCCCCGTGTTTGCGTGGGTTCCCTCCGGGTACTCCGGCTTCCTCCCACCGTCCAAAGACATGCAGCTTGTGGGCATAGGTTAATTGGATAATCCAAATTGCCACTAGGTGTGAATGTGCGAGTGAATGACAGTGCGAATGGTTGTCTGTCTCTGTGTTGGCCCTGCGACAGACTGGCGACCTGTCCAGGGTGTACCCCGCCTCTCGCCCTATGACAGCTGGGATAGGCTCCAGCGCCCCCCGCGACCCTGAAAAGGATAAGCGGAAGCGGATGGATGGATGGATGTTACACGTTACGTGGTACAGTGTTAAGTTTAGAAAAGTCCTCTGCTCTATAAGCTTACTATGATACTTCAAATATTGTTACAGTTGCTTGTCTTGACATGTAGAAGAACGTGTAGATATTCGCCGACAGACATTCATATCTTGAAATGTTACTTTCTAATCTTCATCGTGCATCCAAGTAGGGTTTAATTTCTCTGGTTGGCGCTAGAACGATGCACTCCACTAATAAGATAACGATAAAGTATACACTGGTCAAGCGGGGCATGGCGGGAAAAAATAGATCAACCATTCTATGCAGTTGGTTTCTGTGTAGCTTCAGCGCACATGTCTGCTTTTCAGCAGTTTACTGCATGTCTGTTTAAGCCAAGATCTAAAAGGTGAAGGAGTTGTGGGTGCATGGGAATCAGGAAGCAAACGAGCTATTCCAGCATTGCATCGGAACATTAACTTGGCCCTCGGTATGCAAATCTTGGAAGGAAGAAGTTTGCATGTTTGTCCTCTTCTAATTTCCTCAGCGGGGTGACATTTTCGTGGTGGAGAGACTACAAAGTGGCTGGGGAGGTGGGTAGGTGGGGGGTGTTTGTGATGCAGCCTTGTTATGTAATGTTGGATTGTGGACAGCTGCAAGGCCGGCTCCAGCCTGGCTGCAGGGTGGAGGGTACTGACAACTAGCGCAGCTAGTGAAGCAGCAACCAGTGTTTTACGAAGCATGTAAGGCGGATATTCTTGCAAGTCAACATAATATACAGTACATTTAGCATATTGTTCCATTCATCTTTATGCATTCTAGATGGGTTTACAGGCAAGGTATTTTGACCCGCAAAGTAAGGTTCTAATTTATTAGAAAAGCACAGACATAAATGATATAAACCCACTTCAACAGAAAATAAAAATCAATACGGGTCACACCGTTATCAGTTGTTCTTGCATAAGAACATCTCACCCTTTCACCTCTTTTCTCTTTTGCCACGAGAGGCAGGACATCACTTCAACTTTTCATTGATCTCATGTAATAGATTTGAGTCAAAATGACTCAGTGTACCCCTCCCCACCTCCAGAATGCAATAGAGTACTTTAAAAGAGCCCGACCTTGCGAGGGGATTAATCCACTGAGTAAAGTGAATGTCCTGGATGAAGATAGGGGCAGGTAAATGCTATGTTCAAATAATCTGAGATGAGACATCAAGTAATTTACAAATTTGCATGCAACTCATGCAATTTAAAGATAGATGTTGAGAATGTTTTTTTCTTTTATCTGAAGGACAAAATATTCTCTGGGTTTAAACCAAGAAAGACAAGATTTTTGGCACTCTTGTCTCTGTTAGAGAAAAGCGTTCTACCAAATAATGCCAAATAATCCTTGGCGCTGAAATGTTCCTTTGAATCTCAAGGTCATAGCCCGCCACTTATTTATCATATAAATAGAAAGAGCAGTTTATTACTGCGCTTGAATACCCCTGGTCTCGATAACAAATTCAGGACATCCTTCCCTTGTCTCAGCCAGATGACCTGTGTGGTATCAGTGTTAAAGCTGACCAGGCAGATATCAGTGGATTTCATAATGCTCCAAGGTTGATGAGGGAGCAGTCCTAGTTCATGCCACAGGGGTTTTGTATGATTAATTAGGAATGGTCACCAGGACATGAACTGTTATTTTAATTTGAATCTCCTTATTTGAATTATTTCTGGAGGATTCTTGCAGTTTGATTATATTTTTCAGTATACCGACTTCACACATGCTTCCTTACTTTTTACAAGAACAGAATAACTGAATTCTTCGAAGACAGATCTTCTGGTTTGTATTATTCCAGTGAAATTTAAAACATGTCGAACACCTGGATAGAAACATAGCTGTAGGGGATATTTCGCGTATGAGGACAGTGTCTTAAATCTCTGCCTCTGAGTCTGGCTATTGTTTCACTAATGTGAGCTTTGTCTGATCCTTTCCAGGGCTGAGGACAACTCAGTACAAGCCTGAACTAATAACACTGATTACATATAGAGGGATCATCTGAGATGATGAAAATGAGAATTGGAATAAGAACCTGTTTATGCATCACTACTCCCATCACAGGCTTTATGAAAAATAATAGCTTTCTCCAGAAACTTAATTTAAAGGGAATATGGGTACAGATAACTGAAGTTTAGGTAAAATGTGTGTCTGTTCATGGGTTTCAAAGAGCATAAGTAATTCCCATGTGTCCTGCAGCAGCAACTTGTACTAAACGCCTAGATATTTTTGGAAGGCAGAGATCTGCACTGCGTTGAAAAATAGGCACCAGAAGATGTGAAGTGGTGATTACAGACGTCTGGGGCTGCTGAATCATCGCTCGCTCTCTTGGCTCGTGTTCTAAAAGCAGCAATCTGAGAAATACAAACATCTCAAATAGGCTTTATTGTATGTGAAACCGCAGCTTAGCATCAAATGGGGAGCTAAATCATAAACAGTTTTGTAAAGGTCACTCACCAACAAGAAACGAGAACAAGCTCACGATCACCCAAATCTAATTATTGAACAACAGTGATTTTAGAGTGTCGAATTATGTGTGTTTTAAGTTTTTGACTTGCTATTTTAAGCATATTTGATAGGCATAACAAAACAATTTCCTCCCTTGAAGCTGACTTGCGTCATAAAGTATAGAAAGGACAAGCAGCATAAGTGCAGCATGGTGTCATAGTGGTTAGCAATGGTGCCTCCCAGCAAGAAGGTCTTTTGACTTTGAGGTGGTGACTCTAAATTGGTTGCGGATGTGAGGTAGATAAAGCGCTTAAAGTGCAGAGAATAAAGCACTGTGTGAATGTGTGGTAAAAAGTAGCTTGGAGTCTAAAGCGCTTTAAATGCCAGTACGTTTGATCTGGTCAGTGGGGAAATTTGATATATTTGAGCCACTGTCTTTATTGGAGTTTTTGAAGCTTGGTTATAAGCGCTTTCAAGAAACAGATCAAACTTATGCAGGTTATTATTGATGACTAGGCAAATTTATAAATACAGTTCTAGCAAAGATTTGGAGATTTTTATAGCAGCTTCTTTAAAAATTGTTAAAAGGTCTCACGAACCAGTCAAGTTTCTCTTGTACTTTTGGCCATTCATGTGCGTGGAGCAAAGGTGCCTCCTAATCCTTTGTCCTGGTTTATTCCCTTGAAGGATAGCGATTTTAACTATAACCCCAATTACCCATGTGTCAAATTGCAAAGAGATCAAACGAGAACAAGTGATTTGATTGGACACCGTCAGGGAGTGTTTGAGGTGATGGCTTATCTTGATGATCCTTGAGGGATGTGCACAACAGTGATGTCATCAGAGGATAGGCAGGTTGTCTATGTCAATGTGGTACTCATGCCAGAGAAAATCTGCGGCTGAAACAATCCAGGCAGGGCATTGGTTTGAACATACACTGTAGTAGAGTCTGGTATGGTCTTGGCTCTTCTGTAGAGTGGTTGTAAGGTTGAATAATGGTCAGATATGTCATCTGATCATTCCCAGGTTCATCTGAGCTAGGGGATGAGAGGTTTGAAAGATAATGTCTGTGAGAACTGCACCATCTCCATCAGGCTTTGCTTTTGCATGCGTTTACTGCCTTCATGCCACTTCCTCTCATCGCATGTTTTCTTTTTCTGTCAATATACAGTAAGACAGAAAGTGAATGTAACAGTGCATCCTCAAGAGTACTTTCTGTGAATGATGAAACAATTTGCAATCCTTTGCAAAATACAAAAGCTGCATGTTTCGAACCATGAACATATCGGACGGATGATGACTTTTTTTTAATGCCAATTGCATAATTACTTCTGTTTATTAGTAAGAATATTGACTGGTCCCCTCACTGATTCCCATTTAGAGTTCTGTGTGGAAAACAGAACTCTAAGTCTCTCACCCCAACCAGTCGCAACAGATGGCCACCCCTCCCTGAGCCTGGTTCTGCTGGAGGTTTCTTCCTGTTAAAAGGGAGTTTTTCCTTCCCACTGTCACCAAAGTGCTTGCTCATAGGGGGTCATATGATTGTTGGGTTTTTCTCTGTATCTATGAAGCGCCTTGAGGCGACTTTTGTTGTGATTTGGCGCTATATAAATAAAATTGAATTGAAAAAAACATGCTAGTTTTTGATGCAGGTTTTTGGTACGAGCAGAACTGTTTGTTAGCTTTGAATGTGTACATGCTGTAGAAATAAAGAGGGAAAAACCTCAAAGCAAAAGCTTCGCTGTTGGTACAAATGCTCTACTGTCATAAGGCTTATTTTACTGTTACTGTTCCATTGTGCAACTGTCAGAAAAACATGCCAGCATTGATAAAAGGAACAAAGGATTGGGGGGTTTACAATTCTTTTGGATTGGATCATTCCAACTGGAACCAGTCAAGCTGTTGTGGCTGATAATAAATGAGGCAGTAATAACTATCGAGTACAAATGGATAGGAATATGAAATCCCTTTAGTATGGTGATCAGGATCGCGTGTTACCGTGATCACATATGCACATAGGCGTCCGTGTGCACAGACACACACTTACACAGAAACACAAGAGGAGAAAAGAAGGCTAGTGCTAACACATATTAAAATCAGTTTTTTCATATCTTTTATTGACTCAGTCATTCTTAGGTTTGGTCTGTCAGATAGAGAGCTCTGTCTTCACGTTTGCATCATTTATTCATCATCTTCTGCAGACAAGCCATGCCAGGGTGGTCAGGAAGACTTATCTCTGAGACTGAAATTTGAACATGAGGAGAACCTGAACAGTAGAGGGAATGATGTGAGGGATATGGAAATTTCTAACAGTTGTATGCGACAAAAGACTGAACTTTCAGCCACATCTTTCTGTGAGAATACAATAAGATGAGAGAAAGTTAATATTGTAAGATAAGACCAGAGATTTGCTGGAGGAAGAAAGCGAGTCAGCATCTGACCGTCTGACCTTCTGGGTGGATTTACATGAAAGCATATCAGAGCTAGTATTATGTTTATGTTAAAGATATTAGTAAAGCTTAAAGTCAATATTACCGGCAACCAGTGATGGGAATAACGGCGTTACAAGTAACTGCGTTACAAGTAACTGCGTTACTAACGGCGTTACTTTTTTCAGTAACGAGTAATCTAACTAATTGCTATTCCTATCGTTACAACGCCGTTACAGTTACTAACAAGGAAACACGGTGGGAAGAAGTAAACACTTATTTAATCCCGCCCCTTTGCCATAAGTTATCATATAGTAGTTTTTACCTTTAAAATAGTTTTTAAAGGTAAAATGTTGAGGGAAATGTTTAAAAATGGCCAATTATACCCTGGACCCCAGAGGGTTAAACGTTTTTTTAAAGTAACGCAATAGTTACTTTTCAAGTAATTAATTACTTTTAGAATATTGTAACTCAGTTACTAACTCAGTTACTTTTTTGAAGAAGTAACTAGTAACAATAATTAATTACTTTTTCAAAGTAACTTTCAAAGTAACTGCTGGCAACAGTAATTCCCCTACAGCAGCGGTCCCCAACCCCCGGGCCTTGGACCGGTACCAGTCCGTGAGTTGTTTGGTACTGGGCCGCGAGAGTTGAGGCTCAGGTGTGAAATGAAACCGGTCCATGGCGCAAAAAAGGTTGGGGACCGCTGCCCTACAGGGAAAAAAAGAAGGTACTGCTGCACTTTTTTTGTCATATTTTACAACAGAATAAGGGCATGTATGACTATACAACACTGAAATACACCTTTTAGACCAGCAGTTCCCAACCTTTTTTGTGCCATGGACAGGTTTATGCCTGACAATATTTTCATGGACCGGCCTTTAAGGTGTCGCGGATAAATACAACAAAATAAAACTAGTACTGGTACCGAAAAAAAGAAGATTTATTCATAACACACGTGAAAAGACCCAGGAAAACCGAGTTAACGATAAAAACGATAACAAAATAACGCTGAAAACCGATAAAAACCCTGAAAACCATACATTTCACACCTGAGCCTCTACTCTCGCAGCCCGGTACCAAACGACTCACGGACCAGTACCGGTCCGAGGCCCGGGGGTTGGGGACCGCTGTTTTAGACTACTATACATAAATGAGGTTCTAATGTCATCAAGCGAAGTCCAGCATAAATGCATAAATGAGTTTACTGTTCTGAGCCTATCCTGGCTGTCATAGTGTAAGAGCAGGGTACACCTTGGACAGGTTGCCAATCTGTTGCAAAACTAAGGCATATAGAAAGGCAACCAGTCAAACTGACAGCCAATTTAGAACGATCAATTAACTTAACCCCATGCATGTCTTTGGACTGTGGGAGGAAGCTGGAGTACCAGGAGAAAACCCACAAGACACTGGAAGAACATACAAACAGACTGGGTTCAAACCCAGGTCCTTCCTGCTATGAAGAAAGAACTGTGGTGCTGACCGCTGCACCACGGTGCCGCCCCCCCTTTATTTGTGTATTTAATTCATTCATGTGGATTTCCATGAATGAACCAGTTAGCACTGCATCGATTGCTTCTGTTGCTGAAATCTTTAGAACTTAAGGGTTAAAAAAAGAAGTGTATGAGGCTTGTCTCTACTCCAGCCTGTCTCATCAGCATTTACAGCTATCGGTATCCAGCGCTGTCCTGCATCATGTTTACTGTCACCAAGTTTCTACAGCTATGAACACTGATTGGTTTAAAGAGACTTGTAGCTTAATCATGCTGTCTGGTTTCAGTATTTCTTTCTTCTTGTCAGCATGGATACTCGTGTACTCGATTTTTGTGTACCCACTTTGCTAGATATTTATTTATTAATTTTGTTATGTGTGCTTTTCCGCTTCGAGGCGCTCACCATGTCAAGACCTTGCCAACCTCAAACCTCAGCATATTTACACCTTTCATAATCGTGGGACTGATCTTATGTAATTCACACTGAAAGCTGGACTGCACAAGTGCATTTTTCTGCTTCTGAGATGAGAAGAGGAGCTTGCTTTGTTTTTACATCTCTGTTGATAGATGCATGGTGAAATTACTGTATTTTATAATCTGTTTTTGGCTTTCGGTCAAATATTTGTGGTTTCAGGGTGTAAATTTCAATACTTCTTTCTGCTGTTGACTGAAATGCATGTTCAACACAAAGTAACAAAACCTGCCAAGTAGACCAAAATATCGAAAGTCTGATTCAGTTTGTAGTCTTTGTTGTTTAGATTTTTAATCATTGATCATTTAATGCTTATTCTATTAGAGACTTTATTAATAATTGTGTTTGCTTAGCAAAACATTAAAGACATTAAATGTCCAGTAGAAATGACAAACAGCAGCAATGATTAGCTTGACGAAAATTACTGTCTGTAAAATTGATGCTCCTTTAAATGATCATTCAGATGATGCTTGTAGGCTGACTCTTCGCTCAGTCTTATTTAGAACCGCAGCTTAATACACAGAGTTATATGAAATTTTCAGCCTTCACATTGAGCATTGTGCTTGTCAGGATGCCAACTTCAGGTAATCAGCGCAGAGTACTGTATAACTGCAAACCTAATTGTGTGAAAATCATTGTGTGCACAATATCAAGCTGCCTTCACTTTTTGCTATGCTTTTAAAAAACAAAACAAAACCAGTGCAATGCATTGCAAAAGCATTATTCAAATTGCCCAAAGCATTATGCAAAACTGATACTGAAAACAACACTCAGCGCTCTTTTGGGTGGTAAAACTTGCACGATCAGGTTCCTGTCTACTAACTGTGCAACTGTTGTGCTCACTATTATGAATCTGGAACTCTGTCAGTGTTCAATTACACATTTAAGCGTTTGGGCTTTATGGTTAGTGATTGAAGCAGCACAGCACCGAGGCTCATAAACAGTATTGGCTAGAATCTAAAGGCCTGTTGTCAGCTTAGCTATGCTTTATGCTTTCTTACCGTTGTGGCTGACGATAGCCACTAGTACAGAGAGTTTGCCAAGGATTCACAGATGGTCCCATTTTTCTCTTTCTCTGGCACAGATTACATATGAACAGGGAATTTGGGGCTTTAAGTATAAGAGCTTAATGTTCATATAAATGGGAAGAGATATGATATAGAATTTAATTGTCTTGTTGTGTGATTCAATTATTGACCCTTTCTGGGAATTTTTGTTTGTGTCTTTGTGTCTCATTTCATCCAGGAAGTGCTTAGTTTAAGCCTTCTCATTTGTGCATCTGATGGTTTGTGGAATTTGCCAGAGTTGCTGTGTCTGCCCAGTCATTCTTTGACTGCATCACCTACACAAACGGAACATGAGTTGGAATCAAATGTGCCTCAAACTTTTAAAGCAAGATCTTAACTCCCAGTAACTCTGCTGTTTGTTTGAAATCTTGCACAGATGCTGCTTAGACCATATGCCTGGTTTATTTTAAAGATGTAAAAGTGGCTGTGTCCTCAGTGATGCTTTCTGTGACCTAGTATGTATTGCTCCAGGGTGTCTTTCTGCAGGTTACAGTGCAAGCACAGACATGTGACTCAAACATTCCACTGATGCTCTGAAGACACACACACGCACACATGCACATTAATAATTTCAATGCATATGCATACATAAATGACTCTTTTGCATTGCACAACTGTGTTTTTGTGTTTCCAGTTCTGTTTATCTGTTCTTTACATCACCTGTCCACTAAATGTCTGCAGTATTGTATTATATGTGTGCACTATATATATGTACTGGTAGTTATTGACAAATTTTAGGATTGGCAGACTAAGCTCAGGGGTGTCTTGCAATAGCTTTCTGTTTGCAATGGACTTCTGGTCTGCCTTCCCAAAGCTGCTGAATGTACTGTGCATCGGTTTGTATATTTATATTTTCTCTAAAAGTACACAGTTTGTGTGTGACTAGAGAACAGATAGGGCTTTGCTGTGACTTTGGAGTAAAGGATTATATGTGTGTTCTTTTCATTGCATGTGTAGGGTTCATGAGAGACATAGATCTGGACTTTACAGTGTGAAATATGATATGCAGTGAGCTCTTCCTGGAGCTGGGAAAATAATAGACGGAGAGGGAGGAAGGAGAAGAGGCACAACCTGAAAGCAAATGAGAGAGAGCCGGTTTTCTTGAAATGAAAAGATAGAATTCATATTTAACAGTGCAATTTGTAGAATAAGAGGTTGTCACAGGGGTCGCTGTTCTATCTGTTAAGCCTTGTTGACATAGTGAAGGCTCATTCATCATCATGTACTGATATTTGTGTTTTAATACTGACTTGGAGGATCCTTGAATCAGTGTAGAATACATCAAAAGCGGAAATTTATCCAACAACCAACCTGCATGTTGATCTGATGGATAACAAATGCAGTAATGGCTTGCTGTAAGGACCAGGCATCTAGACTTTGCTTGATGACATTAGAAACAGTCTGCCAGGAAGCAAAACTTTGACAGAGGAACAGTGGTTTTCTTCACTTCTTCTTCACTCAACTCTTTTAACCGGTGGTGGTTTATACACCAGTCCTCATTTGTGTTTAGTCCTGTTTTCCTACCCTCGCTCCTAATCGGTTGCCCTCTGGCAGATTCAGACTTCAGATTCAGGAGGTTTCTTTTTGTTAAGTTTTTCCTTTCCTTTCCTTCACCAGGTTCTTGCTCGTTGGGAGTTGTCTGAATGTTAGGGTTTCTCTGTATTATTGTAGGGCAGAGGTCTCGAACTCCAGTCCTAGAAGGCCACTGTCCAGAAACTTTTCCATGTGTCCCTTTTGCAACACACCTGAATACGATTAGTAGGTCATTAGCAAGACTATAGAACTTGACTGGATGCTGAGGTGGCAGTTCAGCCATTTGATTCATGTTACAGCAGCTCATGAGTGAATGAACACGGTGCAATAAAAGTACATTTTTCCAAACACTTACATTTACTTAAATTTACTTGAGTAGGGTTAGGGGTTTCCACTTCAGCATGCAGTCAAGTTCTCTTCTCTTGCTCATGACCTACTAATCTTATCCAGGTGTGTTGCAACAGGGACACATGGAAAAGTTTCAGGACACCGGCCCTCGAGGAGTGGACTTCGAGACCCCTGTTACAGGGTCTTTACCTTTAGATATAAAGTGCCTTGAGGAGACTGTTGTTGTGAGTTGGCGCGAGATAAATAAAACTGAATTGAATTGGTCCCTGCTCAGCCTAAAAGCAACCCCCAGCCTTCTGTGTTGTCTTCTGTCCAGCCTGTTCTTTAGCTGTTTTTGCTTTACTTCAGCATGATTGACAAGAGCTCTGAATCATAGACTGTTTAAAAAGGAAAACAGCTTCTTACTTACTAATGTTGGACTGGGGAAAGACTGGTTGCGAACATGACTAACTATTCTGTCTTTAGGCCCAAAATGGTTCGGGTGCTACTTAGCAACTAAATTCACGTCTCTGCATCATAATACATAGAGGTTCTTAGAGTTGTCATTCAATTTTTTGAACCACTTCAAAAATATTAATGAACTCTGCTAACTGCTGCTTTTAGGGACAGGAAATGGAAAGAAACAGGTTCTAGACCACAATCTGCCTGTGTGTCTTAAACCATATGATTGATGCATGGTGTGACAGCTGACACTGGCTAAATGCTCAAGTAGCAGGAATAGTATATCCACCACCTTGTGTTTATTTTTGCTGCAGCTCCAGTTGAGCCTATCAGCAAGGAGCAAACACCTTTTTCTATTAAAGTAAGAGGAACGATTAGCTGGGAAATGGGTGATAAAAGTCTGTGAATAGCAACAAAATGTGTAGTGAAATGCCCCGAATTCCTGTGGTTCAGCCAACCAGTTCTCTAAACCTTTCTTCTATTTAACAAGTTACTGTAAGATGGATGTCCAGTCTTCAAAACTAGCCGCCATGATTGTTTGCACCAGTACAGACCAAAAAAATCTGCTTTCATAAACTTCAAACATGCCAGAGTAATACATTGCAGGCAACATGCTGGCTCCATGTTTTTGGCTTCTTGGTTGTCACTTGAGGAAAGCAGTTGTGAGCAGGAAATGTTTGAAAACTATGCTGGGTGGTCTGTTATTGGACATTCTGAGCTCTGACATTGCTAAAAAAATTTTTTTTACGTATGAGGTGGTTGTTTGAAAATGATGGCAGGGAAATCAACATTGAACAGTTTGCTGTTGGTTTTGACCAAAACATGCAGGCAGACAGTCAGAAAGGAAAGTTAAAAGTAATGAAATGTCAGATTTCCTTGAATGCATTCCCATGAAGGATTATTGCACCTTCTTACAACTGCAGTTGCATACTTTGAAACCAAAGTAATTCATTTGGAAACTGATAAATATATGCAATTTATTATTAAAGGAGGGAAGCATGTGCAATAATGGCCCTTTATTGAGTTCCTACTACCTAGATGGCCTTTATATGCATTTACCTTCTTAATGCCATTGCGTAATCTCAGATTCCAATTAGCCTGAACAGAACAGGCCAGTCATAGTAAGTGAGTACAAATTCAGCACAGTGTGACCCAGATGTCAACTGCCTTGACAAGTTGTTTGAAAGGAGCGCTTGTTGTCATTGGCTTTTTCTTTCCTTTTTTTTTCTAAAATTGAGGCAGTTTAAAGAAATTGGAGGGAAAAAGCAGCTCGACTGTCTGGAATACAGTTTCATTTGTAAGCTTGTGTGTCGGTGTCGCCGTATGATTGCACTCAAGGAGCGGATGCAAAGACATGAGTCAGTGTAACTTTGAGTGTGCGATTGTGTAAAAAGGTCAGACACTCATGCAACACGGAAGCCTGTTTAGTAATCAGGGAGAATTAAGGTCAGTGTGTAGATCTGATTGCCAGTGAGTTGCAGGTGCTGGGAGGTGTGGGTGGCACGCAGCACGGGCCAAAAATAAACATAAGGATCTCAATTACATCTCAGTTTTTTAAAATGGATTTAAATGCATCCACATCCAGCTGAACTTGATTTAATTTGACTGTGTATCCTAACTTTAGAAGGAGAGTAGGACATTCTACGGGAATATACTGGAAACAGGGAATACAACAATCGATGTCAATTTTCCCAATCAAGTGTTCCATTGATTACTCTGAGGGTTAATCATGTTAATCAATATGGACACAAAAGTAAATAATCTTTGCACTAACTTCATTAGTGACTTCTTTTTTAGTGGAAGTGTTGGGAAAAGCTTTGAGATCCTAGATTACCTACACTAGTGTATGTGTTTTATTTGAAATTATTACATTGTTAATAAGGTATCAACCTTGTGGAAGCAATGTTCTACCTACTTTACAGTCATTTTAAATGGGTGTAATTAGATAATTAAGTGAGATAGTCACTGTGGGTTTATTGGTCTCACACTGAATATTGAATCCAATCAATTTTGTTTCATTTTTTTAGAAATAGGCCAGGGGGAATGATTATATTATAGTTCTTCCTGTTTAGTTGGCACATAAGTGTGTAAACACAATAAAAGCATGCAATAAAATAGCCTACACGGTGCTGAGACTTGAAATTGATCACTGAGACAAATTTCTGATCTTGTGCAAACTCACTTAAAAGCCAGTGAATTTTTCTTTTGAATGGTAGTCTTATATCTCGGAAGCTGATTGTTTCAGACAAATAAAGCAATTTAAGACATTAGGGTCAGGCTGAGATGAGAGGAAAGCAATTTCTCAGGAGCTTAATGGAAGAAGTCTGAGAATATTGTCAAAATCTCACACTGATGTTAATTTGAGCTTGGCTAGGAGAAATAGGCTGGACAAAAATGGATGTTCTGAATGTCAAATGGCCTGCGTTGAACAAGAAGTGGGGGAATAGCATACCGATCAATGTTCAGGCATCTCTGGTGAATGCTGTTCAACAGAGGAGAGGAAAAGAGCAAAGATGGAGTATGAAAAGGAGGATGAACAGAGGACTAGACCAAAGGAGAAGGCACTGTGTGTTCTACAGCTATAGGCCATTAGCACCTTTAGTTGGCAGTAAACCTGAACAGCCAGAGCTGCAGTCTTCTCCCAACAGCCCAGTCACGAAGCGGGAGGATGCAGAGAGAGGCAGGGAAGTGAAACACAGATGAACAGAGAGAGTGAAGATATGAGAGCATACATTTTGCATGTACATGCTTCAGTGAAGTCACAAGGGTGTTCCTCCTCCTTCTGCCTCTCTGTCCTCATTTAACCTGAGTATAGCGTGGGCGTTATCTGTAATTTATGAGAAGTTTGACTTAACAAAAAAGTAAAATGCTGTTTGTGTGGGTACCGGACGGATGCTATCTTCGTGAAGAGGCTCACGGTTGTGTTCATCAGATTTAGAGCGCCAACTTTAAATGAATTGTAATACAACTACAAAACAGTGTAGCTGTGTGCCATAGACTGAGGTCCTTATTCACAGGGATCATTTGCATGGTGTGTGTCTGTGTTCAAATTGATGTGAAAACTAGTTCTAGTTGATCTGGATGGATGAGCTATAATAGCATATTTAATTATATTGAGTGACAGTCATCAAAGTATATGGGTGATTTTAATTTTTTGGAGTTTGATATTCAATTCTTAGCTTTGTTTAAAGTTTAGGTTTTAACATTTATTTACTCAATTTTCAGAGTGTTTTGCTTTAGTTCTAGTTTGTATTAACGGAATTTAGTCAGTTCCGTCATCGTTTCCCCCCAAATGTTAATTCACGTGTCTGCGTTTCCTGATTTTCAGTTATTTTACTTACTTCCTGTTTTTTTTGTAGCCCTTTATGTGTTTTGTCTTGCAGTTAGTTTTACTCCCCCTGCTGTCTCAATGTAATTGATTGTCTTTATCTGTGAGATTACTAACATATGCGATTGATTCAAATCCCCTAATTATCGTCTTCTACCTAGTCTGTGTTGCCTTGTCTGTTGATTCCCCCCTTTGTGTTTTTATGAGTTATTTGAATTTTGGGATACCCAGCTTTTGGAGTCTAGTGTATTTCTACATTGACCTGAATGACTGTCTTGCCTTTTGTTAAAGTCAATTGCTTACTGATTACTTAATAATTAATCTATTCATTTTCTATTCAAGACAATCCAAGTAGTTGCTGGAAATGTGGACATTTATACATTAGATTGTTATCAGCATACATGTTAAATATTGAATGAAGTAACAAACTGGCAGTTAAACTTTTGGCACACCTGATGAGAGTATTGGAAGATCTTTATATTTGAGGTAGGGGCCAGCGATATAACCTCGGAACTATATCACAATAATTCAAGAAACTTTTTTGATGACATTTATGATACAGGAAAAATAGATTGCATCTTGCAGATTGCATCCTGTCATTGATGAATATCTAATTCAAAGAATGAATCTATTGCCATGAGGGGGTTGCTGCAGTAGTAGGGTTGTGGCATGTTCTGTACTCAGTGTGCTATAGACTGGTATAAAGGTAACTTTTTGTGTTGTGTGTCAGCCTCTCTTGGTAAAAGCTACTTAACAACCTCCAGCAAAGCAGAATGCTTTTATAATACAACGAAACAGTCCCTGCTAAAGAAACAACAAACTCGTTTGACTGCTTGAAGTGAAAACACCATTGAGTACAACCAGACTGCAACCAGACTCCACCGACAAATTGCTGATGAGGTATCATGGTGAAAAAAGAGGACTTTAAGCACATGGTTAAAAAAGCTCAACCCAAAATGTAACATCCCAGGTAAAAAAAAGATTTTCATTTTTTTATGTCACAGTTTTGTGCATCTTGTCCAGAGTTGCAAGGTTAGCATGCTTTTTTTTGTTAAACAGTGAAGCAGACATGTTATACTTTTACTAACTGAACCTATTAATATTAATGTAAGAGCAATATTAACACATGAGATTATAAACCTTTTTTACTTTGCCTCCGCATGCAAACAGTCAGGGTTTAAAGTGAGATTTGGCAGGTGGAAGAGCCCTGATTGGTTGTAGTGGCTCAGCATGGTGAAACAAAATAACAGTAATTTCTATTGCGAGCTTCAGTAGGTTTTCTGTGTGTTCAGGATGTGTTTGTCTGACCTGTGCTGATGCTGCTGCTCCTCTGACATTTACTGCTCTTTGTGGGTTTACACAACCGAATTCAACAGGATGTAACCCAATATTTCACCTGCTATCTTTGCTGATTTCCATTCTCTACATGAACAGTATGCTGTTTATACTAGACAGTATAAAGTTAGCATGAAGTTTGAGTTTAAATAATTAATCTTTTTTTTTAATATTTAGAATTTACCACAAACAAAAATATATATTGTTTTAATAAGGAACATAAAGTAAGACACAACCTATAAAAACACAAGTAAACAAAAGTAAAAAAAATGGGTGTACCATTTAGTTAACACACGCACACATATATATATCATCTTTTTGCTTCTCTCTTATATCCCTTTGAATGTGATAAGCGCTGGAGATGGTGACACCAGTAGGATTGTCTCTTATGTGTTATTGTTCCCTTCATAGTCTCAAATCAGTCATCTTTGAATGCAGACAGTGCAAGGAAATAAACACTTCCCTCAAACGCGTTGAAACTTACCATAGCGAGCCTGTTTTGAAAATGTGAAGAGTAGAAAGTACAAATATTTTTGTAGAAATGTAGGTAGTAAAAGTAAAAATTTGCCATGAAAACAAATACTCAAGCAAAATACAGAAACCTTAAAAATTCTACAGAAGTACAGTAACAAAATATTTTTTTACTTTGTTACTGTACTTCTGTATAATTTTGCAAAGTATTTTTACTTTATTGCCCCTCAAAAAGTATCCTAGGTGGTGTTTTACCTGGAAAATGTAAGTAAAAGTATAATTTAACATCTTCTCACTGCGGTTTAACAATAACTACATTAACTTAACTTTGCAACTCTGCAATCTGCTTTTTTGGATGTTTTTATTTTTCTTTCTTTCAGGCAAGTAAAACAGATTTTTGTTCTAACATGTTGCTATGTATAGTTTATGAGTCCTTACTAGGTGAATATGACAGTGCTGATTAAAAATAATCTATTTATTGTGAGAAGATACAGCCATTGGTGGATGGCTAAAGATTGTTTCTCATGTCTCTTCTTTTAGTGACCAATAAATTAAAATGATTAGCCAATATCAGTATTCTGATAAATGGCTAACACTGGCCGATAACATTGGCCAGCCGATATATTTTTCTGCCTCAAGTACGAACTAAATGCTAACGCAAATGGAAAATGTCCTACTACTCCAGGTACACATTAAAATTACTATCAACTCAAGTTTTGACCGCCAAAACATGAGCGCCTGCAGATGAGCAAAGGCCACAACTAAAATTTGAGTTCTGAGAAACATTCAAGGAAATTTTTGAATGCGGTAAACAGAGCAGATGCATCTAGGTTGTCAGTCGGCTCAGGTAATTAGTATTGATGCTGTATTAACAAACACCTGATGCTAACAAAACTCCCTCAGGCATTACATAAATAGCAAATGGAAACAGGTGGACATTTCCTCTTTGTTTACACTGTTTGTGCTTGTGAGGAGGGTGAAATGTGGTGTGTGTGTGTTGTGTTGTTTATGCTGTGGAAGAAGCATTCATGGTGCTACCCCTTGTGGTGCAGCCTTTTTCCTAACTACCACATACACACCAGTCTCTAGAGACCAATAGATTCGCAGTGTGTGTGCGTGAGAACCGCCTTAAAAGACTCGTACAACCCACACAATGGCACCACAATCGAGCTACCTGCTATCACAGTCGGAGCTGAGTGAGGGGAGCTAAAGTGTGCAGATGAAAGAATGAGAAAAGGAGGTCTGGCAATAAATGCAGCTGAAGGGAAAAAAACAGCATTATTTAAAAGTGTTGCTGCACAAGGGAAAAAAAAGTGTGATGTATTTTTATGTTCCAGAAATGAAGAAAATAAAAACAAGCAAATTCAGGGGATGAGAGAAAAATGCTGGTAGTACAGGAGTAGATGGAGATTGACAGTGAAAACTGGCAGGAGTGCGGCTGTTTACAAGACAGAGAGGTATTCAGTTAAATGGTGGTGGAATGCAAATAGGAAGGAACAGGAGAAGAAATTAGCGGTGGAGAGGCAACGCTGATGCTGTGCTTAGCTAAATCTTGCTGGCCATTAGATTAGCAGGAAATCTAATGGCAGTGATCTGTACAAATGTTAGTTTTTAAAGCACACTGATGCTTTGGCAAAGGCCAAACTGCACATCCAGACCAACATCGGATCACAAGCAGAAGCGTACACTCGGCCACGCGTACACGTGCATTGCTTGCTAACGTTGTTAAATCTTTTCCTTTCTACGCAGAAGTTTGTCCTTGTAGGAGTACATGCTGCTCCTCCCTGTTCTGCTGCTCAGCCCCTCCCACCTGTGTCTAAACTCACTGCCAGAAAAGAGAGAAATAGAGAAGGAGAAGAAAGAAGATCACATTTCCCAGAGTCAATGCTGCATAGGTGATATAGGAATCTGACAGCCGACTATCAGTAATAAGCATCTACCAGCCCAGCCTGCACCAAGCACATCAACAGCCTCCTCCCCTACATTAAGTATTGATTTCTGACAGACAGGACTAGTGATTGCCAACGTAGATCTGCCACTGTGTTTGTCTCCCCTGACTTGTGTGATACCTGTCATGTATGTGGGGGCATTTGCATGCTTGTGCTGTCAGGGTGATTGCTACATCTCTTATTGATGGAGCTGTTGACTGCGAGTAAATTGAAAAAAAAAAAATGCTCGCACAGTGGAAATGTGTTATTGACTGGGGCCATAAAGTAAAGTGTATCCTTGCAGTCCCGGAGACGTGAATTGCCATGCACGCCTACTGGGCCCTGGCTTCTAGCTAAATAAAAGGGTCGCTGTGACACTGTGTGAATTATATTCTGTTTTAATGGGGTGCACTTCATATTTAATGTTTCATAATAGGCACATATGTATGCAAAAACAAATAACTAAACTCACCATGCATTAGCGTGTTTAAGTATGACAACATCCATCCATCCATCCTCTTCTGCTTATCCATTTCAGGGTAACAGTGGGGGGTCTGGATCCTATCCAGATGTTATAGGATAACAGGTTTCCAGTCTATCGCAGCGCTAACACAGAGACGGATGACCTCACATGCACACACATGGCCAATTTAGATTGGCCAATTACCCTAACACGCATGGGTTTGGTGAGGTGAAATTACTTGTCTGGGCGTGCCACTGCATCAGGCAATAAATGTGACATATTTTACGTTGGCATGAAATATATATTTTTGTTTAAAAAGAGACAGCCAAAATGAAAAGAGAATCAATGTGGTACCCAGAAATGACACAATAAACAAGGAAACTGGAAAGCTGACTGCCATTTAGATCATCCATCTTTGTACTGGAAATGGAAACGCACAAGGCTGTGCAACAGCTTGAAATTTACTCGTGCACTCTTTTTTCTGATGTCCTCGCTGCCATGCTGTCAAGTTTATAGTGATAATGGTGGGTGGCAGATTCACCAAAAAAAAAGAAAGATGCAACTTTTAGAGCAACAAATCCCTTTGTGCTGTTGGTAGAAAATCTCAACAGATTTTTTTAGTTTTTTATTTAAACAGTTACGTAATGTTGTCCTGGAAGTCTTGAGGTTAATAGATGTCCAAAGCAAAGAGTAATTGCCATCGCCACCGCAGAACTGGTTTGTTCCGGTATTAAAAGCTTAATGCTAGAAGGACAATCAGAAAGGGCAGACTTATTCCAAAGCCATTTTTTTATCATGTGTATGACCTCCCATACTATAACCAGAAATAACATTTGTTCAATTCAATTCAATTCAATTTTATTTATATAGCGCCAAATCCCAACAACAGTTGCCTCAAGGCACTTTATAATGTAAGGTAGATCCCACAATAATACATACGGAGAAAAAACCCAACAATCATATGACCCCCTGTGAGCAATCACTTTGGCAACTGGGAAGAAAAAACTCCTTTTTAACAGGAAGAAACCTCCAGCAGAACCAGGCTCAGGGAGGGGCGGGGCCATCTGCTGCGACCGGTTGGGGCGCCTTATTAAAGGCATTTTGCTGATTGCTGTATCTGATTCCAAAGAGTTCCTGAGAATTCTTATTTGGCAGCTTTTCTGCTAATTTCCTGTGATGGACAAACGTCCTCAGAAACTCAAATCCAGATAATTTTAGCGGAGCATGATCTGAAGAAAGTCTGTTTTCAAACCACATCTTCAATTTTTTGTTTAGCATGTAATAGCCATAATTTTGCATCATTTCTCTATGCTGGGTAATAGCTAACAAAAAGAAGTGTGTCATATATTGTTTTGATAATGTTCTGATTTTAATGATTTAAAATAAAAGTTTTAAAAAGTGCTTCTGAGACTGACGGGGAATTGCTGTTATGTAACGTTTGTGTGTGCGTGAATGTGTGAAAGTGACACAGTACATGAAGGTCAGAATTATTCAATAGTCTAGCCTGCTTTTGAGAGATGCACTGCTTGCATATCAATGAGAAATATTCTCCTCCTGCATGTCTCAACATTTCTTCATGTTTGCAAGATGCTTAATGGAGGAGACACCTAATTTCATGCCTCTGGTCAAGCATCCATTGTGTGTCTCATAATTTTCCTCTCAAATTTGATCTTTTTTTTTTTCTTGCCATGAAGGGAGCCTTGCAGTGCCACTGACTCATTTAACCAGTGATTTTCCACTTAGTCATTCATCAGAATCCTTTCTGCTGATTAAAGTGCATCAATCAGGCTGTAGATTTGTGATATCTGTGGAATTTTGTTTTTTAAAAAGCCCAGGGTGACACTTCTGACCTTGAGCTGCACATACGAGCAGGGCAACTCACATTTTTTAGACAAAGAAGAAGGGAATTTAATCAAACATGCAATGGTGTGTTTAATTGAAGTGGGAAAATTAAAGCTAAGAAGGCAGAAACTGTGTATTTATTTACTGTATTGTGGTTTTAGTGGGTGTAATTTATTTTTATTATACAGTTTATACAGTTTCCTTCTCATTCAGTTGATAAACACCATCGTAAGGACTCAAGGTGCTGGTTCTGCTTTATTTCAGATTCTGATTTTTTTAAAATAATACGATAGATATGTTAATCGGTGCCAATATATAGATAGTTGTACCGCAAATTACAAGTGAAATTATGTAATTGTTACATAAGTATGATAATTTGAAAATTCAAAGTTAAAAATGTGCTGCAGTGGCTTGTAAAAAAATGACAAATGAGCTAAATATGCACAAGTCTGAGTGTTAAACATGAACGACGTCAGCTGTCACGCTGGCTTGATCATCCCGAAGTCTCCATGTGAGCGTTTTGTTTGTTTATTTCATGAATCACAACTTTGTCTGGTTTGAGAGCATGACAAAGTGAAAGAGGATGTATAGCTGGAAAATGTTTTCTCTTCACTTTAAAAAGCAGAAGCTGAAAGTTGAGCATTCAGCTGGAAAAAGTGTCAACTTGGCTGTAATTTTGCATGAATGTTTTTGAGTGAGAGAGAGAGGGGGGGGGGGGGGCAAAGAGAAACCAAGACATCTGTGAGGTAATGCCTCATAAAATGTTGTCTGTCCCTGTCTGGCTTTATTTTGGAGGCACGGGGGATGCTGGATCGAGTGTGTGCGTCCGCAGCTGCTTGAAAAGAGCCTGTAACAGACAGCTGAGACTGAATTGAAAGGACAGTGACCAGTGAAAATTTGCATGCCTCAAGGCAACTGATGTGATATTTTGCAGGCTTGGGTCAGACTAGTGATTTGCATGCTTGCATCATGCTGACTCAGCACCTAAAGGGAAAGAGAAAAAGCCAGAGGGTGAAGCACTCATGGCAGGTCCTTGCTGCCATTGAACTCTTCTAAAAACAGCTCTGCATCACTCCTTTCCTCTTATCTTTTTATTGATGATTGATGTCTGGTGTGATAAAAGTTTTTGCGTGCAAACTGAAAAGAATGCTGAAAAACTGAGACAATGCTGTGATTTCATCTGTGTTTTTGTTTTTTTCTTTTGGTAACTCTGCTTCAGAAATAAAGCTCAACCTGTGTCCCATTTGTGCTTTCTGCCCTTAACCACTCGGCTAGAAAACGCATAAGCAAACACCCACAGCTTCACCTACGTTCTCTAACCCTTCAGTCAACCTATGTATTGATTCCTCACTGGATTTTCACTCAGTTTGAACAAAACTAAAAAAAAAAAAAATGACTCATTTCTCTGTGTCCATTGTTTTCCTCGTGAACTGGCAGTACACACCGAGATCGGCGTCCTTCAGGACGCCTCTGCATAGCTCCTGAACTCGATACACAAGGCTCAGCGAGTGGTGCAGAGCAGCCCGTCTTGTCATCTCTTACTCGAGATGAGTTGGGCTCCAGCTTCGGTTCCGTCGATGCTCAACACCTACAACTGCTTTGATGAGTAGAATTAGTTATGTGACACTTCAGGGCTAATCATTTTGGCATGGCACGTGCATTTTATAGTTGCCAGTAGAATTTCTGTGTCATTAACCCCTCTATATTTTAAGTTTATATAATATGGAACTTGGACAATTATGGTAAATTGTGAAGACGTATACACTGAGCAGTGTTTCTTTTTTTTTTTTTTGAGAATATTTTATTGGCAATTTGTTTATGTATTTCCTCTTCCTGCCCGTTTGTGTCAGATCATAGCGGTTCCTTCTTCTGGTGGCTTTGAGTGTAAATTAACAACTGAAAGACATCACTGAGTTGCTAAGCAACTTAGACACCCTATTAACCTCATTGTACATCTCTGACTACATTTCAGATGAATGAAATGAAGGAAAAATGCTGTATAAACAGAAAGATACCACTTTGTATGCAGTGCAGCATTGTACATAGTATACAGTACATAGCGGCTTGTTCTTAGGCTACATCAAGTTGCCAGTTTATAATATTTAGACTACATTCATTTATATGAATCTACACATATATATTGGAGTTGCATATTTAAGTAAACACACTAACAATAAATGCTGACGTTGTGGAGCTGACCTTTTGAAGTTTTTACCGGCAGCAACCGTGAAGGAACTGTATGACAACTGATCAGTAAACAATCAACATAACCTCCCCAAATGAAGCACAGTAATTAATAAAATATAGGTATATGCTATATATGCAGTTGCCAGTTTATTCAGTGCTCATGCACAGAAACAAGTAAGAAACATCAATTATGGTCATTCGAGATTTGTGTTAACTCTCCAGTCCCCAGTGGAGGACACACACAAACACAGAAATGTACAGACAGATTATAGCAACACAAAAAAAAAGAAGAAAAAAAAAACAATAGCCAATACAGTTCAGACTTTTTTTCCAGACTTGCCAGGAGTTGTTAACAGTGCAATTACTGAACCCTCGGTTAGAATACGATCAACAGATTACGCACTATCACAGGAGTACATTTAAACAGGTTGACACGAACCATACAGAATGAATTAACACTTCAATTAACACAAAATGAAGCAACTAAACTAAATGACTGAGCAAAGTAAAAGAAAAGCACAAAAAAGGATAAATACTCTAAACATGGGGTTGTTTGAGAAAACTGTTACATAACAGCATTGATATTTACAGCAATGTCTTAATTTAATAATGCACACTGAATAAACTGGCAACTGCATATATAGCATATACTGTATAAAGTGAAAGTCAAGAATTTATTAAATTATTTAATGTGAATTTTTTTTAAAAAGATATGTTCATAATTGTATCTAAAAGAATCGGTGGATTAGTCTCTACACTGCTGCTCATTTTTTTTCTTGCCTTGGCAGAAAAGCCATCAGTTTGGCTCACAAGTGTTGTAATTAATAAATTTTTTGGCCTAAGTGCGACAACACTGTTTATTTTGTTAGTTGCTCTTTTAATATCCTGCTTTAACAGGAAGGGAGCACATTTTAAAATACGTCACAGTCATGTAAGAGAAGTCACAGCAAATGGGTTATTCCCTTTTCGAACTTTCTCTTCGAGATAAAACCAAATATTAAAGCATTTAATTTTTTATGCTATGTTTCCTAGAGTGAGTTTGACAAAGGGTTTCTTTTTATTAAGGATTAAATTATCTTAAATATTTAGCAGGCCTCTGTTTCTTGCTGTGCATGCTTAAACTGTATATACAGTCTCACAAAATTTATGAAAGATAAAAATGTTATGCAAGTTTCCTAGTGTGCACAGAGCATGCAACTTTTTATGAATTCATACAGTCGTAGACTAAATTTTAAACAAAACCTCTCATCGCTATTTTTTTAAACTTCTGTCTTGCAAGGCTAGTTAGCATTTATTTACATTTGACTTTCCTCCTGAATGTTTTTTTTCCTGGGCTTTCCCTGTTAGACTGGTCTGTGTTAGACTAATTGCAAAACATGGGTTCAAATTCCCGTCACATATCCTGTAGAGGTGGGAATCACCATACATCCCACGATACGATATTATCACAATACTTAATGCACGATACGATATTATTGCAATTTTTTAAAATATTTTGCGATATTCAGATTCTGTACATAAAGGTAAACTTTATCAATATTCATTTTATCTAATAACAAAGTCTCGCACTCAGTCTTTCTCTCATTTCAGTTTTATTGTTGACAAACTGAACGGTTTGTATTACAGTCTAGTCCAACTTAACTGAACGCAACCATCTGGTACAATTATAGCTATTCTGAACTATGCAATTTATGAAAACTATGCAGCCCCTTCAGCAACTGAAGAATTTGAAAGTAAATTAAAACAAAATATAATTTTACATTAAATAAAAAAGTTTTAAACTTAATTAAAATAAAATGTATTAAATTAAAATAAATTAAATTAAAATTAAATTAAAACTGTCATGTTTATTGCTGCCAAAAAAAAAGTCAAACACATTTGGACAGTGAAGGAACGTCAGGATTCTTGCTCAGAAAAAGGATCAACATGCTCTGAAGTCAGAGCACAAAATCCTTTTTGTAACAAAATATCGATTTCTGCTGTCCCTGTATCGATACATTATTAGCAAACAAAATATCACGATACTACACAGTATCGATTTTTTCCCCCAACCCTAATATCCTGTATCATAATTTTTATCTTTTTTTATTTATAGATTCTGGAAAAGCAACATATGTCAGTGTCCCTCCATTTTTAACTTTATCATTTTATTTACACGCTGACAGTATGCCGCAGTATGGTTACTTTCTGTATTTGGTAAATCTTGTTTCATTTTCCAGCTAATATTTTCCCAGTTATCACAGGAAAACTTGTGAATAGTATAAGAATCTGGATGCAGTTATGTAAGCGCCCCTAAGGTAGGCCTTTCAGTGACTTATACTCAAGAAATTGGCAGTCAGTTGTAATCATGGTTCATACTTAGTCAACTTTGACATCACTTCACTCTTGTAGCTCATGAAAAAAATCAAATCTGTGTTTGATGGGGAGGAGTTCTGCAAGTACACCCTGCTGTGCTCTACTGAAAAACATGGATTAAATCTACATATGCATGTGGTATTTTCATTTTTCATTGAAAGTGAATACTGAATCTTCTTTTCTCAGTTCAGCTTCAACATTATGTTTGCTCACTGATGCCATTCTTCAGGATTATGCACCTGGCTGTTTCTTCTATCAGCCTAGTGTTTGATCAGATTAGTTGTGGCGCATTTGTATTGTGCGGTGCATGCATGTTTGCAAGTGTCTTTGTTTGCTTTGTGCGACTGTCCTTCAGGTCGCTCACAGCGCAAAAAGAGGACAAACAGTAAGAACAGATAGACAGAGGCACAAGCAAAGGAAGGTCCGGGCATACACCTCTACCACGTAGTAAAACTCTCAGTGTTACCACTTTGCTGCACTGTTATAATTGTATTAAATCCCTCCTGCACACTAAGTCTATACAGTGGAGTAGTGCAGAGCTGGCTGTTGTCCTTAATAAATGTAGTAAATCAGCCAGGATGCTCAAGGATGCAACACGCTAAATCACAATAAGCTCTTTGTGCAGGAAGTGACAAAGGAGCTTCCACTTGCACGGCTCAGTGATTGAAGGCCTTCTGGTAAACTGAACAGGCAATAACAAAAACACAAGACAAATGATGGTCATATTTAGCTCCTGCTGAGGATGAGGCATACTGCAGATGCAGTTGTTTAGACCTGGAAAAGAGATGAACGTAAGAAAGACAAAACATAAGGCGAAGTCGGGTAGAAAGGCAAAGTGCCCCATAGGACCCACATTGTGTATGACGGTCTGGTGCACTGACGTCAAACGGTGTGGAGTTCAATAAACTAGAGAAGATTGGTCGTTTCAGTGCGATGCTGTCAGCCCCTAAACCATGCACTGTAAGAGTATTGATTTTTCAAGCTCACCTAGGAATTTCATTCACTTGCGTGTGTAAGCATACTGTAGATGTTGCGCAGATGTAATCTTCTCCCAGGGCAGAAAAATTGCTAGATCCTTCTGCTAAAACTTTATTCAGCTACAGCTTAGGATTTGTCACTTTAAGAAGATAAAGTTTATGTGGATTAACTGTACTTTGTGGTGTGATTTTTCTCTCCTGCTGATTTTTTTTCTCTAACCTGCAACCCCCCAAAGTCCTTAACAGCTGCTCAAACCCTGGTAACCCCTCTCCCTGCCCTTGTAACACCCACACGTTCCACCCTTATATGTCAAAGCACCCACTGCAGAGGCTTTATTTACTGCTTTAATTTCTTATGTTGAAGGACTTAGGACACCTTACCCTTTCCTTAGTAATTAAACAAATGCACAATAAAAGCATCCTTGGAGAGACGTGAGTAATACTGGCGCTTTGGGTTTTTAAGTAAGACCTCCATCTTTGTTTATGAGCTGCTTTAAAATAGGGCTGTAGTTTCAAAGTCAGATTGTCAATTGGTGAGAAGCGCTAGCTTTCCAGGAATGATCCATTAATTCTGACAGCTGGAAGAGCTGAGTAGATGCGAAAAACAACATGTTTTCTTTTTACAGCTTTGAACTCATTCAGCTAAAGGGAGATTGCTATATCTGCCTTGTTAAAGAAGTTATTTATGTGGCTGCAGGTTTTTAAATGGTCATAGACTTAAGTGTAAACCTTGAACAGTTGTTTGCATATCACAGCTCAACAAAATAGTCACGTATATGCTTGTCATCTCTGAGAGCTCTGTTTGTAGTTATCACTGTGCTGTTAATAGTTGATTTTTATGTTTTTGTAAGAGTTTTTTCTGTTTAATTGGTTGAAGAGTAGATATGATATCAGTTGACAAAAATTGCTTGCTCACTGCAGATTTCATATTCTGTGTCTAAAGATAGCAAAGAGAGTGGTGTGACAAAGCTGTGAAGTAGTCACTGAAGTGATGGACCAAAGATGAGATAGGGCTGTGCGATATGACCAAAATCTCATATCCCGATAGAAGAATTCTATCGTCGATATAATGATATAAATCACAAAAATGTAAAAAAAAATAATAATAATTAAATTCTGTGAATCTCGGGCAGCTCGACTTGCGGGAAGTGTTTCCAGCTGCGCGTCGCGTACCTGGAGTCGAGTGTTTTAACCGATGCATGAAACTATACATTTTTAGACATAAGTTGTAACGGCCGCCGTTTTCTTTGTATTTATTACACGGCGTGCTGCGGGGAAAAGCCGTCTAAGGTTTATTTTTTAGCACCTGGCGGCTCTTTTCTTTTACTTCTCATCCGTAAATAATCTGCTCTTTCACGTGATTCAGTTTATTTTGAAAAGTCTCAACAGGATCTTGAGCTTTATTGTGAAAGGTTTATGTGGGCCATAAACAAGCGGACATACGATGTTACCGTCATTGTTGCTAACAACAATGCATAAAAATAGGCGCTTGTCCGTCCTTAGTGTGGTTATATTAAATATAAGAGAAAGAGAGAACTTTAATAAATTAATATAGACACTACAGTGACCATCAAAACGATGAAAAAATATTGCCGTAAAGAGTTTATTTTGAGACACCACAAAACAAACGATAGCGTAAAATGAAACGATAGATGTTTTTATATCGTCATCCGATATATATCGTTATATCGAACAGCCCTAAGATGAGATATACTTTTGTTTTGCAATAGATTCTGGGAAATTCCTTGTATTTCATGCAGAACCCCACCTTACTGATCCCTACTAAGCTAATGCTTCTGCTAGCTGCTGGCTCTGGGATTATAAGGTTTCTTGCGCTTTACAGAGAACCATACACCCAACTGCATCAAGAGAAAACTCTCTTTGTGAAACAGCCACTGTGCACCACTCTCTTACAGTATCACACTGCTAGATGCTCTTTCCCTTTCAATACAGACTTCAGTTTTACTTCATTCAGTAAGTTGCAAGGGAAGGTGGGATCTTCATACTGTGGTACTTTAGCATTCAGAAGTCAGAACTCATACAAACACATGAGCTCAAAATTGAAGCCATTTCAATGTGTTTTCTAAAGACAAGAGAAGATGCTGAGCCATGAAGAGAAACATTTCCAAATGGACCGTTTTTGTGACCCATTAAACGCAATGATATTGTGGTCTCAATTTAGAGAAGGCCCGCATCATTTAAACAACAGTTTATATGCCAAGCACGATATTCCCGTGATAAGATTAAACTGTGTGTGATTGTTTGGGGCCCGTTGCGTCCCCCATGTGTCAGGAAAAGAGGACAGTCTGAGAAAAATATGCTGATTGTAGACGAAAATACACAGAACGTGCTTCAGTTCAAGACAGTGGAATAGTTAACCATGTTTTTGTTACCCCTCTCTGATTAACCTTCACGTGACCTTTAGTAACAATAATACATCCTTTCCTGCGTTTATATAGATGCCTGTTATTAGTCTGTGCTTTAAAAAAAAAAACACATCCTCATCAGATTCATCTTCCCTCCTTCTGTTCAGTTCTCTCCCAGGAAATCCTGACTTCCCCCCTCTTCTTCTCGGTAAAGTAAGGCCGTTACTAAAAATAGGAATTACAATTCTCCTGCTCGTCTCTATGCATTTCACCCACCTTCTTTCCTCCTGATTCAAGAGACCTTCAGTTTTTTCACCTGTGATGTGCATCAGCCAGTCCATCACCAGTGCCATTCCACCAAGCCGGTTTTCAGATTGGATTGTCCTCGCTGCAGAATTTCCAGGCAAACACAAAGGTCACCTTCAACCAGAGCTCCTCTGCAAAGTGGGCACATTGAACCACTCTCCTCACGTGTCCTGTACCCTCTCTTTCTTTTTTTGCATTTACACAAACATGCTCACTTCCTCCCATGTCCTAGATTTGTCTCCACTGCTGTGAGAAAAAGCTTTTAAAACTGCCGTTCATCTTAGCGCCAACCCTGTTCCCAGCGCTTAATATGTGTTGCTCATAATTCCAAGACATTCATTTCCTTAAATGAAAGCTGTAATTAAATGAGAGTACTCTTTTTCAGTGATAACTATATGGTTATATATGATGTAGAAAGATTTTAGTGATGTTTGTTTGCCTGTTTGTTACCAAATAAAATTTAATTAAAACCTGGTGGATGGTTGGAGTGTAATCAAACAAAGAATTGGGCTTGACAGTTGTGTTTTTCAAGCGCTCTTGCAGCTATTAGTGCATGAATGTCTCCGCAGTCTTTTGTGTTGTAGCTGATGGAGGTCTGGTTCCTATTAGCTGCCTAAGATTATGTAGGTACCCTTGTGCCACCAAAATGGGTCTGACCCACAGACAAGAGGCATGGACAGGAGACTGTCACAAGCCAGGATGCTGGTAGTGTATCATTTGGGTTTTGTGGCTCATTTAATCTTGATTCAGTGGCTCCTGCTGAAGCCTGATCAAATTGGGATCTGGGGATTTTGGAGGTCAGGTCTCTGCTTTGGGCTTTTTCCTGTGCCCTCATTTTCTGATCAGTTTTTATGGTGTGTTGGAAGGTAGAGGTCACTCAGTCTGCAACAGTGTTGAGGTAGCATTAAGTTTTAGTTGAGTCGGTTATATTTTATGTAATACATAATCACATCGGATATCCTCATCCTGAAGTATGATTAACTAAGTGCAATGGTGAATGATTATCAAAGTAAAAAGAAGGTGGCTCTTCATCCAGCAGATCAAAGATAAGCGGGTGTAGATTGCAAGCAATTTTTTCTTTACACTGGCCCTGGAACAGTCCACGAGTCGGTTTGCCAGCCTCTTGACGAGACAGAAGGAGCCTAGCCAAGGATCAGACTCACGGGGATTATTTATAGACTTGAGTGGGCTTCACGGACGCAGGCGTGGAATGTGTCAGAAAGAAAATGCATCATTGATCAAAGCTTGCTCAAAGACATCGTCTTATTTTTGCCAAATGCTGAGCAGAGATGGGGGATTGGGAAAAAAAAAAAACAACAGCGTTCACCAATGTCTCTATGTGTGCTGTGCTATAGTAAGCTTGCTTGCTCCACTACCCACACAGAGTCCTCTGCACCTACACAGGTGACTGGACTTCACTGAACACATGCCAAATTTAGCCTCCTTATCCTCTATCTCTACTCCAGCATCTAAATAGCTTCTCAGCTCTGGATGTTTAAAATACATACATGGTGGGTGTTTGAATATTGAGTGTGCTGGACGTGGAGGCAGGTGTGTAACTGTGCGCTAATATGTGGGTTTAACAATGGAGTAAAGTGTGTTTGTGTAGGCGTACATGAGGAGGCGTAGAAGAAAAAAACAGAACCTCGTAGGCGTCGGTTATGGATTGCACATCTTGTACCCCATGTGATTTTTTTTTTTCTAACATTTTTACCTCAGGAAGAGATGGACGCTTACAGAATCGCTATCAAGGACAGGCTGCAGTGATGTGTGTTTATAGGTCCTTCTTTTTTAGTCTGCATATCACACTAGGGAGCATCTTTCAGAGGACAGTGCATGATGCTATTCCCTCTTTATCCCCACCTCCTGCTTGTCCTGTTCGCGAATAGAAAAGAGGGGAAATGTCAGGTGAGGTGTAGGGAGTGAAACGGAGCAGAGTGTAGTAGAGGTGTCCTGTGCTGCTGCTGCTGCTGCAGCACAGCTCGTTGTTGGCAGGAGGGGGCACTTTTCTCTCTCTGCCAGTCGCTGCAATGCAGATGGCAGTCAAGGTTATGCCTGTCCAACCACACCGACAGACTGAAGTATTGAGGATGCTTACGCAGGAATTCCAAGAGATGACAATTAAGCTTTGGGAAACTTGTAGTTGTGTTGTTCTGTGATGGTTTTATTTGTAGCTTAAGATCCTTCATGCTCAGACTTGCAAATGTCGTAACAGATGTAACAGATGTTTCTTTGGCTGAGAGGCAATGTTTTGGTTCTTGTACACTTCACTAACATCTTTTCTTTTCCTCTTTTTTGGAGGGTTGTAATCTATGGCTTGTTGTCATTTCACAGGAGTATTGTATTTGAAGTAGAGGGTAAATACTGTGGACGTGGATAGCACGGGACTGGCAGCGTGACATTTGTTGTTAATCAGCCTCCTGCTCATCCTCAGCTTCCTCTGTCTGGGTGTGATAAACATGTCAGTCTCAGCCAAACTGCAACACTGAGTACCACAGGCTGTATGTGGTCAGTGCTTTGGAAAAGTATGTTCAACATTTCTTTGGAAGTGGCCATGTTTAATACTATTGTGTTTGAAAGCCACTCTAACATTCTCACTTCCTGTTCGAAGTGAGCTGCAGTCTTACACGGACATGCTGAGAGAAAACAAAAGAGGATGGGCAAATTTCCACATCCTGTGCGCTTGTCTATGCGCGCATGTACCCAAAAAGAATTCCTCTGGGTTCCCCTTTTTGCTGCGCCTGAGGCTGAGGCAAACCAGTCACCGTGAACAGGTTTAAAACAGCTGCCTCTGTCAGATATTATTGAGGAAGTGATAGATCATTTTCCACAGGATGGAAACATTTAGCACACCACTAGAATGACCTTAATTGTTTCCCAGTATCAATTCGATCTCTTTGTTGATGCTGTATGAAGGGATATGTTTAGCAGAAAGAGCAGATTAAGACAAGATAAAAATGTATTGTGAGCCAAGAGATGCAATGATGATGACAGAAAGCGGAAACATGAACGATTGTTAGAGGTGAAAGGGCAAATGGTAGAAAAAAGGAGGAGACTGACAACAAGACCCAAGTGTTGAAAGGCTAATATCAACTAATATCCCTTTATTGCCCATTATCAGAAGTTAGTCAAACACACTTTCATGTCACACTCCCCTAAAGCCTTCACATCTCTGTCTCTACATCAACACAACAGAACAATTGCCTGTGGCTGAAGACCATTTGGAGAAATGATAAAACACCGTGGTAATGAACGTAATGAGAGGAACACTTTGGAATGAGACAAAACTGTTTAATTAAAGCAATAATGACCACAAGGGGGTATTAAACATAGTTAAATTTGACGTTGGTGGGTCTAATGTAGCGATTGCATGATGGGCTTGGCACACAGCTCTGTTTGTTAGCATACTGCTATTGTGGGATTAATACCTTGCAAATCCCTTTGTGTTTTGTTTTGTTTTTTTTTGCTTCAATGATTTCATTATAATAAGATGACCCAGCTCTCCTTGAGCTGTGCAGTTCTAGCAGCCTTTGAATTATTAGGACAAAATAAGATTCCTAACTTAAATCAGTTTGTTTTTCCATATAAAATCTGCTGTCGTGATCTTAAATGCACAGGAAGTTACTAATCCAAGCCTAAGATGAAAGCATTAAACTATTCGCTAAACAAAAACAAGGCAAATACGAGTAAATCTCCCCTGTCCTTTTTGGTGCTTTCAGTATAATGCGATCAGAGAATAGTTGCTCTGCTATGAGGATATCTGGAAAATTTTCATTAAAGTTGTTCACATTTTTCTATCACTGTCACTTCAGTGTGCAGAGGTCAATTTGGATGCATGAGGAGATAACAAATTAAATTTGTGCATAGTCTTTTAAATATTAGAACCCTGTTCTCCATTGGCACATTCTATTCCGGGACACTCAGACATATTAGTGTGGGGGCAATGTGCTCAACAGAGGAGGTGCAAGATAAAAATTGTGAACATGAGCTGATAAAAAGCCTTCAAACATGCTCTGCTAAACAAGATAAATCTGTGGAGTGGATGCTTGCCTGGTGATGTTAGAGAATCCAGTGGCAGTTAACTGGAGCAATTATCCCCTCAATTCCCACGCACCCCACCGCCCTCACCAGACACAAGGATTATTCTATTGTTTTACACAGCTTCCATGAAATTACAAACATAACCTTACGTAATCACTCGGGACATTGAATTTTTACTTGGACTTACCTGAAACAACTAATCTAGGCATCTAGTAAGCATCCTAGTCCAGTAGTCCCCAACCCCAATGCGCCACGAACCAGTTTAATGTCAGACGATATTTTCACAGACTGGCCTTTAAGGTGTTGCGGATAAATACAACAAAATAAAATGATGCAACCAAGACAAAAACTGTGCTATTTTGTAAATATGATAATAAACCTGAATTCACTGTGTAATTGTGTAAGCTTATTAGCAGCGTCCTCCTGAAATGCACTAACAACATTGAGAGTAACATCCTCTTCTCTGCCCCTTAATGCTTTCTGGTTACTGTGGTAACGCATAAATATTTCTTTCAAAATAAGACACACAACTACATCATGGGAAAAGACCCAGGGAAACCGAGTTAACGATAAAAACCCTGAAAACCATAAATTTCATACTCGAGCCTCAGCTCTCGCGGCCCGGCACCAAAGGACTCACGGACTGGTACCGGTCCATGGCGCGTGGCTTGGGGACCGCCGCCCTAGTCAGTTGGCTGAAGCAACTCAACTAGTTTCTTTTGCGTAAATGAGTAGCAGCTCTACACCAAAGCCATCCCATATAGCCAAGCTTCTCACCCACTAACCTAATCTCGAAGGGAGACTCCAGACACCCTTCAGAGGCAGCTTGCATCCACCGTCTCATTCTTTTAGTCAATACAAAGAGTTCATGGCCAAGGTGAGATTGGCAACGTAGCTTGACCAGTCTGAGACTTGGAACTGGTCCACAATCTGGACAGACTTAAGGGATCCTATGCTGAAATAGCTCCTGGGATCACTCGGACACATAAACTCCTTCACCATGATAAGGTGGTGATTTATGGAGGACCTTTCTCTCACTTCATGCCTATACCTGAATATCACCAAATCCACAGCAAAATCCTTGAACGTTATACTGTACACGTCTATGGACTTGCTATACATGTTCAAGGATTCAGATATGATCGTATTAAGTGATAATGGTATGATAAGGAAAAGAGACACATCACATGCTCTGTGACTGAAGCAATTGGTGTGGTTTTTGTGGGGGGGCTTTTGTGGTCCCTGGCTCAATACCATTGACTACTTCTCTGTGGGCCAGTAATTAGTCAGACTGTTCGGTGGGCTCTGACTTGCTGAGAGTTCTCTGGGGGATTTCCACTTATTATCTGACCGTGAAGAAACTAAGCTTTACATTCCAGGCACAGCAAGTGTCAAACACAATGGACCACCTGGATGAAAATGTAAATTCATTTGTGGACTAGGACAAACACAAGTACGTCTGCACACAATCAATTCAGGCATCTCGCATTCCCTCGCAGACCTTAAATTTTCTCGGCTATTCACACATTATGTTCGTGTTCTGCAAAACTCTCACTAAGTGGGTTTCGCAGTGTGCAACTAAGACTACTGCTGTGAGATTTTAAGCACTCGGCCACATTAGCGATTACTGTGACAAACAGTGACGTGCCCGGCTTCTCTCTCTTTTTGACTCTCTTTCCTTGTCTGTTTTTCTTCATTATCTCCATCCCTTTCTCGCCTTTCCTATTTCCAAACCTGTATTCAATTCCAAGATGGTTTATTGGCATGACAGATAACAATACCATGTTGCCAAGGCAAAATGTTACTCGCATTTTATTTATCTGTCAATCCCTGCCTTTCTATCTCCTTTCCTCCTATTAGGAGTCAGCTTTTCAGCTAGATTTAATTTGCCTTATTGGCGCTGAGGTAGCACAGTGTTGCCAAAACATCTAAACAAATTAAAGTTAACATTATCAAATCATCTTTCTTTCTCAATTTCTGTCAATTTCTACTTCCATCTCACTTGCACTGTCTTAGCTTTGGCCCATTTTATCCCCTTTTTTTCCCCCTGTGGATGTCTATAACAGAGGATAGAGTCTGTTAGAGGCTGAATGATGTCTGCCCTAAGCTCTGGATTCAGACGTCAGTTTAAATAACTATCTAGGATGTAGGGACGGAGAAGGCACTGCGGTGCAGCCTACATCTGAGGAGGGGACTGACTGTGACCTCTCACCTACCTCATGCAAGCAGACCCATGCTCACTGGCTTATGAAATCCTGTGCGGTGAAAGTGCTCTTTGTTTTTTAACACCTAGTGCTTCCGCTGGGAACGGTGTTGCCCTTGCTGGACATAACCCACCGTTACACTATCACATTCATCTGTTAATATAGTTTCTGCTGGGATTGTCTAGAATAAAGACTGGAGATAAATGTGCCTTGTAACAAAGATGAATTTTGCCTAGTTACTCAGATTCACCCTAGGCACTTTGAAACAGTAAGCATGTGCCTTTGCGATACCTGCGATTGTGTTTGACATGTCAATGTGTGCGTTTGCTGTGTAATGTGGCTTGATCCTGCGGCTCGTTTTCTATGATCCTCAGGCACACATGCTGGCAAACAGAGCACACATACTGTGACTCACATGTTGGAGAGCACGTCATCAAGAGGGCTCTGCTCTGTTCTGTCTTCACTCCCCATTACCCACGCCCCCCTGTTGCCTATTTCGTGGATTCTCGTTGCACACACACACAAATGACACTGGAGCTCTGTAGGCGAGAAGAACTGAGCCATGCCTGACCACTTTCTGCAAACCTGTTTTAGAGTTGAGATATGATAGCCGTGAGTGGCAAGCAGCCAAAACAGCCCTGGAGGAAGTAGGATAGTTGGAGGTTTGCTAGAATGGGGTGGAAGTGGGCCACATTAGTGAAAATGAGCAGTATGTCTAAAGTGTCATGGAAAGGCATGTGTTTAAAAACAGGATTAGCTGAGCTCCTAACCTTTTTGGTTATTTTAACTGTTGCCAACCCAGTGATGGAGACAAGACCTGTTTTTGGTTTTGTGTTTTTTTTTTCACCTGACACACTAGAGTGTTGTATTTTGGAGTGTGTGAGTATGTGTGGTAGCAGTCAAGTGGTTCATGCCACCACACAAACAACTGGAGGAAGAGGACTTTTTAATTTTGCTTGAGCACACACACAAACACTCCAGTCTGTGGAGATAAAGGAGGAATTAATCTCTCTGATGATGTTGCTTTCCGGCTTCCACATCATAGTGGAAGAGTACAGAAAAGCAAAGGAGATGGATTGTATAAATTTTATAGATTATATGCCATTACAAATATAAAGATTTAAAAGCTATGCAAAGACAGGAAGTCTATTAATATATTGCATCTATTGTACACAGCAGTACAGTCAAGGGTTATTGTTTTGATGTGAAGTATTCAATAGGGGACTGGAGTGTACAGGCAACCTGGGAGCCACGACTGTTGTTGCCTGGGAGAGCAGAGAGGTTTTTCCATTAATTGCCTCCCTGGAGTTATGTTCTGCAGCCACACTGCTTATGGTGCCCAGTGTCATAGTGTGAAAACAATGATAAGAGAAGGGAGAGAGCGTGACACACCACTGTCTTTCAGGGTGTGTTGAAACACTCACCTCACCCTTCCACCAGGAAGTATTTGACCAAGACTCAAGTTGCTGGTGTTCCCACTGAGGTTTTGTAGACATGTGACTACTAACCATGTGGCATTAACTTGTCACTTGTGACTGTGACAAAGCAATGTCAAGGTAATAGTGCTAAAGTCACTCAGGCCTAGAGATCAATCCGTGACCATTTGTTAACCAATGATCATGAGAGAAACATGGGTATTCCCCAAGCGGTTGCAAGTAGTTGCTGGATGGTTGGTTGGTGGAAGTCACTGGGAAAATGACTGCTAAAGGCTGAGTCACACAGCCCTACAGACTGGTCAGTAAACCCCTGGCAACCATCTGTTGCTAGGGAAAAATCCATATTCGCCACCTGGTTGGCAAAAACATACTTGTGATAACTGCTTTGATCGTTTGTGTGGTTGTAATTTGAATGGAGGTGGTGGATTTGTCTGCAAACAGCAGCCAGCTACTCTCTGAGGTCTAGTAAAATTATGAAAAGTGCAACACAAACTGGAACTGTAGACCATTTACCTTCAAAGTAAAAGCTGTGCCTTATGCAACATGTTGGCTACAGCACTTGTTTGCATTGCGCTTTTTCAGGTTTTACTACTGCTTGGCTAGTAGTTGCAGACAAACATGAAAAACTACAGGCAACTGTGGCAATCTGTTAGCAACTAGCAACCAAATCAATTACTAGGAAGTTTCTGGTAAAGTAACTTGTTTGCAACCAGTTTCACCCATCCTAGCAACTGCTGGTTGTGTCGTATCCAATAGGAGAGACTACTTTCAAGCAATAGGCACATGATGTCACGTTAGAAACCTCAATAGAAAGGGGAATGTGGGAGCTGTGGAAGATTACCAAAATACCCCAACATCACCACAGCAGCAACAACAGGCAGTCAAGCATACACACATAAACACACACATACATAAAGAAACACAGGGCCAAAGGGGATCTGAGAAAATATGTGAATCAGAAATAAAAGAGCACAAGAAACAGTGAAAGAAGGTTTAAACTATTGTAAACAGGCAGTTCAAATCATTAAATTAACAAAATTATTTTCCATGAACTTTGTTATTCATGCATGTACTATTATATTATCATTTCCAACTAGTGTGTAATCATTTACTACTACACTACTAATCCTATGAAAAGCAGAATTGTTTTCAGTTGGGTTTTTTTGCTGCTTAGCTTTGATTGAGGGGCAAAGAGAAACAGCATGCTGTCTTGTCTGGTTGTCCGGCTAATTGTAACAGCATGTTAATGAGACACTAGATTACCCTTATAGCCTTTGACCCTCTGTGGCTACATCACTTCCCTGAAGAAGGCCTGGAAATAATCAGACCTGAACAGATCTTCCCTCGTAGAACTACTTGCTCAGTCTGCTTTGAGTCATATTCCCAATACCCCAGTTAATGTTTATGTCCATCTGGCTGATTTTGCAAATAGCTCATGAAGAGCAAACCAGAGGAGAGACCAACTGTCTTTCAGTCTGTTTTTTTAAAAATAGACTAGAGTGGTAGCTGTAATTTTCTGTCACATGAGGTGAAAGGACCGTGCTCGTCAAAATAAAGTGCATGGCATTTGGGTTGAAATGTGAGCTCTTGATTATGGCCTCCAGATTTATCTCCCGCTTCTCCTATGATGGATGGGGCTGAATGATCTACTGGAGGAAATGAAGGCAAGACAAATAAGGATCTAAGGACAGAATCAACTCTTTGGCCTTATCTCCAATGTGAAGTGGTTGATGAGCTCATATTACTCTGTAAAAGAATTTGGAGCTACAAACTGACCAAACAGCACTGTCTTACCCTTACAGTCTTGGCACGGGTCCATGCATTTCCATGTGCCTGTGGCTCTTGGCTCTAGCTCTCACAGAAATTGCATGCAAGTGTATCTCAAGGGGAATAACACAAATACTAGCTTTATTTTAACACATTGCAAGCAACCTTTTTGACCTGGGTGGACCAGGCATGATTGGGTTAAAGCACACCATCTGGTAAGATCAGTGATCACTGACTAAACTTATCCAGGAGGTATTCTCAGAAGCACTGAAGAATTAAAGATTTTGACATTATGATATTGAGTGCTTATGTGTAGGACAATGCGATAGAGGTCATAAAACAAGGGCACAAGTGGAGTAATGATCATGTCATTTCTTCAGCTCTGCCTAAAATGGTGCTCATTAATCGTGATGAGTTGCTATGCATCATCTGCTTCTGGCTGTCAGGTGGAAGATGGATAATCCGGAGGTGTTTCACTGTGGCTAAAGTTGGACCATGCTTTGGGGAGATTTATCAGGCCTGTACAGGCAGTCACTGTCTTGGGTGTTAAGGGGATGCCCTGAGGGTGACTGCCCTTTCTGGCTTTCCAAAAAACAAAACAAAAAAAGATGAAGATACAAGAGACAAGGTCAAATTAAGTGGCTTTGGTTACATTTATCTTGTATTGGAGGTTAAACAAACCATAGCTACCGATATGGCTCTGTAGTAATGGAAATGCCCTTTTGAAAGAGTCTCAAAGGTGTTGTGCTTAGAGTCTTAAATAACAGTAATTTGTGGCTTGGTTTAGGTTTTTAATGTACTGTTCTTTGTGCTATGCATTATTCAGCAAGCCTATTTTCCAAGTTTTAAACCAGGCCATGTGCATTCAGGCTATCTAGCTAACCACAGCTCTGTGTGGAAATAGGACAGTGCTGTGTACTCTCACCAGTTAGACTAACAGACCTAAAAGCTGAAAACGTTCCAGCATGTCATTGCAGGTGGTGTTTGCAAGTTGCATTTTACACTGCAAGTTTTATTTTAAAACTTTAAAACTAAATTTAGCCCAGGGCTGTGTAGAGTGATGTCTCCTTTTCAAATTATTCAAATTATTAAGTTTCACTGCAGTCTGTCATTCTCTCAGATTCTATATTGTACAAAAAAGATTGAAAACAGATTAACTTGTGGGGCTTTCCTATGAGAGAAATCATACCATCGTATCATCCAACACTGCGTCACATCTCTTAAAATGTTTATAAGAAATAGTCATTACTAAATCAGAATCAATATGTGATTTAAAGTTATTAATGTGTGATGGATAATTAGTAATAACTTATTAAAATTTAATAGTTTGTCATATTTAAATTATTAGCAGATGGTAGTGGTGCATCGTTGTCTATCTTTACCTTTTAGTATGGGATTTTCCTTCATTTAATTCAGTGTGGATTTACATATCCACATATAGATATATTTAACTATAGACATAATGCTATCTTTTTGTTTCCTTTCTGCTTTTGAATTCACATATAATGTCTAACATGAAACATTTTCTCTCATCCAACTCTTCCCTACCCCATTTTGTTCCCAGGATGGCTCCAAACAGAGGCAGGTGAGGAAGAAAACGGTATCCTTCAGCTCAATGCCGAACGACCGCAAGATCAACAGCACAGCTGCTTGTATGGCCTTCATGATGGAGGGTTGTGAAATGAAGAAGGTGCGCTCCAACTCGCGTATGTACAACCGCTACTTCCTGCTGGATCCGGACATGCACTGGTTGCGTTGGGAGCCATCCAAGAAAGATTCGGAGAAGGCTAAACTGGAAATCAAGAGCATTAAGGAGGTCCGTTTGGGGAAAAAAACTCCTGTTCTCCGCAGCAATGGTCTCTCTGATCAGTTTCCTGATGAATGCGCTTTCTCTATCATCTATGGGGATAACTACGAGTCCTTAGACTTAGTGGCTACCACAGCAGATGTTGTCAGCTCCTGGGTGATGGGCCTGAGGTATCTGGTGTCTTATGGCCGCCACACTGTGGATATGGTGGAACAGAGTCAGCCAAGTCTACGAACATCTTGGATTGGATCAGTGTTTGAGCTAGCGGATGTGGAAAAGGAAGGACACATAGACCTATTCAGAGCCACCCAGATAATCAAGGGGCTCAACCCTGGAATGAAAGAGTCTAGGATACAACTGAAATTCAAAGAACTCCAGAAAGCTAAAGATCAGTACGGAGAGGCAATTAACTTGGACACTTTTGTTGAGGCCTACTGTGAGCTATGCACACGGCCAGAGATTTTCTTTCTGCTGGTGCAGTTCTCCAGTAACAAGGAATATCTTGACAGCAAAGATCTGATGCTTTTTGTAGAGGTAGAGCAGGGTGTGGAAGGAGTAACAGAGGACATGTGCAGGGATATTGTTCAGAAATTTGAGCCATCTGCTGAAGGCAGGGAGAGAGGCTACCTCTCCATTGACGGTTTTACACACTACCTCCTGTCCTCAGAATGCCACATTTTTGACCCCCAGCACAAACGTGTATGCCAGGATATGACTCAGCCTCTTTCCCATTACTACATCAACTCCTCGCATAATGCTTCCCTTCTAGAAGACCATTTCTGGGGTTTGTCAGACATCAGCAGCTACATCCGAGCTCTGAGGATGGGGTGTCGCAGCATTGAAGTAGTTGTATGGGATGGCCCTGATAATGAACCAGTAGTGTATGTGGGCAGTTCGGTAGCCTCACAGCTAGCTTTCTCTAAAGTTCTGGACATTATCAACCAATATGCTTTCGAGAGCTCTGAGTACCCCCTTATTCTCTGCTTAGTGACCCACTGTTGCATTCCCCAGCAGAGGGTCATGGCACAGCACACAAAGAAGATTCTTGGGGACAAGCTGTTTATTGACTCACCCAACAAGGAGGAAAACTACCTACCCTCTCCTGAGAAACTCAAAGGTAAAATCCTCCTTAAAGGCAAGAAGCTACCACCCAGCTGCAGTGATGCTGAAGGGGATGTGACAGATGAGGAGGAGGGTCTGGAAATGTCCCAAAGAGTGGGAAATGATGAGAAAGACCAGCTGAATGGCTTGGGCTGTAAGATATTTAGGCTGTGCAGAGAGCTGTCTGATCTTGTATCTCTCTGCAAGTCAGTCCAGTTCAGGGACTTTGAGTTCTCTAAGAGGGAGCAAAAATACTGGGAAATATGTTCCTTCAATGAGGTAGATGCAAACAAGTTTGCTAATGAGTTTCCAGAAGAATTTGTCTGCTATAACAAGCGCTTCCTCTCCAGGGTATATCCCACTCCCATGAGGATTGATGCCAGCAACATGAACCCCCAGGATTTCTGGAAATGTGGCTGCCAGATTGTGGCCATGAACTATCAGACTCCAGGTCTGATGATGGATCTCAACCTAGGGTGGTTCAGGCAGAATGGCAACTGTGGGTATGTTTTACGGCCAGCCATTATGAGGGCGGAGGTGTCCTACTTTAGTGCCAATGCTCGGGACTCCCTTCCAGGAGTGTCTGCACAGCTTCTTCACATCAAAGTCATCAGTGGGCAGAATCTTCCCAAGCCTCGTGGTTCTGCTGCTAAAGGGGACGTGGTGGAGCCCTATATATATGTGGAGATCCACGGCATACCAGCTGACTGTGCTGAGCAAAGAACCAAGACTGTGTCTCAGAATGGTGACAACCCTATTTTTGATGAGAGTTTTGAATTCCAGATTAATTTACCTGAACTTGCAGTACTGCGTTTTGTGGTTCTAGACGATGACTACATCGGAGATGAGTTCATTGGCCAGTACACCATCCCATTTGAGTGCCTACAGCCAGGCTATAGGCATGTCCCTCTACAGTCTCTTACAGGAGAGTTCTTACCCAACACAACCCTGTTTGTTCACGTGGCCATCACCAACAGACGTGGTGGAGGAAAGGGTCATAAGAGGGGTATATCTGTCAGGAAGAGTAGGAAGGCCCGGGAGTACACCACCACCAAGACCACAGGAATCAAAGTAGTGGATGAGCTCTTCAGAGCTTCCACCCAGCCTCTCAGGGAGGCCACAGACCTCAGAGAAAATGTGCAGGTAAGGACCTAAATACTAAGAAAATATTAAGTTACAGTTTGAAAACTGGCTTCTCAATCTATAGATGGCTGGGGTGGGGTTTGTGGATGTGCTCTGCATCTTCCCCCACTTCCTTTTGATTTAAAAGAAAAGTACAAGGAAAAAACTGCCATATATAAGTGATTCCACTGTACAGATCAGTAGAACATCAAATTCAGATTTGATTTTCTGTGGTAATATGGTATTTAAACTGGCTTATATAATGCAATATTTTCGGCACACATAGGTTAACCTCCTAGGACCTGGCGTCCACATATGTGGATATCACATTTTGGGTTATTTAAACCAAAATACTCAATTTTGCTCTACAAGGGCCTGATATCCACTTATGAGGACATTATACTGCTACTTTTCTATCGAAATTTTAAACGAATATCCTCATATGTGGCTCTTATTTTTCATAAAAACAAAAATAAGGTTAAAAAAATATCTGGTAATTCTTTGTTTTTACATTCATCGGGCCCCAATATGCCCAAATATCAAAGAGAAATTAAAAATGCATGCTGTGGAAGAGTTCGGGTCTTAGGAGGTTAAAGACAGCATTAAAGTAGTTTATTTTTTAAGTTTACCAGTTTTTTTCTAAACATTTTACCCTGATTTTGAGGTTATAAAACACGCTGATAATATTTACTAACCCTTTATAGCCATTTAGTTAATAATTTGTATAATATAAAGGCTTTCAAAATAAATTTACATAATAATTTATTGCATCCGTAGCAATAAAATCCATTGTAAATGTTTTGCATTGTACTTAGTTCACTTGCTGTCGTGGATAGAGGCTTGTCACTAATTGTGCTCTATTAATGTAATAAAAGAAAGGGGCAATAAAGCGACATTGGTGTACAATTCTAAAGTTTATGAATAGTGTAATCATTAATGAGGGACAATTACTGCCCCAGGATGACGAGTGGGTTGCTAGGCACTTAGTGCGGTATTTTAATGCTCCTCTCAGCTCAAATGAAGATTTGTTCGGGCCTTTCAGTGTCTTTGTTGGTGGTCATTAATATATGGTGTGTGGCAACTGCGGAGTGGTATAAATGCTTGTGCCATTTGTGCTGTCTACAACTAGAGCTGGCTAGAGGTTGTTGTTTTTTTGTTGTGTGTGTTCTTAAGTTGTTAGTTTACATCGGCAGCCTCTTGTTTTGTCGTGTTTGAAGGAGGTCATTTTTGTACACTGCTGAAACAGCTCCAACAACAGTGTTCCATCTTCCACTAAAAAGTAGATTTCTAAGTGAAAGAAAAGACTAAAATGAATAAATATGTGCATTTTTGTTCTTCTTACTTGCCTATTGATCATATGTGTAAAGGAGCCCATCGCTGGAGAGAAATGAGAGATTTAATCTTTTCCTCAAAGTCTAGTTTTAAACATTACTGTAAATCACTTTACACACTTGTGCACATGGAACAAAGTAGTGATATTTTCTTTGTTAACAGAATAAGTTTCTGGACTTTTTTCAAGGTTAGCTTCATAGGCAGAGATAATCCTCACTAACTTCTGATGGAAACTCAGTCATTTTGTTCTATAAGCCGGCCTGAAATATGACAGAAGCGGCTCAGTTCAGAGAAGAGCCTCCAGGCATACTCTTAGTAGGCTTTTAAAGGGTAAAAAGTTGGTTCCTCAATACACTTGTTGTGTAACTGGTGAATTTTTATAGTGGCAAACTTGACTGGATCAAATATGTAATGATGATGGGTTTTTTATAAATAGAAATAAAATTTCGAGGTGCATGCAGCACATCGCTTCCATGTATCATGATCATGAGGTCTGTTTGTCTTCAGATAGCAGCAACCGCAGTCTAATGGTAAAGCAAACAAAAGACAGACTGAACTAAATTAGCAGAGATGTAATGATGATTAGAGATCCCGTGGCATGCAGTCGTGCATTTTTTTGTTGTGGAAATGGGCATGTTCTGAAAAAGGGCTTCATTATTCCTATTAGCATGGGAGAAAATATGTTTGTGTTCTAGGGTGAAACCGATCCTGTGATGCAGAAGAGGAATAATAGGAACGTACGGTATTTTCTTTGTTCAAATTTTTTTTTTGTGTAGTTAAACCTGTTAATACAAGCAGTTAGTCAGCACCACTGACTGAAATAAACGAATAAATAAAAAAAATCCCCAGCTTGACAAAACATTTTGACATGTGGCATAATCACATGTTTTCCTTTTTGGCATGAACTAAAACCTTGAGTTTGTCATAAGGTCCTCTTAATCTTTACTTTGATGTCTGTCAGCAGAAATTATTAATAAGTCATGAAATATGGCCCAATCTGTCTTATAAATCTCTGACAGCCTAATAAATATTCTTACTTTTGTAAGAGTCAAATAAAATTACTAATGCAGATTAAGTATTTCGTTGCAGGCATGCCATGTGTCACAGTTAAGACCCTACAGACTTTGTTCTGTAGCTATGATTCATCTCTCATAACAAATGGCTTTAGAACTTTAATTTATAAGGCTTCATGAAAAATGTTTGGTGGTTGAAAGTGAACGTGTGTTCAGCTGATGCGATCGTGTTGGCACCTCTTATTAAACCACATTTTCCTCTGGTTTGAAATGTAAATACGCCTTTTTGAAACGAAGAGATAAAAGTTGATGACATAGATGAAAGAGGTGAAGTTATGAGGGAGGCTTTAAAGAGAACAAATAAATGTGTTTTTAGAATGAGGCATATTGCCTTTTAAATGTAAAATAATGGACAAATGGGAAGGGCTTGTACAGACCAGCTGCAGAGAGAGCGGTTCTGTGGATCTGGAGACAGCTGAATGAAAGGATCTGTGGCCAAATACCCACAAGGCGACAACTAGACACTCTTTAAAAACATATCTGTTGTACTCAGTGTGCACACACGCTTATTTTTTTAATTAAGCAAAATGAATTATTTGATTGCTTTCATTCTTTCAAATAAAAAGCAGTTTTTCACCTCACTTAGCTCTCCTAAGACTCCTTCATCCTTAAGCTGCAAAGCTTCCAGGTGTTCTGCTTTGAATAACAAAGGAACAAGAAGTACATTTGAATATTAAAAAGACTAAGGGAATCCATGAACATTGACCAGTGGGCTATTATAATAAGTTGGCATTTTTAATATGTGGATCTATCTACGCAGCAGATTAATTACTTCTGCGGGAGACTTGAATAAAGTCCTTTTCTGAGTGCTGCTGCCTGTGAATGTTACAAAGTGTTGATGGATGAGAACTGCTGCCAGCCTGGATTTTCTTTTTATTTGCTGAAAATCATGTGGGCCACCATTGGCGCGTTCACCATCACTTAGTGCTGTGGGCAAGAGAGAAGAGAGCGATTCGGAGATAGAAGCAGAAAGAGAGACAGAAAAGGGCAAACTGAAACAAAAGCAAGGTCCTAACTGGACACAGAGCTCCCATTTGGGAAATGCTGGAAGAGGAACAAAGTGGGGAAGGGAGTAATTAAAAACACAAGCCTCTCACTGGGTTTTGTAACACCATGGCTTGGAAAGACTGCGGCTTTTATTGCTCAACAATTATCAAAAAAACATTTACTCGTGTCGTCCCAAGCACACATGCGAGGAATTATACAAAACATAATGAATGTTAATAACTTTAGCTCAGACCACACTGAGACATAAACACATGCAGCCACACATGCTGATTGTTCAGGCACACGCATAATCACACAGTGGTTTTTAATCCAGAGCCCCAGAGCTGTCCCACTTCCACCATTGTGTTTCTGTGTAGCTGTGCTCAGCGGTCCAAGGGGTGTTAACCGTGTATGGTGCTCAGCATACAGATCCTGTGTCCCCTGACCACCCTCTTTGTCTACTGTAAAGTTGGGCCTCCCAGTGACAGCATGTCCTCTAACGTATGGGGATTTTTCTGCAGGCCTAGCCCAGGGAGACAGCTGGTTTCCCAAGCAGCAGCCTCCACCGTGTGGACTGATTTCCAAATGCCGACACCAGCTTGTTTTTGCTAAACTGTTTTCTTGCTATCTCATACTCTCTCTTTTGTCACTAAATTTTAACACCCTCTCATACCTTTTTGTTTTCTCACTGTTTCTCATTAACTGCCTCTCCTTTTTTTTTGCTTTTTCAGTTACTCATGCTTCAAACATGACTGTTTGTTCACACTCCTTCCCTTTCTCCGTCTCTTTCTCTTCTCTCACCTCACTCGTTCTCAAGGATAAGGTCTGCTTGCTTAAATTCCCACGCTAGCAAAAGAAGAAATTAGAGTATGTGCTTACTAAATGTTTACGTTAGGTGGTTTCTTTTTGAGGAATTAGTAAGCAGATTCAGTATTAGGTTGCAAATAAATTCCATGACTATAAACACATTTCAGTTTTATTTAAAGTGCTATTGACAGCTGTGCAGAATTCTGTATTTTGTTTTAGTTAACTGCACAAGCAAGTACCTGTAAGGCACTAAAAAGGCAAAATTACCCAAGGTTTTTAAAGAATTGGCTGAAACAATCCTTGTCGACGATGGCATTGCATTTACTACAGTGACACATACCGATCAATGGAAGTACTTCAAGATTCAGTATCACGCTCAAGGCCTCTTGAATCTCTGACAAGAGGGCGACTGAGGTTTGGATCACGCTCAGTCGTCAGTGATAGGCATGCAAACACGATTTGCTGAGATAGAGATTTTAGATGATTTCTTTTTGAGCAGACTGATATTATAGGAAGTGGGAATAATTTTAGGGTCATCGTGGTCATCAAGAAAAACACTGTGCTGACGTATGTTGTTTCTGATCAGGCGGGAAACTCACAACTCTCTCTATTAAATCTCTTTACTTAAACTGACCTGTATTCTATTAGGACAACTATGATTTCATCAGTCACCAAGTGCAATATATCAACAGGAATTTTCCTTAGCTGCATACATTGGCAGTTGAGATAAACACTGTAGTAGCTATTCTGAGACCAATGACATACAAGGGCACATAATGCTGTTTAGAGAATATTTATGTTTATTGATTTATTTGTATTTTAACATTAACTTCTCCTTTTAATTAATGGAGGATCTTGAAATTAATGAACCAGGAACTGGTTAAGTATAAGCACTATCACTTATATATTAAATGCCCACACAAATGTGTCACACGGTCTTTTTTATTTCCACCATTTGTACCTGTTTATAACCAGATTCCTATTTTCTTATGTGGGTGATTTCTTCCCAGAATGCAATGGTGTCCTTCAAGGAGCTCTGTGGTCTGACCCCTGCAGCCAACATGAAGCAGTGTATCCTGACGGTGTCTACATGGCTGATGAACAGCGAGCGATCGCTGAGGGTGACTGTGGACCTGAGCGAGACCTATCCCACCATGGAAGCTCAGGGTGTTGTGCCTGAGCTGCTGCGCAAAGTACTGAACGCCTATGACATGGTAAAAAAAATGTGAATGGATCTGAATTTTGCAATAGAAGTACCTTTTTCCTTTTATCCTATCCTTTTATTTCCTTTTCGTTTTCCTTTTAATTTCAGTTATTAAAATTCAGTTCACACAAACATTACAGACAGACAGTCACACCTGTCCTTTATCGTGCAGCATCCAAGTAAATATCAATTTGGGGTAAAGATGAGATCTCAAAGCATAAAGCCTTCAAGTGTAACAACAAAGTCTGTGCTGGGATGATGTGATTTGCATTTCTTGCCCAGTGCAGATTTTCATACATGCTCTGCTTACAAAGGTAAACTAGAAAAAAAGGCAAAGCAGAGAGTAAACTTGTTCCCTGCCTTATTGCCTGATTGCGTAACATTTCAGGCGTTAACACAGCTGGTTGAGTTTTACACGGCTTCTAAACATGGCTCAAACCAGCTCAATGACCAGCCAGATTGTATAGCTTCAGTTACTCATTGTATTATTTCACACGTCCTTCTCTGTCTTGCCTCCTCTCTTGCGAGAAAACCATATTTTTCACCCACTCGACATTGGCTGTGCTCAGAAAGGGGGTTGGAGGACGCTGCCTGTAATTAGTCATCACCCGCTGTTTGTCCTGCCCTCCTCTCTTGTGAGACTTAGTGGGAGCTGATGAAGTGAACGAGTGGTGAGGAAAAGGTTGTAGCATGCACACTGCTCAGGTCAACAGCGCTCGTGCTGTTGACACCTACAGATGCACGCACACATCAGTAGGAGCACAGGGCACAGCTCCACGTACAGTACAGTCTGCTTTGGCTTCACAGCAGAAGGCTTGGTCCTATCAAACCAACTCTCCAGTCTACTTACAAAAAGGTTTTTGGGGAAGAAGCTAAAAGACAGGTCCCAACTCTCATGTTTCTGTTTTAGAAAAAAAGATGGCAAAATCATACACGTGCAAGTGTCTGTTTGATGTTCATTATTCTCTCTCTTTCTTTCTCTCGTGACAAATTCCGTCACCTCCCCCGATTTATTTCCCAGTGTTTTTTCTAGCACTTGTAATTGTTCTGTTAATTGTGTTATGTTAGAGGTTTGCGGCTCTACAGCTGATATCCAAGGTCTAAGGAACTAATAAAATGTTGGATGCTCAGTAACCTATAGTCTTGTCCCGAAGCTTGGGCCTTGACAGCTGTGTTTGCTTCTCTGAGATTGGCTTGTTGCCACACTCCCTGCTGAAGAACAGAGGACTTAGTGTGTGCGTGTGTGCGTGTGTGTTGTTTGTAAATGCTTGCAACTTCAAGAGAGCGTGGCTGCCAACACAAGGCCGTTTACTGTATAATTTCAGATTGTAGTTCATGTCCCGAGTCACCCACAATTGGGACTTTGTCAGTGTGAGCTACTTACAAGACCAGAATGTAATGCAGCTTAGAGATATGTTGCATATTTTTTTTCACTTTTGTAAATGGCCATGAAATTAACAGTACTAACTCCAGTCTGTGGGGTTTTGTGAAGATTTTTCATTTAGAAATATAGATTGATGACATATTATACATGAACATTTTTTCTATTGTAATCTTAAACCATACCCATAATGACATTGTTGTCCCAAATGGCTTCCCTTTGCATAATTTCTGCATTTAAACTAGTTTTCTTGAAAAGATCAAAACAAGAAGAGGCATGTGCATAGACACACACACACACTTTAAGAGTCCACTTCCTGTCTCCCACAGGAGTGTGAAACTTCATTAGCCTCCTCCTCTGTGCTGTAGCGATAGTCCAGCTGCTCCTCATCAGCACTGTGGTATGATGTCTATAACTTTTCCATTAATAATACTGATACTAACAGAGAGACCTGTCTAAAGCATGTTTTGTTAGATAATTAGGAAATAATGTCTGTTTTAAGACTCATTAACCGCTGACATACCAAACACGTTGCTTGCAAGTGCATTCGTCTCGTGAATTTTACCCAACTTACTTATATAATTGCATAAAAGACAAAAGAAATCTCAGCCGTGTTGTTTAAATGCCCAATTAATTCGAAAGAGTTTTCTGATTATGATCTTACCAGAATTAATCTAATCAGACATTTACATGGCAGCTTTGTTGCCTTAATTGGGTTAGGCTGAATTGTTATTGTCTCTGTAAACGTAGCAATTAAGAGCTCATTCCAAATACTTCAAACTGAGCCCTGACTGAGGAGATCAAATCTGTTATAAATGAATAAAAACAATGTGGCAGGAAAGACAACTCTAATTTTTTTTTGAAGTGTTTACCTCTTAGCATTTTTATTTGTTCTCATCTTTATATTCATTGATTAACCACAACATTAAAACCACTAACCTGCCAAAATAGCTCTGGCATAAGCTACCTCAGGGGATGACAGGCACTGTAATGTTGGCAGTGCATCCTGTTGCTTAGAGCCCTGTATTACGAAGCATACCCAGACTATCTTTCCATTATCTGGATTCACTTACCCTAATACTGGCAATTGGGATAAGCAGTCACTCAAAGCTGGTTATCAACTCGTTAAGTTAACCCAAGATTTCCCCCCTGCTCGTTCACATGAAAAGAGCGGTGTTGGCAGCATCTGATCAATCACAGACATGAAGGAGAATATCAGAAGTAGAGCAGCTGATTTTACAAAGGAAGATAAAACTATACCACAGAAAAATATGCAGCTTTTAAACACATAATACAGTGCAGTGTGAGCGTGTGTGAGAGTAAAAACACTATAGAGTAAATATAATGTAGTGCTGAAAGTGTGCGCTTTGAAGACTGGAAAGAAAGCTGGCAAAACCTTTGTAATTTAACAGACTTATCAGTATCATAGCTCTATCATTAAAAGCTTCCTGTCGTGTTCAACTCAAATCTTTACAATTTACAACTATACAACTTAAAACACTCATAAATATTGTGTTTTACATCTGATTGCCTCAAGGCCTTATGACATCCTCCACACTATGCACTTGAACGTATGAAAGTGATGAGCACCTCTTTCATTGAATTTTGAGTGTTTTTATCAACCTAGTTACATCTGTGGTGTTCCCGATCAAAAGTGAGCGCCATAGGAAATGAATGGGAATCCACTCTACCCCCCCACCCCCACCCATTGGCCCCTGATCCCCTGAATGGCCCACGGAACTGAATTTGGTGGTGAAAAATGTTTGTTATGCTAATTTAAGAGCTGTTAAAACTGACCGGTCAATTTTGACTGGGAAGAATCCGATGGATTATAATCGTGTATTTCATTAAGTTAATGTTTAAAAGACAGTTTTGGTTTTTATTCTTTGTCAGATAACTCCATATGTTCAATGTGGACAAAGCCAGCAACACAGTGAATTACTTTAACTGAGGTGACTAGCAAACAGCTTGCTAGCTAGCCGACGCCTACCTGCTTCTTTCTGCTGTAAATTTTAATGTGTCTTATAAGGACTGATTCACGTTTAGAACCACCTTCAAGTGGCATTTCGAGGAACTGCAGTTTTTGGGGGTTCTTCCAGTGTGGTTTCATTTTTTCAGACCTGGAAGGTGCCGCTTGGGGTTGCGGTCTCTGAGCTCCGTGGATTGGGCTTGTTCTGGCACATCCCTCTGATGCTCGATTGGATTGGGATCTGGAGAATGTCGAAGCTGAATGAATTCCTTGAGCTCTTTTTCATGTTCCTTGCACTGATCCAAGAAACATTGTCCTGTCTCGGAGGGGGGCGGGGGTGTCATGTTGTGTTGGAGATTGCCTTTGCCTCAGGAGTCGAGGGTGGTGATATCCACATGAATGCAAATAATCCAAGGTTTAGATCACATGTGTCAAACTCCAGGCCTCGAGGGCCGGTGTCCTGCAGGTTTTAGATGTATCCTTGATCCAACACAGCTGATTTAAATGGCTAAATGACCTCCTCAACATGTCTTGAAGTTCTGCAGAAGCCTGGTAATGAGCTAATCATTTTATTCAGGTGTGTTGACCTAGGGTGAGATCTAAAACCTGCAGGACACCGGCCCTCGAGGCCTGGAGTCCGACACCCCTGGTTTAGATGATCGAGTTTATTCACTCTGTCATTGCTTGTAATGGTGAGGTTGATTTATTTTCTATACTGGGAGGCCCTGGTAGGGAATTAAGGTGTTCTACAAATTAACTCCATGTCTTCTTTTTATTGTAGCTGATCCAAACCAGCAAAACGCTGATCGAGTCAGCTGATGTGGTCTACTCCAAGCTCACACAAGCACAACGAGCAGGTATGTACCACTGTTTAGTCACTGTTGAAAAATGCTGACCTTTATGCCTTTTCATTAAATATCTAAACAAATTAAAAGAAAGAAGATATGGGCGTGTAAATAAGGATTTTTAAAAAAGAGGTTGAGATAAACGGGGTGTTAGCAGCAACATTCCATGACAAAATTTATATTTATAACAGGAAACTTGAGTCAACTTGATATTTATCCTTCCCGTAGGCTGTTAAAAATGTGTGATATTGTCCTGTTCCTTCCTGTATTGAAAATCTTTCTTCTTATGACACTTAAAAAAAATAAGTGTTTCTATGAAGCAAAACAGGAAACTGCAATCTCTCTGCTACTGTGATGAAAATGACTCATAATTCAAGGACAAAATTTATGAGAAATGATTTAAATTACCTCTCTTACTGGCACATTTTATTAATTTGTTTAAGAAAAATAAGATCCAGAAGAAAACAGCCTGTGTTTATTTAAGGAGGGATGGATGTTTTTAGCTTCTCTGCTTTAATCCCAATGAATCATGTGATTTACGAATGTGCATCCGCACCCTTTTAAACATATTGTGTGTCATGTCCTCCTGCCCGGCAGAATGAGCACAGTGTGTCTACTCCTACAGCATCTGCATCAACATCAACAGCCGTGGCTGCTGTCAATAGAGCAGGCCATCATCAGTGAGTCAGCAGAGTAGTAATCATGTCAGTGGGCAGGTGAAAACAATCATCCAGCCACACAGACAAAGGGCTGCAGGAGAAAGAGGACAGAGAGCATAAACATCCTTTGAGAGGAGGAGAGAAATGAAAAGGTTTGACAAAGTGTGCAGTAAGAGGGGGAGGGATGGAAAATGGTGAGAAAGGACTGAATTAACAAAGCATTTTATCAGTGCGGTCTTTTAAAAGGGCTGCTTGATGCAAGAGGTCCGGTGTTTCAGGAGAGAGGATAAAATTGGCCATAATAAGATCATTAAGGGAGAAATGGCTTAAAATCAAGAAATCCTGTGGCTTGTCTTCTCGAGCCTCTTTGAAATTCAGCGCTAATTCTTCCTCATTTGCCTTGCTGCTTTGCTATGCAGCAGTGCCTCTGCTGAAGAGCTCCTCGAAAAGGAGCTCAGTTTGAATAGTGACATCTTCATTTTTCATGTTAAGACATTTTATGGCTACAGGAAACCGAAAGACATGATTGAAACTAATGAACATGAATAATAAACTAATGAACCTGCAGATTTGGCTCCGTTATAGACCTGGTGTGAACTTGAAAATGTGTATTTTATTTTACATTTTATGTGTGAAAACTGGGGTTGGCTAATTGGCTCGTGTCAACCCAATATCTTGAGGCCATTAAGTCCACTTTAAGCCTGCTTTACTCCCTGGTGTCACTCAGAGGCAGACATATGCTTAACACCCCCTGACCACAGCAAGCCAAGCTGATATTTGTGCAGCGCAGTTACACAGTGAAGTAGGCTAAACCCTGGAGCTTCAATCATAGAGATGCCCTCCCGCTACAAGGTTCCCCAGTGCAGAGCTAGAAGCATCTTCAAAGGCGATGACAGGAGAGTTAAGCAAAGCTTAAGCCTCACACAGCCACAGCCTCAATCACATCAGTGTCTGCTAAAAACCAGAGGTTTCAGCTTTGTGTGCTGCTGCAGACACATGAACATTTTTTAAACAGAACAGTAATAAATGAACCGTGTTCTGTTTTTTAGATTAAATGTATGCTTCGCTGACATAACTGAAATAACATTCAAAGGGCTCATCAAAAGCCTTCCAATCCAAATGAAATGCAAATATTAAAGTTCCTAAATATGGAGTTACATTTTTTTTTTCTAAATGTAAGTTAAAAGAAACATACAAGGACACAAAAGGTAGGAGCAGCAGCCTTGAGGGGCCTCAGCTGCATGCCAAACACAGCATTTTTCCTATTACTCACTCTAATTCCCTCTGCCCCAAGCACTCGCACACAAGCTTTTGTCCAAACCCTGCAGTTCTCAAATATACTCCTCCGTGTGTATGCGTGTCCATAGTTTCAGGCATTGTAGTTTTGATGGCAGTAAATGAGGCAGAAAAATAAAAACACGTTGGCCAAAGAGCAATCGTTTTCAGTGACACAGTATAACATTACAGCAGGCAGCAAAACAAACACTTTCCCCAACAGAGTTTAGAAAATTTAACTTACTTGGCGTTTTGTGGATAAAGTTACCTATTGGCTAAGATTAAAATTGGAAAATGGGAATTCTAAGCTTTAAAGGAAATCTAATCTTGTTGACTTAAGTGAATATAAAGGCAAGTTAGCCTTTATTAAGTCATTTTAGCTTAGAATAAACAGAGCAGAGTGAACCTAACACCAGTATTTGATACCATACTTGTTTAGTTTTTGCAGCTTCACTTGCTGCAATGCCATAATAATTGGCTTAATATTGTAAGGTTGCTCCCTGTGCAGCCACACATGTAATCACACTTGGTATAAAGAACAAAAATACACATTTGTATTTGTATTAGAACATTCTTGAGGGCACACTATGACACCACCACCACCATGAACTGTCAATACAACGCAGGATCTTTGCTTTCAAGTTGTTTGTGCCAGATTCTGACCCTACCATTGGAATGTCACGGCGGTATTAGAGACTCATTGGACCAGGCAACGTTTTTTTCCCAGTTTCCTGTTGTCCAGTTTTGATGAGCCTGTGTGACTTATAGCCTCAATTTCCTGTTCTTAGCTGACAAAAGTGGCACCTGATGTGGTTTTCTGCTGCTGTTTGACATATTTTGTGTTTACAGATGCGCTTCTGCAAACCTTCATTGTAACAATTGGTTTTCTTCAGTTACCGTTGCCTTGCTATGAGCTCAAAGCAGTCTGGCTATTCTCCTCTGACCTCTAGCATCAGCAAGCATTATGGTCTAAAAAAGTTGGATACTGGATTCTTTTGGACTGTTCCTTGTAAAGCTTATGGATGGTTATGTGGAAAATCCTAGTAGATCCAGGTTTCTGAAATAACTAAAACTAGTCTGTCAGGCACCAACAACCCACTTTCAAAGTCACTTAACTCACCTGCGTAAACTTCAGCAAGCTGCTGTACAATGTCTGTCTGACTTAATGCATAGAGTTGTGCCATGTAATTGACTTATTGGATATTTGCATTAATGAGCAGTTGAACAGGCACTTCTAATAAAGGGGACAATGAGTGTATGTATATGTACAGATGCATAAGCAGCATTGGTGGTCCAGGTGCTTCCTTAAATTTAAAATCTGCTGTTGGCAGAACAGCAGATGCAAATCTTACTTGTCTTGTCTAACCCTCTACCAGCAGATGAACATGGAAACAAACCCCAACATTTTGCTTCATGCACAAGGGTCACCTGCTTAATCACATGCTAATTTGGACTTTTTATTTCTTTATACTACTAACCAGAAGTCAACTAATGATCAGTGATCACAAACACTAGGCTTTTAAATACGCTCCCCCTGCTTCCTGGAATAATCTGCAGAAAGAACTGAAATAATCAGAATCGGTTACCTTGGGAGAGTTTAAGTCTGTCTTAAAGGAACGAGAGAACAGCTCTTTTACTCAGTGTGATTGTTTTTAATGTACTCTTAATTTGATCTGTTATTGTATATTTTACACATGTTGGTATGGGATATTGTATTTGTTTTAAATGTTATATACCTATGTGGTATGTGACTTTTGTTGCCATGATGCCAGGTCTCTCTTGGAAATTAGATTTTTAATCTCAATGATATTTTTTACCTGGATAAATAAAGGACTAATAAAAAAAACAAACCTGACAGACAACCTTAGTCGCAGGCTTTTAGTTCCCTGTTGGAGCACTTGAAATTCAATATACTCTAAGATTATTGTGGATTATTTTACTGTAACATATAAAAGATGCTGCTTCATCTTTAAGTGTTCAGATGTTTAGTTTAATATAAATATGAAACTAAAAACAGCTTAATAACGCAAAGTAAAACATACTGAGCTGCTTGTTCTGAAACTTCTCTAAAATGACAGAATATATGTTGGTGGACAAATAAAATTCTAGACAGACTTTCTGCAGTAATGCTACAGTGTCACTGTCCCTAAATAGACTTCCCCCCTGTTTTTATCATGTTCTTAACCTGTGTCTCAGCTCATTAAAATGATTTCTTACCCCTGGAGAAAAGAAACGCCACGCATTGCACTGGGTTTGACTCGACTCCCCCACCAAAACTCGGCATCATTCTGATGGCTTGGAAAGCATGAATTTACCTATCTTGATAGATTGACAAGTACTGAATGCATCCTTCAGAAGCCATTTCATCAACCATATGATTATGTACATACTGACAATGACAGTAGCATCAGCCTGAACATAGAGAGTCAGTGAGAGGCATGTGAAGCGTGAAATGATGGATTTGCACGGAATAGAAGGTTTTGTCCTCACGATCAATCCAGAAGTCGAAGTTATAATTTTGTTATAATGGCTGTGTGAGAAGCAGAAAAGGTGCTAATGGACGACAGGCTGTCAGTATCCAAAAGAGAATGTGGAGTAGGATGCGTGAGTATGTTCGCTTCATGTAAGCACATGCACTCATTAATTTTAGGACCTGTGATTGAACCTGACACTTTTGCCCTAGACATTAAAATTGTTCTCTGCTCATCAGCTAAATGCTGTTGTGACAAAGCCATAATCACACCAATGGCCACGATCTGAATGAGAGGCTCAAACTATCCTCTTACATCCTAACCTGCCCACTGGCACATTCCTCATTTTAAGAGTAGGAAGTTAAAAATGGATAGTTTGGGGTTGCTGTGGTTTTTAAGTCTCAGCAGCACCACCTCCTTCCTTCCTGTGCACAGTTTTCCCCAGTTATTATTGCAGCTAATCAGTTCAATTTGGGCAGTGAAGCTGACGTGTTGATGAGGATGGAGAGGTGTTAGATAATTCCCCTTGGGCACTATTGATGGCTCACTATCACACACATAATGTGGGACCAGGAAAACAGCTGGGATGCACACTCTGGCACCTCCAGATGCTACCACTGTGTTTTTGTGCACATTGTGTACACTGGCTTATTTGTCTGCATGCATATCTAATCTGTGTGTGGGTTTCCAGTCATTCTCCCCACTAGCCTCTGCTTCACCAGCTTATTTAAAGATTTGTTCCAGCAGTGTTTCTTAAAAATGTAATGCATAAGCGTTGTTGTGTTCAGAATTCATTTCGATGTGTATGTGTCGTGGTGTACTAGTTTGTCAGCGCACCGATTTACTCACATCGCAAAGAACAGAGCATTCATTTTCAGATGCAAATGTGGCATGACTGTACCTTTATTATGAAGGTGATATACTTGGTGATCAGATTATATAAATACTTAAATACACACATCCTGGTCGTGGGAGAAAGATTCTAAGCAGAGATGCCTAGAGCTCCCTCTTCTTGGCCACATCCTTTAACCCTTCTTTTGGGACACCAAACTGTTCCTAAGCCACCTGAGAGATATAATGTCTCCAGCATGTCGTGGGTTTCCCCCCGGTCTTCATCCCATTGGGACATGCCCAAAACACCTGACCTAAGAAGCGCCCAGGAGAATGTGGAGAAGTACACACTCTGAGCCCCTTCCCAATCAGAGATAAGCTGAGCACCTTATCCTGTCTCTAAGGCTGAGCCCACACATCCAGGCATTCAGAGGCAAGTCATTTCTGTCACTTATATCCACGATCTCATTATTTCGTTCACTACCCACAGCCTGTGGCCATAGGTGAGCGTAGGTGGACCAGTAAATCAACAGCTTTGCTTTCCCGCTTTGCTCTCTCTTCACCACAACATACCAGTACAGCATCTGCATTGCTGCAGATGTTGCAAGAGTATGTCTTGCAACAAGCATGTCTGTCAATCTCCTATTCTGCTCTCCCCTCACTCATTAACAAGACCCTGAAATACTCCGACTTAAAATCAAAGGTGCTGATTCTCATTTCTCACACTCTCCCGGTGCAAGCTGGAGGTCATGACTCAGTAAAGCTAACAGAACCACATCTGCAAAAAGAAGAGGAAAGATTGGGAGACCACCAATATTGACATCAGCTATTGCCCCTTAGCTGTGTCTAGAAATTCTGTTCATAAAAGATTTTAACAGAATTGGTACTAAAGGGCAGCCCAGTGAACTCAGTACTCACAGGGAATGAGTCTGACTTGTTGCCTCAGAGCGAATCAAGCTCTCACTGCAGTTGGACAGAAACCAAATGGGCTGAAGCTGAAGCAGTCCTGAAGCATGCCTCACATGATACTTTGAGAAATGCAGTCGAGTACTTTCTCCAAATTCCCAAAAACTATGTCGACTCGTTGAGCCAACTTGAATTCATTGTTCTTCCTGGATCCAAGGTTCAACTAACAGATGAACTCTCCTCTCCGGTAACCTGGCATAGACCTTCCCCGGGTGTCATGGATTGGCCGTGTGGGAGCAAGGGTGGAGCCTCATGCAGGACTCTGGGGAAATGGGCGTAACTCCAAAAAACTGCTTTAATGCTGTCAGGCAAAGAGTAAACAAAAGCCAAAAATGTACGCAGAAAAAAGCCAGGAATTCCAAATACCAGAAACCATGGAGCAAGGGAACACACAGCAGTGAGGGACAATATGACAAAGGACAAGGAGAGACAGAGACAACATATACTCACAAGTTAATGAGGGAGAGGTAGCACGTGACAACACAGCTGAGGATAACGTAACATAATAACTCAAAAGGAAGTAAAACTAAACACCAAGCACAAGATACAAAAGACTACCACAATAAAAATGGGAAGTAGCAAAACACAAAGACTAAACAAGACACGGAAACACAAGGGAGGCAGGAACTCAAGGATTTAAATATAAACCAAAGTATAACTGTGAACAGAACTAGAAGTGAAAATGAAGCCAGATAAAATCATTGCAAAGGAACCAACCGGGAAATGCAAAAACTCAGAACAAGTGATTCTCAAAACCAATAGAATAGTAATTTATAGAAAACTCAGAACCCAGGGACTCTGAGAAAGGGAGGCTGAGGAGTGAAGTTAGAGCACACCCTCCTGTCCCCCTTCTTGAAAAGGGGGCACCAGCTGTATTTCTCGGCACCTCTATGTATTCCACGTCTGGTAGCGAGGTGTTCAGGCATCTGTCTTGAATATAGCCATGCATCATGCCATATTAAGGCAGGTCCAGGAACAGGTGCAAGCTTACTGTATGAGTTAAAGACCTGCTGCCTCTCTGCCAGCCCTACCATGTGTATTTATTGATGTTCTCTTCCTTGCAAAGGCTTTCGCTATGATGAACCACTGTTTTAGTCAGCACTGTGTATTTTATTGCCAACAGAAAAGATAAAGAACTCTCCCTCCCTTTATCTTCCTTGGATTTAACCAGTTTTTCTCCCAGCTCATCAGCAGCTGGAATATCCCATGTTCTGCTTCATGGCATTGTGTTTGGGCTTTGCAGCGTGTATGAATAGAGATAAATTAATGAAACACTGAGCTGACTGTCATGCATTCCCCACTCAGAGCAATTCACATCTTTTTATTCATTATTTCTTTTCATCAGATCCTGTTTGAAGGTTCTGTTTGATTTTATTATTTACTTACCTTTCTGTCTCTCTGCCTGAAGCCACTGTATGTTTTTGAAGCAGAAGAGGTGCTGCTGCAGTACTCATTACAAAGGCAAAAACCCTCTCTGCTTTTACTCTACCGAGGTGTGTGTGTGTGTGTGTGTGATATGTTTGCATTTGTTTGGCTACTCAGAAGAGATATATTATTCCCTAAGTCCTCCTTAGGACCCGACTCTCCCTGTCTCGCTCTCTCAACGTGAAATTCAATCTCTTCAGAGTGTGCTACAGGGCCACATTTTTATTAGCTCAAATTTCACATAGTTTAAGTGACACTAAGGAACAGCAACATCGAGACTGTTAGGGGAAGGGAAAGCTTCATAATGCCAAATTAAATGCTTCAAGAGCTGTATTGCGTCCTCTAGCTAATTTGCTAAATTCACGACTTACTCTGCTCCCTGCCATCCTAATTTCTTGTGTCCTGTGAACACAAACTTCCTTGGCTCTTCTTTGAGCCCATTAACTACAACAGATTACGAGATCAAATCAGTCCTAATCCCTGTTAGCAGAACTTTCAGGCTCTGAAACAAATATTCTGCATTGGTTGTACATCACCAGTGTTTGGAAATTATAGCACATTGGTTATTTTTGGTATGGTTCAGCCTGGTTTGCCCTGAAAACTGGTAATTTTGTTTTTATTCTATTTATTTATTTTTTTATCTTGACTTCATAAAGTCAACATAGTCTCATTTTTCTTCTTACTTAACTACTTAACTGTGTTTTCCAAAATGAGAGGCCTCTATATCCCCTTGTGTGTTTCTGTGCTTCAAGGATGCACTCTGAACATGACAACACAAACAGTTTGTCAAATGGGGAACAATGTAGCTACATTACAAAACCAAGACGACATCTCATACTTTCCTAGCACAAATTTTGGGTGTTTTTTGAATATTAAAACAAAACAAAAAAACCCTAACAAAACAGTGGATATTATACGGCTCTGATACTTGCTGACAGTACAGTAAGTCTCCTACTCTCCACCAGTTCAACTAAAGAATGTTCCTGAAAAGAGGTCTCTTGCAGTACCTGCCACCTGGAAATGTTCAAAGACTAAAGAAGGAATGACTTGAGGTGACGGGCTTCTTGTGAATTGTAGTGTATTATGTTCCATCATTGTTTTTGCAGTAAATTGAAGCCGGAGAACCATAAGGTCAGTTGTCAGGGACAGACTGACAAGCAGGCTGAGCCTTAGGTTTAGGAGGAGTTTGCTCTTAAAGCTCAGGGGATTAGTTACGGTCTGCCTGGGCTAAATGAAGCAGGAAGCACTGATAGATTAATTAGAGTTTAGTCTGCTTCATATGACCTCTGTTTAGACAGCCATAGCAACCCAACACACTGCATGCTAAAATCCAACTGTAACGCTCCAACTTGGTTGTGGGTAGAAGAACAAACAATAAAATGCACTAAAAGATGGTTATATTACAGTATGTCATTGCATTTTATAATGTCTGTGAATTTATATGCATAACAGATCTGGACTAATATGCATTAATGCATTTATGGCAGTTTTGTACACTGCAAGACACTTTTTACCCAAAACTTCTCAGCGGGCATATTTTGTTTCATGGTGTTTTTTGCAAAATTGCAAAATGTCGTTATTTTCCTTGGTCTGCGTGCATGAGGATATTTACTCTATTAAGAAATTTCTTCTACTAAAAATTGGGGAAAAAATATTTTCTTTTTACACAAATATAATGCTCCAATGTAGACTGTGCCTAAAAGTGTTTTTTGCATGGTATTTTTTCGGCTTTAATATGATTTGCTTTTATTTACATGGCACGCCTGCCTGTGTCTTTGTCCAGGTTTGGACTTCCACGAGGACCTGCATCGCATTGGAGCAAAGGAGGGTCTGAAAGGACGTAAACTGCAGAAGGCTATGGAGAGCTACGCTTGGAACATCACTGTGCTGAAGGTTAGTGAACCCCTCCTACAACACAGCAACAAGCCTAATAATTAGTCTAAACCCCCCCCCCCATTTGTATAAAGTACAACTATTAAAACTGGTTAATGTGCATTTGAGATTACTTTGGGGACTGTACCCAACTGGACAAGCAATCTGAGACCATGTTGCTGAGATTAAATAACATAATGTCTTAAGAAAGCTCACTGGGCTAATTGTATTTCCCTCTTCTCTAATCCCTAAACCTCTTAATTAATTACTGTTGAGTCCAAGTACCATTTTATTTATTTGGTCGTGTATCTTGACAAGACATGATAGGATTGTTCGCGCTTGTTTGTAGACACACGTATGCTGCTCTGTTATTCCTCATAAGGAGACACTGGATCCCCTAGACATGCCTTGATGATGATGCATTCTTGTCTTTGCCTGCCCCTTGACAAAGGAGATAAGGCTGCTCAATGCTCTCATCTCATTTCCTCTACGACTGCTGCCGGTAATAGCAACGCTAAAATAACGCCACATGCTAAGTACAGACAGAGTGGCTTGAGCATTAGGATAGATAGATGTCTTCTCCTTTTCAGTCTTGCCAGATGGAAAACAACAAAAAGGGGGTTGCATTGCTGCTAGGGTTAAAATGATGTCCTCCACCCATCTATGGTGCAATTTATGCCCTTGCTGTTTAGGTAGACCAGCTGTCCAGAATCTATCTCAGCATTAACCACATTCACACACCTTATTTTTCCGATCGCAGTCTCCCCCCCCTTTCGTCTGTTCTCCTGTGATGAGCCACCCTTTCAATAACAAGGTGGCACCCACATAACTCCGTCTTGGCCTCTTCCCATTCTTCAGTTGTAATCTGCGTCTCATAGTGAACATTTGGTGAGAGCTTGGTGCTTGTTTGCCAAGGCTGGCAGCCGTACCCAGTTATTATTTCACCTGTCAGCCTCTCCAGATTCTCAGCAGGCCAGGAAGTGCTCGCTGGTTGTTAGAGATGGAAGTGTGGGATGCTGAGAGGAAAGCCGAGGGAAGAGCCACGTCCTATCTGTTTGTCAGTGTTCGTCTCTAGCTCCCTCTCCAACCTTACTTTGACAGTTTCTGTCAGTTCGGGGCTGTCACGGTGAATGAGGGTATTTGCCCATTTCTGCCACTTATTGTTCCAGTTAGTCAAGAGAAAAGAAAAATCAAAGAGAGAGAAAGAGATCCTTTGAAGCAAATGTCAGCCATATTGCTGTCCTTTTTAGAAGAATAACAGGGTTTGAACAAAGACGCGTCTCCCAAATCGTTCATGTTTGTACTTTCTAGTGTTATAATCTGTTTTCTTGGGCAGTTACATATAATTAAATAACCTTCAGTGTTTTCTGTGGTAAGCCAATGTAACTCTAACCCTTTTATATGTGATTAAATCAAATTCTGGTAGATGTCTTGTTTTTATGGTTAATCCTTAATATAAGAACTGACTCAATCTATATGTCCCAATGATGCTTATACTCTGCTGTCTCTTCTAACTCCCCGTGAATGTCTATAAATGTAAAATAATACCTAGAGGCAGGTTATCGACTACTCGATTTCTCTCAGAGGAGTGGTCCGTTTCTGATAAACAAAAAGGACACTGGTCTAGAATTTAATGAGGATATAGTTGTGGGATTTAGTAGCTGTCCTTACATCAGCTTAGCCTCCTGCGGACAACGTTAGGCCAGCTGTAGGGGTGAATGCATTCAAAGACAAGTGTAGCCGTTATTTGACTCAGACAGCACAGGATAAGCTTCTTGCCGTCTTATTTTATGCCTGGTGAGTCATGACTTACATAATTTCTTTTTTTTCCCCTCCTTTTTCTTCTTTTTTTATTCCAAACATATGACATGCTCATACTCCGGGTTTGCGTGCTGTATTTGTTGAGCTAAAATGCCACTTGCAGTGTATTAACATCACCAACGGGTAGATCGCAGGCCATCGTCTGCAGAGCATCACCTTTAGTCTTACCCCAGTATGTCATACCGCTGTACCTGCCTTGTGGCACTAAAAACTTTATGCCTTTCGCCGTTTATATTTTAGTCTGGTCCACAACAGGTCAGACTGTGTCTCTTCACAAGGAGGTTAGCCCAGCAAGCTGTCACAGCACGTCAGACAGACCGAAGTTCAGTGCGAGGGAGGTAAAATATGCAGATAAATGCAGATAAAAAGAAAATTGCTTTCAACTTTCTTGTGAGCAGATGTTGAAGTGGACATGCTGGAGGAATCTGGCGAGAGTAAACCCTGAGGGGAAGAGTCAAGAATTAGATTGTTCAAGTGGAGGGAGTTTGTCGAAGCGTGTGGTCTCTCTCCCTTTTTTTTTTCATCTCCTTTGGACAGTTCTAATAATATAAGCACCTCTTACACACAGAAATAACTGCCTGTGGAGAAAACTCCACCGCATTTCCACATGGCAGAGACAGCTAGCTTAAGGGAGGGAGGCAGCCATGGCAGTGGCCCAGATTGACTTGACAGTGCCGTAGCGCAGGATGCCTGCCCTGACCACTTCCTCCACATATGGCAGGGTTTCATCTCTGGGGTGTTCAAATAAAGAGCAGAAATGTAGTATAACATTGCCACCATATGCCAGCAGTACTTACAAGCTGAGAGGAACAGTACAAAGGGCTGGCAAGAAACCAAAGCCCTTTGTTCATTGGCTTCATACTGCCCCCTTCTGCATCTTTTTGAGTAATACATTAGCAATAAGCAATAATATAAGCACCTTTACTTTCTTCTCACTAAAAAGTCATGCGGATAATGGTCATTTAGAGATTAAAATCTATTTTCTAAAAAAAAAAACAAAAAAAGAGGGATAAAAGAAAATTGCATTGATGGTGTTATTTAAAATAGACTTAGTATAAGTAGCCTTTAGGGAATGCTGTTTGAATGCATTTAAATTTTATATAGTTGAGTGATATTAACAAATGTTTCTTTCTGCTTCTTCTTCTGTGTCTCATTCTTAGGGCCAGGCTGACCTGCTAAAGCACGCAAAGAGTGAGGCACTGGACACTCTGCGTCAGATCCACTGTGCAGCTCAGTCCTGTGGCCTCAGTAAAAATGGAGCAGCTTCCCCACAGCTTCAGCACCATCCTCACCACCAGCCGCAGCAGACACAGCAGCAGCCTCAGGCCAAGACCCACCCAGCGCCTCCGCTGCTGTGCCAACCCCAAAATCAGCTCCAGTCTCCGACCGCACCTCAGGCTTATCTGCACCCGCATCCCCAGCAATATCCCCAGCTGCATCCCCAGCTATCGGCTCCTCCTCTGGCCCCACCTGTTCCAAAGCCGCCTGCCTACCCTCAACCGCCACCGCTACCCCAGCACCAGTTTCAATTCCAAAACCAGCAGCAGGGGGCAGCAGTACCTCTCGACACCATCCCCGAGAAAGAAAAAGAGACTGTCGGCGACAGTCCCGCGGGATCCTGCTGACCCGCTGCCTGTGCCCACAGAGAATCCGTCCCAAAGAGAGACAGTGAGATAGAGAAGCAGAAAGGTGTAGAAAGAAAGCAAGAGGTCAGTAAAGAAAGAGAGATGGAGGAAGTTGCTGAGAAGTTGAAAGAGATGATGAGGAGGAGGAAGCCTCGTCGTGCTAGAAGCGAGACGCAAGTTTGAGAGGTGATTTGAGTCGGCCAGAGATATGAAAGAGAAGCGAGATAATACACTTCAGCTAGAAGTGAAAAGCAGAAGGATAACAGCTGAAAACATCAGTGAGTTCCATATCCCTGTCTCTCTCTGGGCACTGCTATTTTCAAGCTCCTCCACGATGTACTCTAGCTCTGTGGGTACAGGCTTTACCTCACTTTGGCATTTAATGCCACAAATTTGCCTTTTTATTTTCAGAGACACCTTGGCATGTCTTCAAGTGTTTATTTCTTCACATTCACACTTTCCCTCCCACAACTAAGACATACAGGAAACCCTCACTTATTCTGACGATGAAGAGGAGGCCATTTTAATTTCAGTGGCACAAAGTAGAGCAGCTCTACTAGTCTGTAGGGGTCACAAATGGCCATTTCAGCACAAAATAAGCAGCTATAGTGCTAAAATAGAAAACAAAATCACCCTGATGTATTATTGCTGGTGTCAGTCTTCATCAGGCCCCTCAGATCTCTAGTGTCAATTCTCTTAGGGTTTAAGTTCTCCGGCATTCTTATAGACTCCTCACACAATCTTTTTGTCTCCTTCCTAGGGGCTATGTATATGATGTTATGTGAGTTGATGTCCTGGTCCCTAGGATGGAGCACGTCCTTAAGTGGCGGAGTTCACCAGTCAGTCACAACTGGAATATTTGACCCCTCCCGTTAGAGGTCAAAGATCATCAGGAACATGATACTGCTGTCTATAAGAATAAAGTGACTATAGATGTAAAATGTATGCAAAGTGTATGAAGGGAACATATATTGCTATAATAATTCTGAGACATTCATGATTGATATTATTATAACTGTTGTTAGTTTTATTGATATCCTAAGTATTTTTTAACATTACTTCCACATACACAGTGATTTGACACCTGTTGTTCTGTGGTGCAGATCAAGCCAACCAGTGCATGTGGGATTGGTAAAGGTTTAGGGGTTAGCACCACAACACAACAGTCAAACAGTAACCTGACGTGTTTCACTTCAAAGTGAGTGTGGATTCTGTAAGAGATCTCTTAAGTGGCCCATTAAAACTGGCTTCATTGTTTCTCCTGTCTCCTCTTGTTCATTACTATTTAATAATCATTCAAGTAGCGATATGAACTGGGATAAATGGATGTTCTTTGCAATTTTATTTATTTTTAAACTGATAAACTGATATAAGGTTTTTACTGTGCAGGGTTCACACACGGTGTCACTGCTTTTATTTTTTTAAAGAGACCTAGCCATTTGAAAGCAACAATCAATATAGCTTTACAAAAGTGCACTGTAATGCATAGTCAATTCTCAATCGATCTTAAATGATTCCCTTATTACTAAAATAGATTTAAGCCATTTAGCTTATCATGAATGAGATAGCACTGCTTCCTGTTGTCCATAAGATGGCAACAAACATTAAGTAAATGGTTGTGAGGATAAAAACAACTTTTAAGAGTTGTTATCTTGTTGTTGTTATTTTTACTGCAAATTTTCCCCGATTTGTAAAGCAGATCATTTGTGCACAGATGTGCCTGACATTATCTTTTCTTGTGAAGTGCTTTCACTATGAGAGAGTAAAGTCCATGCATCCTCATTAGCATAGACTTTGAATGAACTTGTCATTAGAGCAGAGAAAGGGCAGCCGTTTTTTAAAAATATATATATATATATTTTCTAATTGACTTCAGCCCCTCACCAGTCATTGTAATGGTATGTCTTAATAAACCTTTAGCATGCAGCCACAAAAACATACCTGCAGTGCATCAAAGGTCCACTCAGGCGTCTTGGAGATGACCTGGGATAGGCCGCTAATTAATGGCAGAGAGCTTTACAGCAAACTTCAAATGAGCAAAGATCAGAAAAAAAAGAGAATCAGTGGTTTTGTACTACGTTTGTCACTGGTCTAAATGACGTCCAGAGGACTGATGGGATGGATGGCACAGGACAATATAAAAGACACTCATTCTACCCCTGGGACCAGATGACTTCCCTTCAGACAACAGAGCAGATGTTGTGGTTCCCCACCAAGTTTCAACAAGCTGCTGGGATGGAAATGAATAACAAGGTAAGAAGACAGCTTCATTTTTTTTGTTTGTTTGTTTCAAATTTTCATGGTTTTACTTTGCTGATTTGTTTTGTTTGTTCTTTTTAATTGCTTTTTCTACATTAGCATCCTTTTGTGCTGCTAAAGGTATAAGCAGTCTACTGAAAAACAATTTGGGATATTTGGTATCAGTTATTCAATTCTCAAGTGTAGTGGAGGAATACATTTAATGCATTTTACTGTAAATATTTAACTGACCGTTTCCTACTGAATGTGGTTTTATCATGTCACTAAGCTCCAACGATAAATATATATGTACATTTATTATACAGCATCTTCTCTTCTGTAACCCTGGAGTGAGGGGATAAAAATAAATAGAAGAATAGAAATAATTTCCCTATGATATAGGATAAATAACTAATTATGCCTGGCTATATACATATATGTTCAGGCTTATAAACTTTATCATTAAATGGGGGCTGTTTGTATTGTACGTAATGCAATGTTGGTTAAAATTTAAGCTTACCAACATGTTGGGCATGTTGACACTGACTGACTAGTGCTTTAGGTTTATTATCATTGTTTATAATAGATTTCAGTATTATTTTATTATAAATTCATTGATTTATATTTATTATGCATTGGAATTGTCTATTCAATTTCATATTAATTCACATTTACATGTACTTCATGCACTCTGTATTTTCTGTTATTTAATCATACCTCTTTAATCCTAAAAATCATATTTTTAATCTGACCAGAAAGCCATGGTATTGGTCTTGCTGCTGCTACTGTCTCAGCTGGCCTGTGACGCTCACAGCGTGCCTGAGTGCTGCAGAGAACCGTCTCGTCCCTGCCGCCTTTATGTGTTGCTGTGTCGCTCAGGCAACAAGGGACCGGGTGGAGTCCTCACGGATGATGCGTCCGCTGGGATCCTCACTCTGGGCAAACGAAAAGAGGACGAGTATCGCTTTCAGAGCCGACTCCAACAGCTCCTACAAGGCTCCAGGAACCAAGCAGCAGGGATTCTGACAATGGGGAAGAGAACCAGAGAGAGAGCTGGGGAGCAGTACATGGACTGGATGGCTCAATCTGGAACGACCATTATGACTCCCCTGCCTGTTTGAAACTAATTGAGTAAAACCAGGGACGCTGTTTAAATGAAAAAAGTCACATCTTCCACCAAATGTATACATTTTTTTTCCCTCAGAAATAATGTGAATTTGAATGTGATCTCCAAATTTTAGGAAAAATGTTCTATATTGTACATATATGTAAAAGGGTCTGTGATCTAATAAAAAAGAATCAAAGCTGATCAACTGTTAACTTTCATGACTATATACAAAGGTGACAAACACTCAATTTTATTTTCTGGAATAAGTTAAGCATTTGATAGACATCACATATAGTAATGATCATTTCTTGGGTGATGGGAGGAATATGGGATAATAAGCACACTGTGGAAGACACCCAGAGATTAAAAATAGATAATCAAAATTTATCCACGTGAAAATCCCTGATGAATGCCTGAATCCAGCCAAAAAATAAAAACAACCTTCGTGTTAGTCTATAAGCACAATCCATCAGCCACACCCAAGGTAAATAGTAACCAGCCACCAGTGCATGTAGGGTGCTTCAGGTTTCTTAAATTTAATTTTGCTTCATCTAAGTGTAGTATGGTGAAAAGATATGATCCCTGTAGCTATAGGGAGAATAAAACATAAAGCACAAACTGTTTTTTTTAACTGCTTCCTTGCCAGGTATTAAAGGAATAGACTTCCAAGGTAGTCTGCCGATTTGAAATATTGGAACAGACACATGCCTCCCTGTATTGCTCGCAATCATTGCCAGGCACCTGACTCAAACTCAGTCCGGCTGGTGGCTTTTTAAAGGATTTTTTATATCTGCCCAACTGACACAGATGAATATAAATCTCAAATCTGTCCAACAGAAAGTACCTCTAATTAAAACAAACAAAAACAAAACTGTTTGTGATTAAAAATAGAAATTTTCATGGGTATGAATTTATATGCGTAACTAATATAGTGGATTTGTGTGCACAACAGCTTTATGCAACCATATGGAGTCGAGAGGAAATGCTAATAAGTGACGATGAAACATAAAGAACCAGTGAAATCTGCTATTTCGAGGTCAGTTTGTGTGTATAGGTTTTTCCTGCATCTTCTACAGCAACTACCTGCGTGGGTGTTTGTTGATGCATGGGGAGTAAAGGAAATGTGAAATAGAGGTGGCGATACAGACAGCAGCCTGTTAGATTCTTCAAGCACATCAACAAAAAGCCTAGCAGCAAATTAACTGTTATTACACTGAGCAAAAACGTGAATTGCTTGATGCTGTGCTTTATTCAACTTGACCTCTACCCTCATGTGTCAAAAGAAGGGCTGATAAAAACACAGAATCTTTCCAGAGATGCCAAAGAAGATAATCAGTTGCTTTCTTCCGCAGCAAACAAAATGTGCACACACACCTCCCTTTCTGTGTTATTAACGCGGGATCCAGCTGTACCTCAGAAAAATGATTGGTAATTTAAGTGAGAAGTCTAAGCAACAGAAAATCCTCTTCTGCCTCCCATTGTGGAGTTTCACAAGATAGAGGTGAGAGCGTGAGAAAGCAAGAGATGGAAGAAAAAGGAAAGTTATTTCTAATAACTTCTCTGGGGAGAAGGCAAGGTTTTATGTGAGAAAGAAAGTGAAGGCAAGAGATATTTCATAAATTGGATAGAACGGGGGATGGTTCAAGCTTTTTTCTATGAGAGAGAGGGAGCGAGAGAGACGGGGAGGGAGGGAGCGAGAGAGGCTGGGGACTCAGTGGCAAGATTCATGGAGAGTGGAGTTACACTGACTGAGGAGCAGCTGAGACTTTGCTGTGATACTGGAGCAGTGCTGAGCACAGAGCGATGCACAACTGAACCTGAATACTTCTGACTCAGCTTTAGAGCTTTAGCACGGAAAACCTCTGAATTTTCCTTCAAAGAAGAAATGGAAAACTCTGTGATACATTTTAGTAGTTTTATCCACTCAATATAGAATATATAAAACTTCCACTCCACTGAAGAGTTAGAAGAAAACTCAAGAAGCGGTGTTGAAAGTCTAATTTGGGTCTTCTATAGGGAATGGTGGCAAACTAATTGAAACTAGGACTCTGCGACCTTTTTTTTTCTGGTGAAAGATGCCTGTAATGAAGGGCCTCCTTGCTCCACAAAATACCTTCTTGGACACCATTGCCAACCACTTTGATGGAACTCGTAAGTATTTTGGGGAGAGGGGATCACTTTGCATTAATGCAGATTTTTTAAAAGAATGCTGATAATTACATTTCTGATGAATATACATGAATAGTACATCGATTAACCTGCAGACCAAGTATTCGGAATGTGCGACTGATATTGTTGGACAAGTCAAACTGCTAGTCCCCGCAGATTTTGATCAGTATGTGTTCTTCTTAAAATGTGTATTACTTATATTGAAAGAAATGGTATATAATACATTTATATATGAAACATGTTGGCTGCAAAAGGTCAATCAATTTTAAAGATGAAGCTTTCCCAGCTTGCGTTTAGGATTTTTGCCTTTGGCATTTCTGTAACCCAATTTAGGACTGTGACAGGCACTGATAAACACTGCTGTCAATCAATATGTCTAACAGTAGTGAGATCCCATTTAATATGTTAGAGCTGAAGAGACACTTGTTGAGATGATGTGTTGCTTGTTAGACTATTTCCCTGTTGAGAATAATGTCAAGGTCTTTCTCAACAGCAAACAACAAAAAAAAAAGGCAAATCAAATTATTCATGAGCAACATTAAAGTTGTAGAGCTAAAGTCTGGCATCTTTCTTTCAGTTTGAAATCTACCAAAAAAGAAGGAAAAATAAATAAATAATGAATAATAATAAAAATATATGAGCTTTTTAAAAAGTTACTGAAAATCTATTGTTTATTATAAGACCGGCTCAGCACTGTGTCGTTAATTAAATAACTATGTGCGGCAGTTACAGAATGATGCTAATAACTGTGAAAACACTACAGGATTTAAACACTAGACTTTGCTGAATAATTAATCCTGATTAAATACCAGCTCTAATAAAACATATTACTTTTTAGCATTTAATTACAGCTATTAAAGTTTCAAATGAAAATGTAGCTTATGCACCAAGCGCTTGACATGATTTGATTTTTGCTCATTATGCGAAACTAATGCAATGTAAAGCTAATATTTACATGTGCTTGGATTACTAAGAAAGCGCAATTATGTTTCCAGTCTTATGTAACCTAGCATGAGATGAAGAGGCAGATTAACAGTCTCACTCTACAGCACATAGAATATTGTTGTTTCTGGGTAATAAGTGGCTTTTCTTCTTTTCTTGCTTGTTATGCCTCAGAAGCAAAGAAATGAAACAACATTCTCACACTATAACACTTAATATACAGAAAGAAAAATCTTATTACCTTGGCATATGGAACAGATCCACCTGGTTACACCCACTCAAACACATATGAACAATACCAGGCATGGAAAGTTACATCTTACATCAAGTATCCAAGCATGTCAGTTTTACTCTACATCAGATTTAGTGAAAAAAAAAGAAATACATCAACAATATATATATATATTTTTCAGAAAACAAGAAAAGTGGTGCACTCGCCATTGAAAATTCTCCATCTGTTGTCTGAGGTTTTTTGCCTTCACCTTCACATCCGCAGAAAGCAGATATAGAATTGCATTTACACATATCTGGGCAGCAAACATGTTTTCATTATCTGGCAGCCACAGTGCCTCTGTATGTGAGTCGTGCGTCGGTGGACTGATCAAGTCACTGAGTAGGATGTAAAAGGATCAACTGACAAGAGGTGGCTTCAGCATAACGCTGCAGGAATCCAGGAATAGTTGAAAAATATGTGTTAATTGATTTGAAAGTGTTGGATCATATACTGTGAGGGTGACTGAATATAGGCAGTATGATCCTGACATGAGAGCAGAGAGATTAATTTAGATGAATTACTGCATATGCAAGAGACAGAGCCAATCAAATATAATTTGAGGTGTGGTTCAGTCAACCTGTGAAATCAGGAAAAGTTTACTTTTTCATCTAGTCGGTACTGATCTTAATTGACAATTTTAAAGCTTTCAGAATAATATTCATTAGATATATGTGCACTGTAGCCTGTAGAAGCAAAAGGAGTCTATCAAACATGTGTTTGTTTTTCTGCTGAAATTGCAGTTTTCTCCTCCCCACGTTCTGATGTGGATAGTTAGCAATACTAAATGCATCTGAATCAACAAATGCTTGCATTTTAACAATGTTTTTGCAGTGATTCACATCATTTTGAGGTTTGATGACTGTCGGTGTTAACCTGGTCATGGCATGTTGACCCAATTGCTATTCAAACCTTTTGTTTGTGAGGGGTGGCTAGTCAAAAGAAAGTCAGAGTAGCTTTAAGACTGCGGGCTTGCACCAATATAAGATAAATTAAGGTTATTTCAACTGTAAATCATGCACAGCTTGTCCAATAATGTCCAAAAATACAAATGTGGTGCAGGAGATTATCGTAGCAGGTCCCCTTTGAGCAAGTGGAACATTACCATTTTTTTCCTGCACAAATTGCCATGGCAACATAGGCGCAGGAAGATCTTAATTTAGCTTCTTGTGAGATTAAGTGCACACACTTCAGGTGAAAAAATCAAATAAATAAAAAAACCTTCGCTAATTGCACATGTCTTCTTCTGGAGGCAACACTTTGTTAGCACCCTTTAGTGATGCTGGCAATTATTTTGTGGTTGAAAAATCATTTAAAATACAATACCGTATGACAGCATGCATCTGAATAAACTGCTATTATCAGTCTCTGTTTACTTTCCAAGCTGTAGAGAGAACACAAAGCATCAGCCTCATTATATCTGGCCGCAGTACAGGTGCTTGGTGCTGTCCTTGCAGCTATATCATCATTGGAGTGCTTCGCTACATAAGCAAACAAAGAACTTTGGGGGGATTAAATTTGCTGGCATCAAAGTGTGTTTGAATGAACAAATAAAAGATGACATATCAGTGTGCTCAGTCTATTTGTCTAAATATTGATGGGTTGGACAACTGAAAGCACACTTCCATTAGTCATTGAATGATGAAGACATCTGGTTGTTGCGTCCCTTTACAATAGAGTCTAAACTGCATCACCCCAAACAGTTTATTTCTATATATCAGTTTGTAACTTAAAGAACTGGGCAAGTTGGGTAAGCTATTCTATTTTCCACCTTTTTGACAGGTGATACACAAAGAAAAGCTATTCTTACACTGTTATTTAATTATTAATTATTAATTATTTGGCAACAATGATAAGAGCTTTTGTTGGTGGAGTAAAGATGTAATGTACAGTCTGTCAAGCAGGGCGGTGGCAGCATCTTACTATGGGGCTGTTTTCCATTCACATTGTCAGTGGACTGATTCTTATATAGTACTTTTCTGCTCTCACAGAGCACTCGAAGCATCCCTCATTCACACACCTTCGACTTGGGGTTAGTATCTTTCCCAAGTATATTTAGCATACAGACTGGAGCAGCAAGGGATTAAACCACCAACCTTCCAACCAGTAGTTGACCCGCTCTACCTCTTGAGCTACAGCCACCCTGACTGATTGTGAAGTGAATGAAAAAATAAAAAAGGACTTTAACTTCACCTCAAATCAACAATTAGAGGTTTGAAAAGATGTTTGCACACAAAATTGGCTTTGGAATTTATAAAGTAGGCTAACATTAAACTTCTGGATAGCATTCCCAAAAACCCTAACCTAAACTTTGCTCATAAATTGTGCCGGGTCCATGCCAGAAAATCAGTCAGTTTAAATGAACTCCACCAATTCCGCATAGTTTGGTGGAAATGTAACTGAAATTTTTGGTTAACAGGACAAAACATTTTGGAAAATATTCATCAGTGCAATGTCTAATGATTGAAAATGATTTAGAACCAGAGCCTCACTGAGGTCCTGGGACCAGCTGGCACTCTGCATATATTCTTGGACTTAATGCTCACCAGCAGCAAACTTCAAAGCTCTCTTTGATGTACACTAGATAACTGCCAACTTCAGGGTTCTGAGCTGAAAATACAAAGAATGACTCAGATAGGAAAAGTTACTTTTTGTGCTTCAAGAGAACTTGTATTTAAAAAAATATGTTAAAAACATTATACTTGACACATTAAAATGTTTTCTTTCAGAACTGCAGCTATATACTTTGGATGCATCTATGCACTTCCTACTGTTCGGTTCGCCATGTCTGTTTCTCCAGGTCACACAATAACTTTACCTGATTTTTGATCTTTTTATTTTCCTCACAGACTGTAACTTTCTCCTGGGAAATACTCAGGGGAGCTGTGGATACCCCATTGTCTACTGCTCCGATGGCTTTTGTGAGTTAACCGGCTTTGTTCGAACAGAGGTGATGCAGAAAGCCTGCACGTGTCGTTTCCTTCACGGGGCTGAGACCAGTGAAAATGTGATTCAACAGGTAGACAAAGCCCTGGAAGGCCAGCAGGAATACCAAGGAGAAGTCTGTTTTTATAGGAAAAATGGTGAGAATCACAGACACTCACGGCAACAAAAAAAATTGTTATTTCATCAGTATTAGAGATATAATCATCATTTTGTTGAATTACTGTCTCTGTAATAACATTTTTAATACTCCCAGGAAATCAATTCTGGTGCCTCCTGGATATTGTACCAATTAAAAATGAGAAAGGTGAGGTTGTGCTGTTCCTGTTATCCTTGAAAGATGTCAGCGAATCACATGGGAAAAAACATCGCTGTACTCAAAGAGACGGTGAGGCCTGGCTGCTTGCGTTTCTTTAGTTTTTAACAAAAGCACTTATTTTTTTGTGTCATTTAATGTGCATTTTTTGGCATAATTTACACACAATTTTATTTAGTGTGTATTATTTTCCTTACAGGAATGTTAGAGGCTGCTGACCAGAGAAGAAAAAGTGGACAATCACACTTTTTTCAAAGTAGAGAGAGAGGGAGGACCATTCTACACCACTTGAACAGGCTGTTCACCAAGAGGAACAAGAAGAAGTTGCCCAATGTGAGAGCAAACCACTGGCTTAGAAATAAATACATAAAACTAAAGCACCGTTTTGCACTTTTACTAGCTAAACATTTACACTCAACAACAAAGCGGTCCTTTATATGCTAATAATCGGGTAACCCTGAGTCAGGTGAGTTTTGCATTTAGTGCCAAGGTACGTACTTTGTGTACCAGATAGGGGCAGTTGGCCCCATTCAAACAGCTGTGATGATGATGATGTGTCATACTTTTAGTGCCCTTCAAGAATTAAAGTACTTGCAAACACAGTCCGGGCACTTGAGATTTGCAGGCTTGTAAAATTAGCTTACTCTCTCCATCTGTGTCATCACTATGCCACCAAGCAAGGATATCAAAGCAGTGCTGATTTGAAGTCTAAAGCTGAATGACTTGTTATCTTTTCAGAGTGTGTTCCAGAAACCGTCCCTGCCCGAGTACAAGGTGGCAGCTGTGAAGAGGTCCCGCTTTATCCTGCTGCACTACAGCATGTTCAAGGCTCTGTGGGACTGGTTAATCCTTCTGGCAACTTTCTATGTCGCAGTCACAGTGCCTTACAACGTCTGCTTTGTCAGCCATGATGAGGGCGGTGACCATCGGCCACTTGTCAGCCGCAGTACCATAGGCAGTGACATTGCTGTAGAGATGCTCTTCATTCTTGGTATAATATATTTGAATTTATTGAAAAAATAAGGATGCAGTAGTATAACCTTTAATTTTTTTTTAGGTAAAATTGAAATACTCAAAACCTTAAACAAATGAAAATGTTTTTCTAAGAGGTTCTACTCTGCAAGCTACTAGTCTCTTCTACATGTTACTTACATTATGAAGAGACAACAATGTTAAGTTTAAATGAAGAAACATATTCCCCAGTGCAGCTGCAGTAGTTTCCCTGGCAATGGCTAACACACGACTACCTCCTACTTTTTCTCACCCACTCAGGCTGTCTTCGTTGCCCTAGGTTAGAAATCATAATTAGATTTCTCTCACGTCGTCCCATTTTTCCTCCAAAGAATGTGCGATAGCACATGTGCCACGAGGCTCGCTGACTTCCTGTGTCTCAACAAGTTTGTCTGGGTACATCACAAAATTAGCTCACCTGGTAACACGTTTTTCCTTTTTTTCTTTCATTTAAACTCATCCTCAGTTCAGTCTTACTGAAATTAAACAAACAGTCGCCTTTTCAGTGTACAAAAGAGAGTTGGGTTTATTGCCAGGGAAACCTTGCATTAACTGCTTTGTGCTTCTTGTGCTGCAAATTCTATTTGTCCTTGCAACATGCAGCTTGATATTTTTCTTTGTTTAACATTGTTGGGCTGCACCCCCCCCCCCCCCCCTTACTCATAGAATCTGTGCAACTTTAATTAGCACTATTTAATTATTTGCCGAAATAAGGCTTTGTATCCTAATATCCCGCTGTCTTCTTGAGCTATATTGTTGTAATGTATATTATTTTATATATTAACTGCCCTGGCTATGACTCTAGTGAAATCTTGTTTTCTTTATTCTGGTTTGTCATCTTTCACTTTTGTTTTTTACTTTACTGTTCCTTTTCAGATATTCTCCTGAATTTCCGTACCACCTTTGTGAGTCAGTCAGGTCAGGTGGTGTACGACACCCGATCCATCTGCCTCCATTATTGCACTACCTGGTTCTTTGTAGATCTGATTGCAGCACTCCCCTTTGACCTTCTCTATGCTTTCAACATTACAGTGGTAAGACTTTTATTCCAGATACGTGAAAATCTAAAATGACCTTTGTTTTATACTTTCCAGTGTCTTTAAATGGACTAACTTTAAGCCTATAGTGAGTAATGCTATAGTGCTATTTCCCCCAGAGAAGAGAGTGGAGATGATTATCCTTCTACATTCATGCCCTTCACTGAACATTCTTGTTAGTCTGCTTGCTTCGACACTAGTACTTCTCATGGATTAGTCTTAGTTTGCCAAAGGCAACCTCAGCTGACGCACAAAGTCATCTCCCTAACTGTATTTCTGTTTTGCTCGACGTCCGCTGCAAACTCTCCAGCTATTACGCTGTTCTAACTTTGATTGTATTTGATGGTACTAACAGAGAAGTGGGGATGTGTCACAAGTTAAACACACTCATGCAGATCCTTGAACGGCAAAACTACTAAATAAACTAATCTGCATCTTTGATGTTGTACTTTTCCACTCCTTTTCCAGACTTCATTGGTGCACCTGCTGAAAACAATCCGTCTGCTGCGCTTGCTGCGGCTGTTACAAAAACTGGATCGATATTCTCAGTACAGCGCTGTAGTCCTGACCCTGCTCATGTCTGTGTTTGCACTGCTTGCTCATTGGATGGCTTGTGTCTGGTATATCATTGGACGCAAGGAGATAGAAAGCGGTGACCCAGTAACCTGGGACATAGGTGAGGACACTGCAGTTTTGTTTGAATAGTCCCACACAGTTAAAAGTATAATATTCTCCCTCACTAGTTTGCTATACTGAGACAGATTAGGTGTCTTTTTTTGGCAACATCGCCGTGTCAGTGCTGCACATCTCTGCTAATGCTTGAATGCTTCAGCATCATTTCATCCCCTAGCTTGTTTCCTCAGAGGAAGTGTAGGTCAAGAAATGATTGCATTATATCACCAGTAACACATTATGTCATTCTATATTATATCGTGTATTATATCACCTACGACAGCAGAAAAGTTCATCCATTAAAAAAGAATAACAAAAAAATTAAAACATTATTCTATCATTAGTTTAATCACTCAGATAGACCTACGTAACAACCTTCTCACCTCTTCCACCAGGTTGGCTTCAGGAGCTGGGAAAACGTCTGGAGACGCCGTACATCAACAGCACCGTGGGTGGTCCATCCTTGCCTAGCGCCTACATTGCTTCTCTCTATTTCACCCTCAGCAGCCTCACAAGTGTCGGTTTTGGGAATGTGTGCGCCAATACAGATGCAGAGAAAATCTTCTCCATCTGCATTATGCTGATGGGAGGTGAGCTTAAAGGACATGGCAGGAAATTCCCAACTATATGAAAAATGTTTCAAGAATGTCCCCATATTTCTGCCTCTGTCACCTCCAGCCCTGATGCATGCAGTAGTCTTTGGCAACGTGACTGCCATCATCCAGCGCATGTACTCACGTCGCTCCCTCTACCACACCCGCATGAAGGATCTCAAGGACTTCATCCGTGTGCATCGGCTACCTCAACAGCTCAAGCAAAGGATGTTGGAGTACTTTCAGGCCACCTGGTCTGTCAACAATGGAATCAACACCAATGAGGTGGGTAAAGAATCACACTTTAGCCGTGTTCCCCTGGCTCTTTGTGTTTAGGAAAAAATATTTGCTTGGACATAATAAGTTATTTTTCTGGCAGAATGCATCATTTTTAATATGTAGCTGAAGAATATGTCTATTCTCTTTGGATATTGGTTATTCTACACTCAGAAATGCCATTCTTAAAATATGGGGCACCTCAGATTCTCTGGAGTCTTATTCCAGTTCTTTAAGTAGATAGTCCTTTTTTGCAAATAGAATTTTAGCATACTGCCAGAGCCTATCTAGGAGAAGTTCCTGTAATTACAAGGGTTGGAGCTGAAATAGAGAGAGCACTCATTAACACCCCCAACCATCAGTATCCTCAGATAATTAATTCAGTGTTGAAGGTAACAGAGAGAACCACTGGTTTCTGAGAACATGCTGGCAGCATTATCATGTCTTTAAAAACACAGTCTGCCCTTTTTTTATTTGTTTAATTTAGAAGTGGTTAACCATACCATATCTGTAGGCTTCTTAGCACTATTGCATAGTCAAATATCTCTAAGTAATTGTCTAAAACAAAAAGATTGAAGTGTTTTAAAAGGAGAGTACCTGGTGATTTTTGACTACAAGAGGAGGGGCAGACTTTGCAGGAAACACGTAAATGCAGTACTGCAATATTCCAGTTTTATCAAGCCGAAATGTAGCAAGACAAGAAGGCAGTGGAGTTTTGTTTCTGTGAGAAGAATATCTGGGTGAACAATGAGCTGATAATTACAAGTACTTAAAAAAGAGGGTAATTTGTGTCTTGCTCTATATGCATTTAAGTACCGAACGGTGGTTAACTATTAAATAGCGGTTCTTATTTTTATCGTGTCCTCGCTCTTAGCTGTTACATGACTTCCCAGATGAACTGCGAGCTGACATTACCATGCATCTGAACAAAGACATACTGCAGCTGCCTGTGTTTGAGCGAGCCAGCAGAGGGTGTCTGCGCTCCCTCTCCCTCCACATCAAAACTTCCTTCTGTGCACCAGGGGAATATCTTATCCGCCAAGGAGATGCCCTACAAGCTAATTACTTTGTGTGCTCCGGTTCCCTGGAGGTTCTGAAAGATGGCATGGTCCTAGCGATCCTGGGTCAGTGTGCACCCAGTGTTTTAATGTTAATCTCATACAGATTTCTCTACATATTAGCTGTGTATTGACATATTACACATACTATGTTTATGTGACAATCCCTACAGGCAAAGGCGACCTCATAGGGGCTGACCTACCAGAGCATGACAAGGTGATCAAGACCAATGCAGATGTGAAGGCACTGACATACTGCGACTTGCAGTACATCAGTGTCAGGGCTTTGAGGGAGGTCCTGGGGCTTTATCCAGAGTACAGCAGTCGGTTCAGCTTGGACATCCACCACAATCTCACCTACAACTTGAGAGAAGGCAGTGAAGCTGATGTAAGACATTTACTTTGAAGCAATGGAATAAAACTGAGAATGAGACACATTCAAATGCACCACAATTCAGAATATGGTGTACAAACATACCTGTGCTATATGGAACACTTTACATGTTCAGTTTACAGTGTGAGTGTAATGCTTTGTTCATTTTCACTTCCGTGCCTTTAGGGAGTAACACGGTTTCAGCTGACACCCAGGCAGTCTCAGGTATGTCTGCCTCATTAGGATGATTAATTTAGCCTTGACATGCTTGATACAGCCATCAGTTAAATCTGTCTTAGCTTAAGGGATTAGTCTGGCTTGCATTGCATTTGAAAACTTAGAACTCTTGATAAATGTCATATAGCTATGAAAACTCTTAAAATGCCTTTTTTTTTAAAAATATAGCTGAAATAATAATGCTCCAGTTGCTGCTAGGTAACAGAGAGAAATGAAGCAAACAGCATGTACTATATATGGTTTCTACACTCCAGTCAACAAGAAAAACACTAAGCTTAATTAAAACTATCCTACAAAAGAAGTATTTCTGACACTATCAAAATCACTAGACTAAGAATTTTTGTAGCAAACAAATCTATTACCCAAACAAAAAGCATGCACAAATCCTAGCAATCAGCTTCATTGAGTTTTCCATCTTTTTTCTCCTCAGTTTATGGATCATAAACTACCCTATATCATTCAGGGAGCTGATGCAAAACATACAGATCACGTAAAATACTCTCAGCACCAGAGACTGCCTCTACTACAGAGTATGGGCAGCCCTGTCCATCAACCCTGCCTCAGCGCGTTGCTAGGCGAGGAGCTCCGGCACATCTGCGCACTGCAGCTCTGCCGATCACCTGCTCAGGGAAGCAGGGGTTGTAGTCCTTCCCCACAACCTTTTTTCAGTGAGGAGCTCTCACCATCTCCTTTACCCAGTCTTACCAGTGACCTAGACTTGAACCATCGGCCTGCCAAACTCATGCCATCCGGTTCTTGTATTAGTCCTCTGAACCTCAGCCCCAGGTGACCTATTCATTTTCCTTTGGTCAAATATCAATAATCTGTTTGCATATAATTAAATTAATATAACACCCATTTGTCTTACTGTCAGGGTCGTGGATGGAATTGAGGATAATGATCACACATTTCAGTTTAATATGGAACAGAGCGAGGCAAAGGCTAATGTTGCAGGTAAAGTGTCTGAAAACTGCATGATTAATGAGAAATTGTAAATATAAGCCTTTCTATTCAGGACTAGACATTAAATATAACCCAAAGTCGGGACAGATTAGATGAGTTTCTCACTTTTTTAAAAAAAAAAAAATCCTTTTTCAGATCGGTTACACATCTGTAGCCTGTTTCTTGAAACAGAAGAAGTGAGACAGAGCGTCAGCAAACTAAGCAAAGAGGTATGTTCCCTTATTAGGCAAAAGTGCTGCTCCTTGAAATATGCCCAAATGTGTTTTGTGAGGACACAGTAACCTTTACCTTTGACCAAATAAATCTAATCAGTTAATGCTTGAATTCATATCAACTTAACATGATAGCAGTTACAAATAAACAGTTAACAGTTTTGAATAAACAGTCATTATTTCTCATTCTTTCAGGTAAACAACTTAAACCAAGATGTTTCCAACCTTGCCAAGGAACTCCGTGACATAATACATTTTCTGCATTCTCATATGACAATGCTCCACAATAACTCTCCAGCTTCCACAAGTCCATGTGGCACTCAGGTGCTCCCCAACCCAAGTGTGACAACTTCTAGCCACTGGCAACCGGATGTCCCTTTAAATATCTCCACTGGGTTACCACCTGTTCATGAAATGATTAGCCATCCTGCTAGAAATATATGGCACTCCAGTGGAATACCCTCCCAGTGCACCAGTTCCGGCTTGCTGTACTCGTCAAGCACAATACCATCCTGTTCACACCTGGTCTGCTCTGACAGAGACACAACTCAGAGGCTTCAGTGCTTCTCTAGCCCTTTCCAAACACCCAGAACATCTCCAGGCTCTCCTTACATGACCTTCTCTCATGCCCATGGAGGTCCATCGCTCCTGGGCATCAGTTCTGCCTTCAGTGGCTACCCATTAAGTTGTCAGGCCTCACACGTGGTTAGTAGTGCAAAAACCCACAAGATAAGCAGCACCCACTCCTTATGTTCTACAGTAAACTGTGGCTACTCCCAGCCACCCCTAAGTGTTCAAACCAACTCGGATTCTTTACATAATCAGACCAAATCCCAGACACCTATACATTTATCCACCACTCCTTCAGCCCAACCACAGTATCACACTGCCTTTAGCTCTTTGACGCCATCAAGAGCCCACACTTTGATGTACACAGGATACGAGGACCAGCGAGGTACTGTCGAAGGCTCCAGACAGAATGATCCGGTAGGATCCAGTCCTGTCCACCAAACACAGGACCTGGCAAATTCTCTGATGGAGCAAGTACCAAACATGGACAGTAAAGCTTCGCTTTATAAAGAGAGGACAGAGACCATGGAGTCCACAGGAGACAGCATTCTTGATATGAAAGAAAGGCCACACTGATGACATCCCTATCTGGTTGTGCTATCAGCGAGTAAATAACAACGCTGATGTAATGTTTAGAGTACTTTGCCAAGAAATCTGGTGTGAAGTTTGAAATTAATAAATTGTTATTTAGGTAAGTTCTCAATCAACTATTGGAATCCAACTGCCACTACAGAATAAACCTTTTTTTTTTCCACTGATGGTTCTTGTGTTTTTATATGGCATTAATAATGTTTGTGAATTCTGGTTGAGATTATGTCATGGTCTGCATAGATCATAGCTGAAACAATCTTATTTTTCAGACCATACACTCTCACTCAACCATTCAATGCAAAATTGTTTGGCTAGTTATTCATTTTATTTATTTATTTTTTTTTTTCTATCACGTGAATTGTCACTGCTGTATTCAGCCACAAAATGTTTCCAGGGTTGGCTTAGAAGCCACAAGTGAATGGGCAGCACCCCTGAGTGGTGATTTGTCGTTACTACAACAAACACAAGACTGGCATTTCATGAGATATGGCCTTTTGGAGCCACAACCAAGCTTTTGACCTGTAGAATGATGTGACATGTTCCTGAAACATGTTAATCAAATTTGACCAATCTTGGTCCAATCAACCTGGCATATAGGAATGACATTTTCAACAGACTGCTGAAAAACCTTGATATTTTTATTCATTGGTAGTATCATGGCAGATATATTTATGTCCATGTGACTCTTTAGCATTTAGCAACAATTCTGAAATTAATAATATACTGAGGGGCATGTAAGATTTTGTGTCATCGGTCAAAGCAAAGAAGGTCATTCTTTCGCTATTAATTCATCTTTCATTTTGAACATGTGAAGATGCAAGGAGATGAGATAGTGAAAGTTGGTGAGTTTAACAATCTAAAGCAACAAACACTGCCCATTAGAGGTGAAGAAAAATGAGTAGGCAGGTTAGAGTGGGTGGAAATGAGTGGCAGGTGATTTGTGACAGAAGGATAGCAACAAAGGTGAAAGGAAACATTTACAAGATGCTAGTGTTTGGAGATGGTGGCACTTACAAAAAAGCATGAGGTTGAGCCAGGGGTGGCAGAACTGAAGATGCTAAGATATTCATTGGGTTGTAACCAGGATGGACAAAATTAGAAATGAGTATATCAGAAGGACAGCTTAGATTAAGTGGCTTGGATACAAAGTTAAAGAGGCAAGCATGTTTTGGACATATGTAGAAGAGGATAGTGGATATACTGGACAAACACTGAGGTGCCAGGCAGGAGGAGAACAGGAAGCCCACTGGAGAAGACTCATGCAGTGAAGAAAGATATGCAGAGGATTAGTGTGACAGAGGAAGATGCTAGGGATAGGGTTAAATGGCGGCAGATGATGTGGTGACCCCTAAATGAAGAAGCCAAAGGAAGATGAAGATCAAAATTTACTGTTCGACATTGGAGACATCACAAGGATCATTAAAATATTAGTAAAAATTAAAAAAGGATCCTTCTTTATGAAAGCAGATTGTATCCCAAGCTTATTAAAAATATTATGCTAAACAAAATTTGTTACAAATTTTCACGCCATTTGAAAAGCACAAGTTTTATTGTCATTATACATAATTTTCATAAACACCATATCATTATAATATAATTATATTCAAATTAAGATAATTTTAGATGTTATTTATGACTAGATATAATAAAACCTTGATAAAAATGTCGTGCTGCAGACTGGAGGGTTCTAGCGTAACCCGCTGTCCTCATTGGTCAGAAAGCCACTGACAAAAAGTGGGAGGTTCCCGGAAAAATTGCTAACCGGAAGGGAAGGCCGGAGCCCAAGAAGAAGAAGAAGAAGGCAGCTGCTGCCGATGAGACCAGCGAAGGAAGAAAAAGTAATGTAAGTAAAACAACTTGAAATTAAGAGTCATGTTAGTGAAGAGCAATACTGAACGTGTGTTGGATTATTTTGTCGACAAACTGTTTACTGTAGTTTGATCTATTTTGTTATTATTATTTTTTTCTGCTTAGCATGTCAGCAAAGTCCGGGCTCAACCGAAATGCCTTATCAGACTGGATCGAGGGAAGCTACGAGCTGCCTTGTGGGACAAACATTATAATTATTGAAAAATAATAATAATAATGCCACAGCAGAGCCCTGAGGTAGCTTAGAAAAATGTGACATCGTTTCATGCAAGCAAGTGGACGCAATAAGACGTCCCGGAGTTTCTCAAACGTCAGACAGCTGACGACACAGGGCCGAGAAAAGGAAAGTTGCCTAATGACGCTTTCGACTTTTGGCCGTAGCTGCTAACACAGCTAATGCTATCAGAAGTCAAGTTTCCTTGCCAAGAACATAGCTTTTGTTTTCTTTGTCAGTTTAGGCTAGCAAATGGGTGCTACTGCTAAGTAAGCAACAAGGTTGATTCTTTCACGTTGTGTAGTCAGCGTTCATTTTGTTAGCCAAGTGTTTAGTGGAACTCACAAGTTACAGTTGTGTCGTCTACGTTTATGATAGCGGTTCCGTATCGCACCTAAATGTAACGTACCGTTTTAGCCAAGACAGGTGCATTGTTGTTTGATAGTTATTTTATCGATTGTTTTGAAGCAAGCCTTAGCTTTACAGTTTAAGTTGCCTTATCATTGTGCTTAACCGAGCAAAACTTCTCACTTACTTTGAAATATTAGTTGTAGATTAACTAACTTAACCGGTGGCAGGAACATAACATATTAAGTGTCTAATAACTGGACTTCTGTGCGAGGTCTAGGCTCAGTCGAGGCACATCATAGTCGTCTTATGTTCTCTAAATTAGATGTACTATCAAGGCAGCTGTAATCTCTTTTCACAATCTGGTGCTTTTTATTATCAGCTGCATTTGTGCATCACATTGTGTGACAGAGTAAATGTGCGTACATAGTCTCTTGTTTACCTCTGAAGTTGTATTTATGGCAGTGCCTTCTCATCATTAAAATGTCATTACTGCTGACTTTGTGGTGTAACATCCGCATATTGCAACGTTGGGGTTGTTATGTGCCTACACGTGTCTTCTTGCATTTAACAGCAAATACTTTTTTTTGTATGCTGTGTATCTTCACAGCTTATGTTTATGGCTTAATACAGGTAACAGAGCTTGGTCTTTGAGATAAAGATGTGATTTACAGTTGCTTGCCTGAGCTCTCATGTTTATGGCATGTGGACCTTGTCCTTCTTAAACAGCCACTCTTTTTGACAACCCAGCCCTAAAATAAGGACTGCAAATTAGTTGAACACTAGTATGCAATACATTTGGGTGCTATGTTTTGGCATTGCCTTTAAAGTTGTAAGTTGTTGTAGTTAAACGGACAGCTGGATCTGGACAGCTTGAAGTGTTGCTCAATCAACTGGACTCAATTTTTGAGTAAATCTGTGTAAAGGATCAAATATCAAATCCCATTATTTAATAATTCACTTAAAATCACTTGAAGTCATAAAGTGGACAAAGTCTGTTTTAAACAGTTTGATGAGATGAAAGGTCTCAGTTTGGGATCCATCTGACCATCCATACAGACATGATTGTATTTTTCATTTCAGTTAGAAATAAAGAGAGCTTTCTTTTTTGTTATTGCTAAATTTTAGCATCTGAAGATCTGGCCTCTGACTAATGCTAATTCACTCATTCATCACAATGGGGGGGGAGGGGGCAGCGATGCTTGTGATGATTGTGCTGTTTGCTTTTCCTGTATTGTGTCACCACATTCCCATCTAAAATCACAATGCCAAACCAATTCTTTGTACCTATCTTGGATTCAGAACATTTCCTGTTTCTTTCGATTTCCCAAGAATGGTGCTGCTTTTCAATCTTTGTTTACAACCTAGGACAAACTATCACCTTTGGCGGCAATAGACAGGCCTTTAATATATGCTCATGTGTACATGCAAATTTGGACACAGCCATCTGCACAAGCAGATGGGATTATGAGCTAAGACAAAAGTATGGTCATGCAGCCCCTCATCAGATACCATTTCTTCCATGACCCCACCCTTCAAATAAGGTGAACTGCACATGTCTCTGCTTGCCTTCGTAATTTCAGTGTTTTGGTCGCAGGTTGTTAATCTAGTTTATAAATTGGATGTGAAAGTGATTTTGTTTTTCTAAAATCTAGTCTGAAGTTTAAGGAAATCATCATACTGTCCAGGCAAACCAAAATTTATTAATTACAGAATGTCATTTTTAATTGTGTAACCAGGTATGGAGAATTAATCCTGTTATTTTCCTTCTGCAAATATGGTCTTTTGGAGAAGTGGCGTTAGGTCACAGCTTGTTTTCTGCATAAGAAGAGCCTTGATTACGCACTAGTACAACAATACAAAATCTTCAAATCTAGCAGTCACAAGAACACTTGGAAACTGATCATAGCAGCTGGTAACCTGATCTTTCTGCTTAATTTTTCAGTATAACTAATGTTTAACGATACTTAGATTTTGTTCACGGAGCAAAAGCAATTAAAAAAATGTTTTCATTGCTTCTTTGACTGATTAAACGTATTTAATTTGTGCATGCATTCTCCAATTTAGATTGCAATAAACTGCAATCACTACTAAGTTCTTGGATATTATGCCAGCAGCAGAACATACAGGGGGCCACAATAAATATTTCACAGCCTCTCCCTCTCGTCTGTTGTTTTTTCCTGCCTTTCTCCTCCCCCTCTGACCTATGTCCCACTGTCTCTCTTTCCCTGACCCACTTCCCTGTGGAGGTTTGCAGTACTCATTAGGGATGCCATCACAGCATCCGTCAGATGCTGCTTAAGATGTGTGAACGTCTCTATCAGTGTAACAAAGAGTCTCTGATTGCAAGCCTGTCAGCTGCTTCCAGCTTTGATGTTACTGTTGTGGCTCTCAGTCATTACTAAATCATCAATCCAGCAGCTAGGCTTTGTGGATAGAATTCGATTTTTAGTACTTTGTTTTCCCATTTATATATCCTCTTTTTATTTAAAAAAAAAACAAAACAAAACTACGTCATGGTCCTTGGTTGAAGATGAATTTTTGCTACCAAAAGATGCCTAACTCGTGTGTGTTTTATTTACGAATGCAGTGCTTTTGTCATCGTCAAAAGTTGAAATTCAGTATTAAATATTAAATACTATAAATAGTAGAAAATAATTTTCTTAAGGAATGTTGGTTGAATAGGTCTTAATTTCCCAGTATCATGGGAAAGTACCAGTACAGTTTATCTATTACTATGTAGCTTATTCCTAAGAACAGAATAATTAACTTAATTCTTCTGTTTTAAAAAGAAAAAGAAAGAAAAAAGAGGAAGAAACAACTCATTCGCCGAGTGAGGAATGTTAATCTTATGAGTACAGACTGACTTTTCCAACTCTGCTGTGCTATAAAGGATTTCCTTTCTCTGTTAAGCTGTAAAACAGAGCCGATCTACTAGTTAAGGAGCCCAGCGTAAACTTTAGTGTACTGCTAGAGATATCTACTGTACATGTATACAGCTGTAATCCCATGTAAGATTTAACTGACTTTAATGAAATTGGAAAATATTTATTTTACCATAACACATGTAATGCCTGTGTGTTATGGCCATCGTTTTTGTTTGCGTAACAGGAAACTGTAAAGGAACTGGTGTATTTTTTTTTAATTGCTCCTTATATCTGCAAATGCTAAATTAAACCAGTTCCTCCAAAAACATAATGGAAATGTGTTGGAGACAAGTTAGTCTGTTGACTGACTGTAGCTTGGGTGATTCACTGTCAAATAAAACATGCTATTTCTTAATATTTCATTGACAAAGCCATGATCTACAGTCACATGCTAAAGATAAAGCATAGCTCAGCAACAGGCGGGGGTGGAGCTGGCACAACCAAATCATTAGCCATGATGCCGCCTCTTGGTTTTTCCCTCATTCTTGAGCTATCCCCCTGTCTTTAAGGAAGAGTCCTCATACTTGATTGTTCATCATGCTTCTGTGTTGAGCTATTCCTGTGATCAAGCTGAGTCTATCCCAGGTTTTAATGTGCTCAGCAGTAAAATGTCTTCTGCAATCTTCACTTCCTGCTTTGAGCTGAGTTGTGTTTCCTGTCTTTTGACCAAGCAGAAGCTGGCTGACCTCACGTGTATCACCCAACTGACATGCACGCACGCACACACACAGGCAAGGTTTCACTTACTAACAGCAGGCGAAATGAAAGGAACAAATTGGTGGTGTCCTGTTTACACATAAGCTACAGATTTTATTTTGTACCAAATTAAACTAACCACAAACCCCCGTTTGTTTGTTTTTTCAAAGGTTTCTTTTTATTGTTCTTACAGTCCTTGCAAAACAAAATTTGGCCAATAGCTGGCATTCTTTTGTGGTCAATGCTTAATGTTTAATGAGTTTATCTTCTTTTCTATGTAGATAACAGCCACAAATATATTAATGATGCATGACTATATATTTGAGCTGTGGCTATTTTTGAAATCACAGGAACACTTTGAGTTGTATTGTATTTATATTTGTGCATTAGGCAAGTTGCTTTAACTGGTAGTTAAGCCAAAAAAATTAAGCAAAAGTAAGAATTTCATCCTGTAATGCATGCTTCAGCCATTTAAATGTTTAATAACCTAACCTGTGAGAGCAAGTTGGAGGACACAATTTAAAATCAGAGACTAAGTGCTCTCCTTCAGCTCTTGTTTATAGTAAATAAAGTTAGGTTATAAACTCTTTATCTCGAGGCCCAATGTGATGAGAGTTTTGGTGTCAACAACTTGGATTTTAAATTGTTTAATCGTTTTGGGTTAAAGAAAAGGTGTTACTGCTTACTTCAATAATCTTTCTTATGTCAAACTGCCTGCAGGAACAAGGAGTTATTTTGTTTTGGGGGGGATTTGATGCTACTGGTGTTCACAGGTTTCACAATGACTGTGGTTGTTTTCAGTAGAAATCTGTTTTGTTTGGAGTAGAGCTTAACTAAATTTGTTGTGTGTTGCAGCTCCCACTGGTGAGGCCTCCTCTTCTTCCAGTAAATCTGCCAACCAACCTAAACTTTCCTACGTCCAGCTTAACTTCATCAGCTCCCCTATAGTAAGCCCAAGCCTGAAGTCAGCCATACACCCTCTTCCCCCAGCTCCTCCTTCTTTTTCCCAATTTTCAACACTGCAATATGGCAGGGCGAGGTGGACCAGCACGGACCAACGGCACCGCAGCAAGCAGCAAGATCTGCCAGTTTAAGCTAGTGCTGTTGGGAGAGTCGGCAGTGGGCAAGTCCAGCCTGGTGCTGCGCTTTGTCAAAGGCCAGTTCCACGAGTACCAGGAGAGCACCATCGGAGGTGAGGGTTGTTTGTTTGTTTTCTTGCTTGATTTCCACAATTGTCTATTGTATTACTCTTTGACTTTCTGCTTTACATACAGACATATGTAGCATCAAAGCTATATATGTCTTGTGTGTATGTACAGGTAAGAAGACTCTTAATGCGTGTTTGAAATTGTTCATCTACAGTGTAAAAGTAGACTTTACAAATAACTTCAAAAAATTTAAAACGTAATCATAAACAAATGTTTTTCTTTTGTTCTGACTCCTAAAAAGTTTTAAACTTAGGTGCTCAAGCAGAAAAACATGTCCTTGCTAGTTCAGAGAACTGCTTGCCTGCAGGTCTTAATCTTTTCCGTTACTAGAGTCTATGCAGGAAGAGTCGTGTAACCAGTTCTTTGCAGCTAAAATGAGCCACCAAAACTCCTCACATGTATATTTGATGATATTAAAATGTATTTGAGGTGATGGCTAAATATGTTTTTTTTTTTCTCTCTCTACACTATGGGACCTTCTGCCTGAGCTAAATCATTTGTCCAGCTGGACAAACAATCACTGAGTTTAGTTATTAATACATTTACTCTCCTACTAGAATTCCAGTGCTGAATACTCAATACAGTAAAGTAAACAAACTAATGCATGTATTTGTAAGCAAGTAAGGAAATGATTAGCTGAAGAATGAATACAGATTAATGACTTTAAAAATAAAATTAATTGATAACAGTTTTTTGACAAATATAATGTAAGGAGGTGGTGCAAAGTATCTGTATTTGTTTCCTGGGTTGCAGCCATTCACACGCTTCTCGATGTTGGGTTTATATGGAGTTTCTTTACACTTGTAAAAACTGTTAAGTATGTTGTGATTAGCAAGACCAAAAAGATGTTTCTGTATAATACAAAGGCATGGAAAAATCATTCTTACCTTAATGACAAAGTTTGAGTTCAGTGAAAGTGAGGGAAAGCTTCTTCTTCAGTTCTTCATCTACCTAGCTCAATATTATTGAGGCAACATTTATTACACCACCTCTCTGCTCATGTCTGGATCCAATATTTATGTATTATTGCAGTTTCTCACTTTTAATTAAAGTTGTTTGTATTGCAATTTTGTATCAGGTGAAAGCCAAAAGTAAACTGTGTTAAATCAGTGCTGAACAGTTGGTTCATTCGTTCTGTCTTTTCTTTTGGTCGTTTTTCCTTTTGCTTTGTGTAGAACCAACTTTCCCCATGTTTCCTGTATCAGGTTGCTTGTGAGTAATGTGGCTATAGGATGTAATGACAGGAAGCTCAGTGCTTACACTCGCCAAAAGACTTGAAACGAGTCAGCATTTTTAATTTTTTTTCCCGAACTTGTGGTTGGTCAGCAGCATGCCTAGTCAAAGATTACAAAGCTTTAAAGTATGTGCTATGTGAGTGCTCAGTTTTCTCGGTCTTGTGACAGTTGGCTAATTAAATGGAGCTTTGCCTCTGTTCATAAACCGTAGCATGTTGTATGGACCTGGTAGCTTTTTTTGTTTTTTGTTTTTGTTGGTTTTTTTGCATTATAGGTTTATCTCCATAGCTGGCATGTCCTCTGGACATCAGCAAGTTTTAAACTTCTTTTCATTCAATGACTGATTTCCCTCATCATTTTAATGATATTGTGATTACAAAACCAAGTTTAAATATGAAAGTCCACCCCTAGAGATGATGACTTTTCTGCTTTCTCTTAACCCCCTCTTTGTCAAATATTGAATAATTTCTTTCTACTTCCTTTCCAGCTGCCTTCCTCACACAGACAGTATGTTTGGATGATACAACAGTTAAGTTTGAAATCTGGGACACTGCTGGACAAGAACGGTATCACAGCTTGGCACCCATGTACTACAGAGGAGCCCAGGCTGCCATTGTGGTCTATGATATCACCAACACAGTAAGTAACATGCACTGTGACAGGACTGTGGACAGTCAAAAGTCGTACGTCATTTGTTTGCTGACCCTTGTCTTCAAGCTTGGGTTGATGATTGCTTAACAGCAATCAGATCTTTGGCCTTCTATTTTTTTTTCCAGTCAAATGTAAAATGAAAAACCTGCAGCAGTGATTTAAATTTTAAAAGCATAGCGTTATGTAATGATGCACATTCTTTTTTTTCTTTTTTTTTTTTAAAGGATACATTTACACGTGCAAAGAACTGGGTGAAGGAGCTCCAGCGACAAGCCAGCCCGAATATTGTAATTGCAATTGCAGGAAACAAAGCAGACCTGGCAAACAAGAGAGCTGTAGATTTCCAGGTAATGAGGAAGTTCTGAGATCAATTGCTGAAGCTCGTGAAAGCTTCTACAATTATTTAACAGACGACTGTGAATTCATACTGCTTGCATTTTTCTTTTTTTTTTTAGGAAGCACAAGCATATGCAGATGACAACAGTTTGCTCTTCATGGAAACCTCAGCTAAGACTGCAATGAATGTCAATGAGATTTTTATGGCTATAGGTAAGTGTTAGACAGAGGGATAATAGCTTATTAAGTACTGAAGTGGAAAATAAATCAGCAACCATCCTGATGATAGGAATTTTAAAGTCTGGATTAAGTAATCATTTTCTTACAACGATGTGAAGAAATGATGATAAATGTTAGACTTCATTTTTCACTGCTCAGTCCATCGGCCAAAATAATCATTTCATACAAGGAAAAGAAAAAAGGGGGGCATTGCCAGAAATCCTCATCAAAACATACTGCATAAGACCACTGATGGTCATTTCCCACGTAAATGTTAAATTTAATTGCTGAAGATTGTAAAATGTGAATTTGCTGATTTTCTTCAGTTTGCATTACACTAAATTGGATAACTTTGGTGTTTGGACTGTTCAGAGGAAAAAAGGCTTTTTGCTGTTGAAACATTGACACCAAAAATAGATTAGGATATTTTCCAGTGCTATTTATAAATCTAGACTTGTTTGTGAGAGTTGCACAGTTCTGGAGATGTCAGCATCTATGCCTTCTCATAATAACTAATAAATAATAATAATTATTATTGAACCAGATGGCATTTGAGTTGTTGTGGGCAAAGTAGAAAAAAAACCCTTTGACTGCATCGTCTCGTTTAGAAATGATACCCCCCACACACTTGTGTACAAAGACCTTAAAAAAAAACCTCTAAACAATGGTGTGGGCCTTTTGTTAGTATCGACCAACTAAATGAAATGCTCACTGACAAGAGATGCCTTTTAATATTTACATCCTGTTACAAGTGTAAGCCTCTCATGGGTAAACAGGTGCCTAGTTCTACAGTTTGGCACCTTTCATGCTTTGCAGGTGTAGTTCAGTAAAAGAAACTGACGCTGCAGGTCGCATTTTCATTTCATTACCAGAAAAATTCTATCTGGGAAAAAAAGCCCTACATGTCAGGGGAATAATGTTTGAATTTGTTCCTTTTAAGTTATTAAAAAACGCTTACTGTCATGTTATTATAGTACAGGAATTAAGTCTTTGTACTTTGTACCACAAAACAGCCAAGAAGCTTCCGAAAAACGAGCCTCAGGGTGCAGCAGGCGCCGGCGGACGAGCCAGAGGTGGCGTGGACCTGCAGGAAGCTGCACCACAGGGCAGAAGTGGCCAGTGCTGCGGGGGCAGCAACTAGCACAATGAATCGGCTGATGCAACCAATCTAAAGCTTCGATCAACCCGACCAGAAATTAGCCAGCTGTCAAACGACGTCCCATTGGTCAAACCAAACCACGGTCAGACCAACCACCCTATGAGCAACACGGCACCAATTAACTGTTTGGCAAATGAATCCACTGGCCAGTAAACTGCCAGACTCCACTGATGGTTTAAACTGGCGAACCAAGCAACAGATCAAGAAATCAACTTACTCATAGAGAATCATGTTTCATGCCAATCCATGACCTCTCGATTGATGATGGACCCTTGATGTCATCTTGGGGGGGAAAACGCATCCCATTCATGGAAGAAGGAAAAAACAAAGCTCAGTCATTACCAGTGGCACTTACTAGCGCCACTCATTTTTGTTTCTGTATTTGTGTAAAGGATTACAAAAAGTAATGCAACCAGAAGGAGTATAAGAAGACTCACTAGCCCTACCCTTTCTATTCTGCCCTCTTTCTTTCCCGTGCACCATAAATTTCTGAAGTTTTTCCGTCGTGGTCTTGAGACACGATTAAAACTCAAATAGAGGTGCATGCAGCATCCTTCACGTTTCTGTCTTGTCCCTGGTCAGATTTTTGGAAAAAGGTTTCTACCAGGAGAAGAGGAATCGAAACATATTCCATCTTGATGGAGCTGTGTAGATTGAAATAAATCATCTTTATTATTATTATTTTTCTGTTTCCTTTTGACACAAGCTGGTCAATATGATTTTAAAGCCTAGTCTTTCAGGTTTTACAATCATCCAACCATGTTATTAAACAATAAACAGTAAATAGTACTTTAATAACATTGTCACTCGTGTAATTTTTAGCATTAATGAAATGTCTTTGAATCATCTGTGTAAAATGGCAAATACATAAAGCAAGATTTGTTTTCGTGACCAAAATCACAATTGTGTACTGAAAACATATGACTGTATTTGTATCCGACTTTTCAAGTTTATAATCAAACAGTAGTTCTTGTCAAAACATGATCTTCCCAATCTCTACATGATGTTTTGTCAACCTTAATTATGTTGTGATTTTTCTTTTTTGTTTCTTTGTTTTTTCTATGTCTTAATTTTTCTCTGAAGATCTATGGTATTAAATGCACTGGTTCTGTCTCATCATTTTGGTGAATTTAGATGTTATCCTCAGCTCCCTTTTTCTTTTCTCTCTCCTTATTTGTATTCTGCACATCAGGGAGGGATTGCTTTTCAACACTGTTGTCATCATCCTGTTATGGCATCAAAGACTAGCACAACAGAACTTGCACGGCAGTCACTGCTGTTAGGTGAGGGGGGGAAGGAGGAGGAAGGAAAATGTAATTTTATGAATAAACAGGGGTAAGGTTATGTTTCTTTGTATGCCTGTTTAATCATTTTGTCCTATCTAATTAACTATCACACTGGATTTTTAAAAATATATCTACATCAGCTTCTGCTAGTAATGACGGCTATGAGTTGTACTGTTGTGGCTTGTAGATGATTTTATCCCACTGCCTGACAAGAGTTTAAAAGGCATGTATTATATGTAGCTGGCCACAAATTGGCTTTGGCGTTACTTTTACTATCTCTCTATATTTCCAGATTCCTTTCCTGTTTCTTTTCTCTCCGGGCTATGGTCTAAATATCCTGAGATTTCCTAAAGATTAGATTTCTGTTTAAACTGGCTTTGCTTTCTTGGCTGTTAACACATGCTGACTAGAGTTTCCTGGACAATACCAAGTATAATAATCCCTTAGCTAATCTAAGTGCATCTGAAGAGATCTGTAAAGTAGAGAGGTAATTGTTCAGTTAGCGCTAAATACAGGTTTACTGTTAGGTTTTTGTTTGTTCCTGTTATCCCCCAAGTGTTTTGTGAAAAGGTGAATCCTTTGTGCCAACCAAGGTTGCAAAGTGGTTTGAAGAAATTTTAGACACATAAATTGTAGGCATCTCATCCAAACAAACAAGCTCCAGATAAACTATTTAAATATATAATTATATAAAGATGTGAACAAAATTATAAGCCTTTAAGCTTTTTTTTTTGCAAAAACTTCCCAAGTGCTCTTTTACAAAGCAAGGGATTTTCAATGTAATATTTCTAAATGGGCTAGTTTTCTTTATAGGCATAAATGATTTCTATTTGCACACAAGGACATAATTATTTTTTTAAGTTATAAGTTGCCTATTGAAAAACTGACCTTTTTAATGACCCATAGCACACTGCTCTGCATTGACCTGCTTTAAATCTGTAATGCTCAGAACTTATAAAATAAGTTCAAGACACAAATAAGTAACTAAAAATTTCAAAGACCCCAGAACAACTGCCAAGACTTAGCCAAATTGATAAAATGTAGTCTCAAAGAAGACAATCACTAGACCTCTCCACAGGAATGGACAGCAGACCAAGAAACCCACCATTTCTGCATAAGAGACATCTTCAAGCCAGACTGAAGTCCACTAAGGACAATCTGGAGAAAAATTAGACATACTGGAAGCATGTCTTTGGTCAGATATGACTACATTACAAATAGCTTTTTGACCATAAAGACGCTGCACAGGAGACAAGGGTGTGACATGTTGAAAACTACAATTTAAAACACACAATTGATTGCTAGCATCAGGCCCTGGTAGTTTTTGGTTTTGTAAAATAACTTTGTTTACCTGCATAAAGCTAAAAAATGAAAAAAATAAAACGTGGATGTTTTAAAAAATCCCCTACTTATTCCCTAAGTCACTCAAGTCTGTGAATGATACTCATGGCCACTGGTCAGTGATCATGAGAATTTGTATATTGACGTTGATGGAACTGAACTGACTGTTAGTCAGTGGCGCTACTTTCAGTCTTTATGCAAATGTACCATTTATAAGGCTGGGGAAACCTGTAGTCAGCTGAAACTGAAGCTGTACTTTGCACTAAGAATACTGTGTCCAGATAAACAGAATGAGCTCTCTGGGATTTCATTACTGTGATGGTCTAAGGAGCTTGGAAAGAACTGGTCTGGACTTCTTTAAGTTGCTTGAAGACGTTTCACCTCTCATCCGAGAAGCTTCTTCAGTTCTAAGGGTCAAATGGTGGAGAGTCCCAGATTTAAACCCCGTGGGAGTATCCCCCCAAGGAGAGACAAAAGGACCCCCTGATGATCCTCTACCTAATCACATGAGCCAAGGTGTGAAAACGGGTGTGGGTCACAATCAGCCAGGGTTTCGGGTGAGCTCATTGTGAAACCTAGCCCCACCCTATCCTGTGACTTCCTGATGTCAGATGGCCCAGGGTGTGAGTGGGCATTAAGGTGTCTGGGAAGGGATTTCAAAACTGGATTATAGATGGCAGACAGTTGGTGTCGTAAACCACCACCTCTGTTCAAAGATGGTCGCTCACAGTGGACATAAATGGCTTCTTTCACTCCTCTTTCAAATCATTGAAAGAGTGACCTTTGTCCTTTAAATGCAGATGGACAGCTGAGTCTTGTCCTGTGGAGGTGGCTCTTCTATGTTGTGCCATACGTTTAAGTGGCTGTTTGGTTTCTCCAATGTAGAGGTCTGGGCAGTCCTCGCTACACTGTACAGCATACACCACATTGTTAAGTCTGTGTTTTGGAGTTTTGTCTTTCGGGTGAACCAGTTTTTGTCTGAGTGTGTTGCTGGGCCTGAAATGCACTGGGATGTCGTGCTTGGAGAAAACTCTCCTGAGTTTCTCTGATACACCGGCTACATAGGGGATGACAATGTTGTTGCGTCTGTCCTTCTTATCCTCCCACGCTGGTGTCTGATCTTCTTTTCTGTGCATCTTTGCTGACTTTATAAACGCCCAATTAGGATAACCGCATGTTTTAAGTGCTTCCTTTACATGTGTGTGTTCCTTCTTTTTCCCTTCAGGCTTAGAGGGAACATGTTCTGCCTGGTGGTGTAGGGTCCTAATTACTCCAAGTTTGTGTTCCAGAGGGTGATGGGAGTCAAAGAGGAGGTACTGGTCCGTGTGTGGGCTTCCGATAAACTTCGATGTTGAGATTGCCATTCTATTCAGTGTGCACAGCGCAGTCCAGGAAAGGCAAACAGTTATCCTTTTTGTTGTCCCTGGTGAAATTGATGTTTTTATCCACGGCGTTAATGTGCGCAGTGAAGGATTCCATCATCAAGACATGATGTATAAAAGCTACTTAAAGGGGCGTGTGATTTGATATTTTTGCCAAATATCCTTCCTGACACAACCCCAAGGTGGATTTGGATCTCTGGCTAGAACCTGTTTTTATTGTTATTATTTATTGTTAAATCACATTTTCACATTGTGGAAACTAACATGCATACACACTTGAGGTCAGTTGCTGTCTGTGGCAGCTGTTTTGCTGACATGCCTAAAAGAGGACATGTATAAAAAGGGATATTTAATCCTGAATTTGGATGTGTGGAGCTATTCAGTTTAATTATTCCTTATCAGAATGTGTTTAATCTGTTTGACAAACAGAGTAAAAAGTCCATCTTATCCTTTAACATTGTCCTATAGAAAAGGGCCAAAAGGAGCAGATTTTAGCCTTCTGTAATAGTCCTGAAGGAATCCTAAAACTTTAAATTTACCTGATGGGGTTTAATTGATAATGACACTTCCGTTTAAACATTTATATTGGATATTTTTTCTAATACTTACTGTGGATTGTCATTTACTTCAGGGGTGCATACAGTGACATCTGGGGCTCCTTTTACGTAAAACAAAAATGTGAGAGCTGCAGATGCCACTATAACCAATAGAGGGTGAGCTGCTAGCTAAAGAGGGTTTAACGATACACGGCAGGAAGCTGAGCAACGAAGACATGCAAGCGGAGATCTCTGGTAACATTTATGTTAACGCATTTAAAATATAAGAACATACAACTGACAAGATTCCTAACCTTACAGGCACTTAGTTAGCTATTTTTGCACGTGTTACACATGCAGAAGTGTAGCATATTAAAGGAAAAACCTAAACCCTCACAGTGAGTTGATTCGTTTGATCTATGCTGTGGGCGGATTTAACTGGTTGGGGTCCGTTAAGGGGAGGGGCAATATAAATCAGTTGTCAATAAATCTGAAGAAGGATATATCGGTTTTAACCGTAGACAGTACAAAATAACTTTGCTGCAATTCTAACAAATCCTACTTTGCCGACAGAACTTGAATGCAGCATATGAGCTAAACGGGAGCTGAGGAAGAGACTATAGCAGCGTGGATATGTCGGACCCGGCGGCGCAGGCCTTACAACCCCGGCTTCTTCAAGCCCAGTCTGCTGGGTCAGCGGGCTCCAGTACTACTACTACTACTGCAGGCTCAGGGAACAGTGACCCGGTCAGACCAGGGCTCAGCCAGCAACAACGTGCAAGCCAGAAAAAAGCACAAGTCCGAGCTTTCCCACGGGCGAAGAAGCTTGAAAAACTTGGCGTATTCTCCGCATGCAAGGTAGCTAGCATAGCTAGCCAAAGTTCACCATAACAAAGCACTCTTCGGACAGTATTAGCATTACTGTGTATATTCAGGAACAAACATGTAGCACGTAACCTAACATACGTGTTGTAGTATCAGTTTTTAACTGTCAAGGCAGTCTTGTATTTGCTGTATTATTCACATTAAAGCCTCAAAAATGCATTTATTGTTAGGCTAACTGAACAGTCATTCATCTACGTACAAAAGCTACAGTTGTGTTATTGTGTAAATGGATGTGTATGGATTATTTGCGTATTTTCAGGCTAATGACACATGCAAGTGCAATGGATGGAAAAACCCAAACCCACCGTCGGCCACACGTATTGATCTGCAACAGCAAGCAGCCAGCCTAAGCGAGCCCTGCCGCAGCTGTGGACATGCTCTGGGTACAAACTAGCATCCACGTACTGCTCACCTTGGAAATGGTGTAATAACGAACAAACGTGTATTCCAGTCATGCATTTACATTTTTCTTTACACCTTAATTACAGCTAATCATGTGTCACATCTGGAGAACGTGTCCGAAGATGAGATTAACAGGCTGTTGGGGATGGTGGTTGATGTGGAGAACCTTTTTATGTCTGTACACAAAGAAGAAGACACTGATACCAAGCAGGTCTATTTCTACCTTTTTAAGGTATGTAAAAGGCATTCAAACATTAGTGTGATTGTGATAGTGGTTCAGTTGGACTCAGAAGTTGATGTACATGACATTTTTTAGCCCGATATAAACTTGTCTCGTTACTTCTTCACTCTTTCCTTCAGCTGCTGAGGAAATGCATCCTTCAGATGAGCCAGCCAGTCGTAGAAGGATCCCTCGGTAGTCCACCTTTTGAGAAGCCCAACATTGAGCAGGTAAATTTTAAGAAAATAGCTTTGGTGAATGTTTTGGTCTTAAGCAGTGTCTACTGACTGGTGAGCACAGACTTTAAATCTTTAAATGTTTTTGTCTTTCTTTTAATTTCACAGGGGGTTTTGAATTTTGTCCAGTATAAGTTCAGCCACCTTGCACCAAAGGAAAGACAGACCATGTTTGAACTGTCAAAGATGTTCCTTTTGTGCCTAAATTACTGGAAGCTTGAAACCCCTACGCAGTATCGTCAACGTACCCAGAAGGATGATGGGACAGCTTACAAAGTGGACTACACTAGGTGCGTTCATTTGATATTAAAGAAAGCTGATGTGTACATTTACTTGTTTCTAAAGTGACTATTGTATGTCAGTCTGTGCAATAAGGCATTTCTTCTTATGATTGCAGGTGGTTGTGCTATTGCCATGTTCCACAAAGTAACGACAGCTTACCGCGCTATGAAACCACTCAGGTGTTTGGGCGCAACTTGCTCAAGTCCATTTTCACCGTCACCCGACGCCAACTCCTGGAGAAGTTTAGGGTGGAGAAGGATAAACTGCTACCAGAGAAACGTACACTTATCCTCACACATTTCCCCAAGTAAGGACAAGCTTTATTGAAACAGTGTTCAAGTTAAAAGGCAACCTGAAAAGCTGCAGAAATATTATCAGTGTACTTGATGGTGCACTGGACACTGTTCACATTCATCTTGTGGGGATCACTTTATGGTTATTACATTTGTACATGTGTGTCTTCAGGTTCTTGTCCATGCTGGAGGAGGAAATCTATGGTGAGAATTCACCCATATGGGAGGCTGATTTCACCATGCCGGCCTCCGATGGCACACAGCTGGGACATCAGACAGGTGAGGCAGTCATAAAGTTGTACAGTTGAGCTTTTGCAATGTGTTTGGTCTATGTGTAAGGCATATGTTTAAAGGCAAATGAAGAGTGAATGTGGCAGTATGCTAGCAACCCAAGAAATCACAAGAAGATTTTTGGTGCAGCACACAACGGTTCAATGAATGTGCATTTTTCTTGCGCAACCTATGGTTGCCAGGAAGTCTCTAGACCTGTGTGACTGAAGGCTTAGTTCCTGTCGTATAGTTTGTAAATATGTCAAGTCTTTTGTCTGTTATTGCAGTGATCAGTCCGGCTTCAGTGTCTGGCTCTCCTGCTCTGTCAAAGTGTCTGAACAGCAGCTCTTCTGTCAGCAGCATGGATACTGGAGGAGCAGAACCAAAGACAGGTGTGTAAACCAACATTAAAACCACCTGCACAGGACTCTAGAATGTCTTGTATTGTCTAGTGCTTAGATGCTGTCAGTGGCCTCTGTGGATCAGACATGTTTTCAGCACCTCCTGTGGGTGCACAATTGGATGATATTTTGAAGTTGAACCAGCACATTGGTTCCTTGTAGTGTTCCTTCAGTTTCTGAACAGTTGTTTTCCAGTAAGGTGGGGGAGGCTATTCACTTTGCATGTCACTGGATTTTACTATCATGGCTAATCAATATATATTCTCTTGAGATGTAGAAACTTTTTTTTTTCCCCAATCAGACCTTCCTGTTTCATAGATCAATGTCGGCCAATGTTTATGCTTTTTATTGCTTTGATTTGAGAAATGTTGCACTCTTTTCAGGAGAAAAGCGCAAACTTCCCGAGACCTTGACCCTGGAGGATGCCAAGCGGATTCGTGTGATGGGAGACATACCAATGGAGCTGGTCAATGAAGTCATGATGACAATCACTGACCCTGCTGCTATGCTCGGACCAGAGGTCAGTTGGTTAAACTCCATTCTTTTAATGTTTGGTTAAGTTCATAACACCTGTGTCATGTCTAGGGATGGATACCTGTATCACCGGTTCTGAGATAAACGGTAGTAACCAGACCGAAAAGCATCGCACATTTCGGTGCTTTCTTTCGGTGCTTTTTTTTTCCCTGAGATGCCATACACTTTGAATTCCAGCCAATCATTTTACCTTTGCAAGCATAGTAGGCGGGCCCAGGTACGTACGTTATTTTAGAGCAAAGCTACAGATTAAAAATGCCCAAGGCGAAGCGGTCAAAAGTCTGGCTGTACTTCACAGCAAAATATGCAAATTCAGCAGCCTGCAACAAGTGCTTTAGTGCTGATACTGTGATACTGTGCAAAGGAGGTAACACCTCGAATCTGATGAAACACCTGGCGACGTATAACGTTTTTTTAAAAAGCCGTTTTTTATTTATTATAAATATTATTATTCTGGCACCGTTTCAAAAGTACCGGTTTGGTACTGGTATCGGATAAAACCTAAACGATACCCATCCCATGTCATGTCTAAGGAGACACCCTGGTCAATTTTCTGTGATCAAAATTTTAACTCACCAGGCAAGGGAACGTTTTTAGCATGGAACAATTATGAATGAGTTCAGTCACATTTACTATGATGTGTCATAACAGCCTAAGTGATGGTATTTAAAAAGCTTTGACTTAACACCAGGGTTATGTAAAGAAGTTGGTGTTGTTTTGGTACATTTCTAAAGACGTTTAATACTGATGTTGTGTTTTGTTTTTTTGTTATGTTTAATATTGCTAGACTAATCTGCTGACACCAAATGCTGCTCGTGATGAGACTGCAAGGCTGGAGGAGAGACGTGGTATCATAGAGTTTCATGTCATTGGAAACTCACTTTCCCAGAAATCAAACAAGAAGATCCTGATGTGGCTGGTTGGCCTACAGAATGTCTTTTCACATCAGTTACCTCGTATGCCCAAAGAGTACATAACACGACTGGTGTTTGACCCGTAAGTCTAACGTTCTTTCCACATGTCGTGCCACTTGAGGCCCACACATGTTTGACATCTCCGTCTTTTTTATTATTATTATTTTTTAATAGGAAACACAAGACCCTAGCCCTTATCAAAGATGGCCGCGTCATTGGAGGCATCTGTTTTAGGATGTTTCCCACTCAGGGCTTCACAGAGATCGTCTTTTGTGCCGTTACATCCAATGAGCAAGTTAAGGTATATAATAAGGTTAAATTTATACTTTCAGTTCAGAAAAACCAGCTTACTTACACGTACCTATAGCAAAAAATAAACATGAATACGATTATGAGCAGTATTGCTGAATATTGTTGGAATTTCTTTTATAAATACGGTGCTTTTTCTCGGGTCTCTTTAAGGGCTATGGTACCCACCTGATGAACCACCTTAAGGAGTACCACATCAAACACAATATCCTCTATTTCCTCACCTATGCTGATGAGTATGCCATTGGCTACTTCAAGAAGCAGGTACTGCAGCCGTGACTTGTGCATTAACTTTCCCTCTCTCATTTTTGTCTTTCTATTAATTTTTTTCTTTTTCCCTCCGCAGGGCTTTTCCAAAGACATCAAAGTGCCGAAGAGTCGATACCTTGGATACATCAAAGACTATGAGGGAGCGACCCTCATGGAGTGCGAACTGAACCCTAGAATCCCTTATACCGAGCTTTCTCATATCATTAAAAGACAGAAGGAGGTACGTCAGAAGTTCTCATTAAAGCAAACCTTGTTTTTCTTCATTTTTTTGTGAGCATGTCAGTGTGTTTCTTATGAGATAAATTTGAAAATGTCAATAGATTATTAAGAAACTGATTGAGAGGAAACAGAGCCAGATCAGAAAGGTTTACCCGGGTCTCACCTGCTTCAAAGAGGGAGTACGACAGATCCCAGTGGAGAGCATTCCAGGCATAAGTGAGTGTTTGTTTTTGTGTTTGTGTATGCACCCTGAAAATATATATATAATAAAATGCTCATTAATGTTTTACTTACAAGTATTTTTATACATATTTTTTTGTCTTTCTATTCAGGAGAGACAGGCTGGAAACCCAGTAACAAGGACAAAGGGTAAACTCTTTGGATATATTTTTAAATGATGTTGCTTTGGACTGTGACCTCCCCTGCAGGGACACTTTCATTGAACAGATTAAGATTTAGAAATGACTGAGTAGTGAAGAAAACAACAAAAAAATATAATAAGAAATACCTACTGAAATATAAAAGTTGTTATGATTTTGGTATTAATGCTAAGATGCCACTATTGTGGGTGTTCAGAAATGTATTCACCTAACTTCAGCTTTTCGTTGTGTCTTTAAGTCTACAGGTGTAAGTAGTGTAGTCAAAGGTTTACTTATCATTTATATCTTTCATAGGAAAGAGGTGAAGGATCCTGATGTGCTATACAACATGCTGAAGAACCTTCTCGCCCAGATAAAGGTGAGGATCACCAGAGGCTGTATCCGGAAGCAGTATTTGGGGCTTAACTTCAGGGTTAACCATAGATTTTTGCTGTTATAAGGGTTAACTCTTTTACCAGGGTGTACATCATGGTGCTAAGAAGTTCCCATAAAAAGCGTCATCTATGAGAGGTGAAATGTCTTTAATACAAAACAAAAAAAGTCCAGTTGTATTTGTTTATTTTCAAGCTCTCATGGCTACCATGACCTGGATGAGTGAGAACCTACACAGACAAGTCACTTGGATGACTACCTAACCTTATAAACAGTACATTTGCATAACAGTCAATTTGCATTGACTAACAATGGACCGTGAGTTCAGTTTCACGATCTCGAGTATTAAAATTGTCATGACTATTGATCTATTTCCATGGCTACCATATTCACGAAGAGTTTGGGAATGGCCGCTGTCACAGTATTGTAAAGCCTGGATTATACTCTATTGCAGAGAAGGACAGCTGGCGACCCGACGGCCAAATACTCATTTCTGTTATACTTCCGCTGCCTGGGCATATGTGTAGTTTGTGCACTGTAATGTAATTCTACACAGACAAGTCTGCCCAGTCACAAAACAACAAACAGGCACATGGATATTCACGTATATCCTCAGGCTTAATGTCTGATGACGAAATTTAGGTCACAGCCTGCCCAAGCGGAGTCATGGATGATGAAAACATGAAAACCGCTTTAGATGGTGAAATATGTACTCAAAGGCCCCCTCCTCAGTTCAAAACTGGTCACTGCCTTTTCATACGATTGACCTCCTTGACTCTCCACTCAATCACACACCATTGCTTTGGATGCATCACTTGTGTGGACTTCATTTTTTCTAACGTTGTAGTTTTCAATTTTTGTAACATAAGCTCCTCTGCTGCCAGCAGTTTTGTGTGTTTGTCATTGGACACTTAGGGAAAAGAGATTCTTGGCATGTTGAACTTGCTTGCAGGTACAAGCCCCAGCTAACACCTGAGTGGAGCACACATAAGGATACACCCAGACTAACAAGACTTGAAACTAACTAAAACTTTGTCACCTCTGCAGACTCATCCTGATGCTTGGCCCTTTATGGAACCAGTGAAGAAATCTGAAGCTCCGGATTACTACGAAATCATCCGTTTTCCTATTGGTGTGTAAGCCTCGCTTAGATAATATGACCCCCCGCCCCCCTGCAATAGTTTGCAAATCTCTTAAAACCTAGCAAATCTGTCACTTTAAGAAAAAAAGGGGGTTTCTTTTCAATTTGATGGCAGCAACATTAAAAAGGCTTGGTGGTACAGGGACTATATGTTTCCCACTGTGTAGCATCCTCTCTTTTATCAAAAGTCTGTAAACACCTGGGAGCTGAAGACTAGCTACTGGACTTTCAGGGAGAGCAGTGTTGAGCCCGTCCTTGTCTGATATAGGATTCTAGCTGCTCAACCGTCCGGGGTCGTCTTTGTTGTATTACTGGTTTCATGATATGCCAAATGTTTTTAATAGGTCTGGACTGCAGGCAGGCCAGTTTAACACCTGGATTCTTCTACTACCAAGTCTTCTTATTGTAATAGATGCAATAGGCAACTTAACTTGCTAAAAAATGGGTGGCCTTCCCCAAAAAAGCTACCTTGATAGAAGCTACTGTTTGTTTGTTTTTTTTGTTTGTTTGTTTTTTTTTAATGCCCAATCATGTTACTGATCTGTTGTGGATTAACCTAATTTGTTGTAAAATGTTCTTCCCAACTGTCTTGACGCATGCTCAATCATCCAGGTAAGTAAATCACAAAAAGTGGCTTCTGTTCATCTGGATGTAGCGTTTTCAGTGGGAGAAATATTTTCTCTCATCCAAGTGACTTCCTCAGACTGAAGAAAACGCTATGACCAGACAAACACAATCAACTTTTTGGGGTTCCTCCCAGCTGTTCCCTTTGAATCCAGTTTACTTTTCCAGTTGCTTGTGCCTATGTTCCACCTTGTTTTTGAGATGTGTTACTGCCATCAAAATGGTTTCTGTGATAATATAGATAATGTATGGGTTTGAGATTTTCACATCATTGCATTTCATTTTTGTTTACATTTTACATCCCAGTGTTTTTGGAATTGGGGTTATTGTTTATGGTATTTAAGCCATTACCTTTTAATTTATGCAGATTTTCTTTGTCCTTGTTTTGCCCTCACAGACCTAAAGACTATGACAGAAAGACTCAAGAACAGATACTATGTGACCAAGAAACTTTTTATTGCCGACCTACAGCGAATCATCACCAACTGTCGCGAGTACAACCCCCCAGACAGCGAGTACTGCAAGTGTGCCAACACCTTAGAAAAGTTTTTCTACTTCAAATTAAAAGACGGAGGTCTGATTGAGAAATGAAGCTTGCCTCAGAACTATTTCGACTGACAAGGAGTTACTTTCACAGCGGCCAAACGCCAAGATAGAGAAGATTTTTAGCCATTGTCATATCTTGGTTAAGAAAAGGTTATTTTCAAGGGAAAAAAAGAATTGCTGAAAAATTGTTGGACTTGCATCACAGCCAGTTGAATACTACAGGTTTCAAAATGTGATCCAGTTAAACTTACCTGATGACGTCTTCTTTCAGTACTCGCAGTGGGTGAATAATCTGCTAATACATGTTTCAATGAGTGTACCAAAGTTACAGGTCCAAGTAATAATGCGACTTTCCACCATTCTTTGTAGAGTGACAGATTCAGCTTTGTTGCATTTTACAGGAGCCAGTGTTTAAGTAGTAAAGAGTTCATTTAAAAAAAAAAACAACAAAAACTGGACCTTGGGACCTAAAGCCACGTTGCCTTCCATTACTGAGACACTTGAGCATCCCAGCCATTTTCATAGGAATTAATATAAATGCTCTAAGGGGCAAAGTGCTTAGAGCACTTGAAAAATGGGAAGTACTTTGCTAAGTAGTACTGAAACAATTGAATTAGTCATTTGTTTAAAAAAAAAAAAAAAAAAAAAAGAGTAAAATTGTTACTCTCACATGAAGTGCAAATTTTGAATGTTTGCAAGTGAGGACTTTTTATTTTTTTGCTTTCTTTTTTAATATTTACCATCTATTGATTTTGATTTTTTTTTTCTAAATGTTTGACTGTTGGTCATGATAAAAGAAAATTGTCATTTGGATAAATGACTAATTATGAGAACAGCACTGCAGATGAAAATAACTGCTGGTTGCAGCTCTACTGTTAAGACAAATTGAGGCACTCCGTGATGGACTGGGCATAAAATACTTCCAGCACTTGTGTGCTAAAGAAAATAAGTAAGTCAGAAGTTACCTTAATAGAAACGTTTTCATGCTAATATAATACTTATTTATACATAAAATATAAAACATAATGTTTATGCAGCATTCCAAACGATTTTGATGAGGTCACAGTTAGTATAGCTTCTTTTCCAGGTGTTTACTGTACGTGTTTGAACTGGTTTGTCCTGTAGGACTGTCACCTCCACATAGGGAGCGTTTTGTGTGTAGCCTCACTTTTGTGGTGGTTCCATGTTTAGTTGGAAAACATTAGTTTTTGTTGCAAACACAAAAAACAGGGGAGGCAGCCGTTAATCAGCAGTCCTGTATAGATTATGACTTTTGGAAAGAGAACATGACTTGTTGACACTGTTCGCAAGCTGTGAAAGGTGTTAATGCATGGCTACAGTTTACAATGTGCATTAAAAAAACAAAACAAAACCTTCAGGCACAGTTGCAGGGTTTTTTAAGTGTTTTTTTTTTTTTTTTTTACTTTGTTTTTGTACCTGTTTTATTGTTCATTTACTGAACATTTTTTGCTCAGCAGTCAGTGTCAGTGCTTCTTAAGATGCATCCGAAGGGAAGTAATTGTCTAATGCTTTTTTTTTTTCTTTTTTTTTTTCTTTTAAACTTTTCATCAACATCATATGTTTGCGTGTGGGTGTGAATGTCTGTTTTGTTTTGTACTTGAATCATGACAAGCTTTGAATTGTTGGAGTGATGTCAGTGTTTCGTTATTCAGGGTTGTCAGTTACGTAGTTCATCCTCAGACTACCAATGTTGCATTTCAGACTTTCTTAAAAGGTGTCTGAGGGAACCTTCCAGCTGTTTGAGGATGGCTACTGTTGAGTTATGGTTTAAATACCGTTTACTGTAACTGTAATACTGTTCACGACAATAAAGTTGTTGGGGTTGTTTTGTTTTTTTGGTAAATAATTCTTTTCATGGTCACTTGGCTAAATAAAGAAGGTCACCAACAAATACTTTTAATCTGAGGGAAAGTATTACTAAAATCATAAAAGGCTTTTTAGAGGAAAGTGAACATTATAACCTAATAACACTAGAAATGGTGTGTGTCAGGGTGAATTATTAAATATTGTCATTTTTATGTTTGCCATTTGTACATAGGTTTAAAGAATCCTTTCTGTCCTCCCCTCCCCAGATCCTTAAGATTCTGGGAGGGGGGCAGTAGTGTTTCTGATCACAGGAACACCCTCTGTGAAGGTCTGTTTGATGTGGTAAACTTCCTCCCCTTTGTATGGCTTCATTGTGTTATCTAGGGTGAGGGGAGATTGCCCTCTTTATGACCAAGGATGTTCCTGTGCTTTTATGTTATATGACCCTTTGATCAGCAGCATGCCACACACACACCACACACACACACACACATTCTCACATAACACACACACAGTGCCTTGTCATTTGTAACCAAGGGGGGTTACGGGGGGAAGGTACGTGTTGTAAACTATTGTTTATTGTGTGAACGTTGTCAATAAAAGGGAGCAAGAGGGGCCAGTCGAGGAGGTCATTTTGTGATGTGCTGAGGTACGGACAAGGGCCCCCTTGCAAGTAAAAAGATCGATCGCTGTTGCCTTGTCTTTCTTTCATGGGAATAAGTTCTGGGATCAGCGGGGTCTGACTTTAGACCCAACATTTTTTGGTCCTTCGGAGCCGGAGCCCAAGATTTTTGCCGCACACTGAGGAGAGAGAGGACACGCCGCAGACTGTCGACAGCCAGGCCGTAGGATGCCTGATAAAGCCCTGGAGTGTTAAAATTCGCGACCAGGCCGGCGAGATAGCGTCTAAACTCCCCTCGTGGACGGCGACTGACGGGATCCTGGACTCTCCTGTGAACGAAACGCAACACAACGGTAGGCAAACCGAGAGCGTCTCTGTAACCGTGTGAATGAATGTGGAATTTTAGATAGGAACGCGTCACTGAGACTGCGCGGGTTTCACGCGAGTCCAGGGGAGCGCTGGTTGCGCGGTTTCACGCGAACCTAAAACAATAGAGAGCGGCTACGTGACCGTGCGGATTCTCGCAGGTACGTGAGCGCGCCAGCCGTGCGAGAAGGTCGCAGGCTATTAAAGAAATAAACGGCTCCGTAGCTGCGCGGTTTCACGCGGGCACGGGAGTGCGTTGGACTGTGCGTTTTGGACGCAGGTCCATGAGAGCTGTGCGTGTAGACGCAAGCTGCCTGGTTTCTCCGCCGAAAGGAGGATAGAGCTCTATAAAAAGGACTCCGCAGATAAGTGCGTTGAGTGTATGGTTTCTCCACCAATATATAAGGAGGATAGAGCTCTATAAAATAAAAAGGACTCCGCAGATAAGTGCGTTGAGTGTATGGTTTCTCCACCAATATATAAGGAGGAAAGAGCTCGCCGCGGTATAGAGAGTTTAAGATTATAGGCCTTAAAAAGTGTGAATGAATGTATGCGTGTGTGAGTGCCAGTAAAGTGAACGCAGCAACACAAAAGGAAACCTAAGCGGTGTTAACGTAATTTTGTGACCTGTTGTGTACACATAGCCTGGGTTTTGAGGTAAGGTGTTACCTGCCGCAAACTTGAAAGAATTGTTATAATGGGGAATAAAATGTGTAAGTCTGCCTTAGAAGGGGATGTAAAATTTATGGAGAAATTTCTACCGGGCAGCACGCAGTATGTAGATTGTTGGCGGAAAAAATATGGATTTGAAGGGACATTAGTGGAAGTTAAGTGTAAAATGCTTGTAGAAAGAATAGCTGTAAGTGTAGCAGGTAAAACAGGGAAAGTGAAGCAGAGGAAGGAATTGCAGTTAGCAGTTGCTAAGTTGTGGCTGGAGCAGGCTCAAAAGAGAAGAGAAGCACAGAATGTTAAAAGAGCAATATTGCAAGCAGTAGTTGTGAAACCTGAGGATGAAACCACAGCTCAATCCACTGCAACTACTTTAGAACAACACCGTAGAAAAGCATTAGAAAGAGCAAGAATGTTAGCAGAAAGAAGAGTCAGAGAAGAGTGTGAGAGAGCAGAGGCAGAGGTGGAGGAGAAATTAAAGGCTGAGTATGGAGAGGCATTAGGAGCAGTATGGAGTCCAAGACAGACTAGGCAGGGCAGGAAACAGAAAGTAAAGTTAGTAAACACAAACGTCACAACCACATATCCATCCCTGACACAACATAAAGAAACATATGGTGTTTCTGTTCCAGAGTGTGAAGATGAAGAAAGTTTTTCTCCTGATCCATTCCGTGAGGTGAGCACTTACCCTATGGTAGAGGTTGCTAACCCACATTATGGAGTGGACGGGGATGGCAACCGCACTATTCATGTTTACCGGCCATGGACGGAGTCTGAATGTGCTGATGCTTGCAAGAGCCTTGGAGACCCATTGACTAATGTTGATGAGTTCGTAGCTCGACACAGACAGCTTTGTTCTTCATACCGTTTAAATGGACAGGAAACTGAGATTACTTTTAGGAAATGTCTCACCTATAATTGGACCCGTGTCAGAGGACAATACACAGGTAAAGGGCCAGGTGATAACACCCTGCCCTACGGAGATGCAGGTCTCGTTGTCCAAATTAATGGAGTGTATGATCGTCTCAGAAATACTTTTAGAACAACTGCAGACTACACCAAAATCTCACAATGCACACAGAAGGAAGGAGAGGATGTTCATGAGTATAGAGGTAGATTAGAGGAAGTGTTTAAGAAGCATAGTGGACTTGAAGAGAATGCAGACCCAGCAGGCCCCTATCAACAGCAGCTGAAACATGCCTTGATGAGTGGGTTTTATCCATCCATTGCAGATTTTATTAGAAAGCAAAATGTAAATCACTCCACAGATGGAGTGACTCAGTGTATGAACTGGGCAAAGCATGCACAGGATGTGATTAAAAGAAAAAAGAAAAAATTGCAAAATACACCAAATGTTGCCACATTTTATGCTGATGAAGAATCTCAGATATTTCTTCAGGGACAGACTAAACGTGGCAGAGGCCGCGGAGGAGTTAGAGGAGGAGTCAGGGGGGGCAGAAGTAATTGGCCACCCCGGAGAAGACAAAGGAGCAGGGATGAGTGTTACAGGTGTGGAAGAATAGGTCATTATATTAAAGAGTGCCCTGAGGAATTACATGAGGAGTATAGACGACCAGATCCACATAACCCCTCATATAATAAATGACTAGTATCTGCTGTCACTGCTAATACACATGCATGTTTAAACACCCCATCAGACTGCCAAAAACAACAACCAGTGCCCCAAACCATAGATTTGACTGAAGTTTTGTTGAATTTATCAGGGAAAGAAGTAAAACCCTTTCGCACATTAACAGTGCAGGGAAAAACGATACAGTTTTTATGTGACTCAGGAGCAGATAAAACCGTCCTGAGGGACCAAGTGTCAGGAATAAACCCATCAAACGGCATCGTTTATGTAAAATCTGCTAATGGTCAGTTAAATCAACACAGAATCTCTAAGCCGGTATGGATTAGAGATCCATCTACGGGAGAGGCAGCTCAAGGTTCAGTAGTAATGTGTCCGACATGTCCTGTGAACCTTTTGGGTAGAGATATGATGGTAAAACTTGGAATCTCAATCATTCCCACGGTTGTTGGAATGATAACTGCAGGAAAAGGAGAAACTGCAGAAACGATGGTTCACCAGGGCAGTGGCGATGTACATTACTACTGGACGCTTGACCTGTCAACCTCTAGACCAGATCAGATAAATTGTAAAATGTTGACCACAGCTGAGGAGAGATTAGCTGAGGGCTATGATAGACAGGAACCAGATGAGATGCACATCACACTTAGGTTCAAAATGACACCAGGACCTGATAATGTCTATACTGACAAAGTGATGAAACTGGGTCCTCAAAGAATTACTGTAAAAACTGTATACACTGATGGTAAACAAATGGCAGGATGTAGTGTGATAATTTCTGAAGCAGCTCAGCAACTTTTCAAAGGAAAGGTGCCACATGTTTCACTAACTAAGTGTAGCACAGCTGAGTGGGAAGATTTAGCATTTCTAGTGGAGCAGGGAGAGCACACAAAGGAATGGCAGCAATGTGGAGGGGGGTGGGAGACAAACATGCATAGCAGTATCTTCCGTAAGAAGCTGGGGTGGGTGACACATGCAACACCTCAGGTACACTTAAAAGGAAGTGAGAATGAAACAGCAGAATGACATATGGTCAAAAGGAGCTTGCAAAGAAAAGCGTCTGGACTTCTTTAATTTACTTGAAGACGTTTCACCTCTCATCCGAGAGGCTTCTTCAGTTCTAAGGTCAAATGGTGGAGAGTCCCAGATATAACCCTGGTGGGAGTGTCCCCCCACAGAGGGACAAAAGGACCCCCTGATGATCCTCTAATCGCCTGAGCCAAGGTGTGGAACTGGGTGTGGGTCCCAATCAGCCAGAGTTTCGGGTGAACTCATTGTGAAACCTGGCCCCACCTTATCATGCGAATTCCTGAGGTCAGATGGCCCAGGGTGTGAGTGGGCCTTAAGGCGTCTGGGAAGGAAATGGAAGAACCCGTGTTGCCATGGGCTCCCCCGTGTCACCTATTGTAGCCAAGATGTCTGGAATTTGTTTAAGCTCAGGGTGATCATTTAGGTCTACCATATGTCATTCACCACGGAGGCAGTGGAGACTGTCAGAAAACGACTACAAGAAGACAACTCCTTGGAGGACAGGACCAACTTCACACCCGATCAGATTTGCACACTGTTAGACCTCTGCCTCACCACTACATATTTCAAATACAACGAAGGCTATTACAGACAAAAACATGGCTTCAATGTTAGCACAAGACAGCGGGGGAAGAATGAAGCCAGTAGCTTACTATTCTAAGAGATTAGATCCAGTTGCTTGTGCTTTGCCTCCATGTGTGAGATCAGTATGTGCAGCGGCTCAGGCCATACAATGTTCTGGGGAAATAGTCTTATTTCACCCTTTGACACTGCTAGTTCCACATGAGGTGGATGTTTTGCTACTACAGACTAAAATGACATTTCTGTCACCTGCAAGACATTTGTCTTTAATGTCACTCTTACTATCACAACCACACATTACCATAAAGCGGTGCACAATTCTAAATCCGTCAACCCTTTTGCCAACAGAGGAAGAGGGCACTCCTCATGAGTGTAGGGACCACGTAGAGAAGGAGTGTAAGCCGAGGGATGACTTAACAGATGTGCCACTTGGTGAGGGAAAGGTTTGGTTTGTTGATGGTTCAAGTTTTAAAACAGCAGAGGGACAGGCTAAAACAGGTTTTGCTGTAGTAGATAGTGAGAAAATTATCTGTGCAAGACAATTAGCATGTTCTATGTCTGCTCAAGCAGCAGAGATAGTAGCTTTAACGGAAGCGTGTAAAGCTGCAGAGAAACAAAATGTGACAATATACACTGATAGCCAGTATGCATTTGCTACATTACATTTCTTTGCAGCGCAGTGGGCAAGACGAGGTATGACAACTTCGACAGGGAAACCTGTAGAACACGCCAAACTCTTGCAAAATCTGCTGGAAGCAGTATTATTACCCAGTAGAATTGCCGTTTGTAAATGTGCAGCACATACTCGAGGGAAAGATCCAGTTGCATTAGGGAATGCTTTTGCAGATAGACTTTAGACCCAACAGTGTGCCTTTAGTTAAGGCCAGGTATGATCCGCTCAAATGTAAAAACATTGCGTGCATATAACTAAAGTGACTGTTATCTATAATGCATCTTTATGCTCTCTTGTATGATTGTGTATAATAGGCTTTAGAGTTCTGTTTCCTGATGCAATGAAAACAAGACGGGTGTATCAAGGGCGTGGTGCATGCAAAAACTGATTAAAATCTACAACACCCTAAGGTTTACACAGTACTAAGATATATTTAGGGTAACTTTTCAGTTGGCCTGACACTTTCAACTGGAGGTTTTATCAGGAAAAATATTTATTTTGTTCAAAAATACTTGAGGCTTGTAAAGGCTAGTGGATCATAAACAGTGCTACCTAAACCAGTTAGATAAAATAAAGAAATTAGTCATCTCGGGCAAAAGTCCAGCTCCTCAGGGTGAGGAGGTGGTGTTTTTCAGTTGTGGTTTGTTTCTTGTCAAAGAATGCAAATTCTTAAAGGCGTTTCGGTAAAATCTAATGTGAAAAACAATGAATTGTGAAATTTGAATTATTTATGGACACACCAAAAACAATATATTACTTCAATGTACAGTAATGGTATACTTTACTTCTTTTCATGGTATTTTTCATTGATTTCTATTAGTTATAAAGAACCTAAATTCCCTGCACAGTTACCTGCAAAATGTCTTGCTGCTGTATTATGTACGGTTTATAAAACACAACTGCTTTATTGTCAGTGACATTTAGGCTTTGTCACTGCATTTGAGTTGTGATTTGTTGTTCCTCCAGGGCCTCCCTCAGTTGGCCCATTCTGCACAGAGCTTTTGATTTCGTTTCTCTGTATCACACAACCCGTCCACTCCCGTTAACAACTTCATTAAACCAGAAAATGCATGTGATATCACATTGTGTGAATCAAAGCACTCCTTACTGTTGATATTTTGGGCTGTGACTCACATAGTGGATAGGTAATGGAAATTACCAACGGATTTATTAGAACTTGCACATTGTTTACACAGTGCTGTAAAAAAGTAGTAAAAATTCCTACTTGGAATCAGCTGGGATGGTTTGTACATTAACTTTAGCTTATCCTTTTGCAACTTTCACAAACTTGCCTTCATACTATGAAAAATTAAACAAGCTGGATTGCTTTGAAGTACAACCCAATTCCAAAATATGGAGCCCTATATAAAATGTAAATAAAAGCACAAAGCAATGGTTTGCAAATCTCATAAACCCACATTTTATTGACAGTAGAACATAGTAAAACACACCAAATGTTTAAACTGAGAAATTATACTATTTTAAAGAGAAAAAATATGTTCATTTTGGATTTGATGGCAGCAACATGTTGCAAAAGAATTTGGTAGAGGCCCGTGTACACCATAGTTGTAGCATGCTCTCCTCTTTTAACGCTTTACGAGATCTGCAGATAATTGCATTTTGTTTTTGATATTTTACACGATGTCCCAACTAATTACAGAGCTTAGAATGAAAGCTGTGAGATCATTATTCTCCTTATATTTTTAGGTTAAAGAACATGACCCTCTTCGCAGTATATTTTTGTAGTATGTTAGACAAATGTTCAAGTATATCTTTGGGGATTAAAAGAATGTGACCATCCTTTGGGTTCTGTTAGACAGGTGGGCGCCACCATTTATCTGCTGTGAATGTTTTACACTGTTTTCTTGTCATGTCAGACTGCTTAAATCATTTCTGAGAATGTTGTGTGCAAAGGACCTTGTGCCGAAAATAGCAGAAACAGACCACATTCTGTGCCCCCACCCTTGTAGGAGGTAGAAAGACAGGGAGCCCGAGGTCATAACTTAGGCGCCATGACAGATAAGAGAGTGTGAATGTTTAGGTTTACGACCAGGTGGGGGCCAGTGGAGAGTATAAAAAGCTGTGTAACACGTCACCATTTTGAGACTTGCTGTGACCCTCTCTGCATCTCTCCCCGTCCGGATGGTTGTTATGCTCATTGTGTGAAAATTGTATGGAAATAAAGGATTGTTGATTGAGCATTTATACACCGAGTAAGTATCCTTCCTTCAGCCCAAAGATTCAAAGAACTGGGAGAATTCAACAAAGCCACAGGACTTTTTAAAGTTTCATAACAACGTTTCTTCTCTCATTCGAGAGGCTTCTTCAGTTCTAAACAGCCAGTCCAAAAAAAACATGCATGGTGTAATATAGAAGAGCCACCACCTACATCTGCAGCTAAAGGTTAAAGGTCACTCTTTTAAGAATGCCAATGTTCGCAATCTGAATTGAGAAGATGACGATGGTTTCAAAGTGGAGTAAAAGAGGCCATAGCTGAAAAGAGTGGGTGGCTTATTCCACCTTCAGTGCAGTTCTGAGATCCCTTCCAAGGTGCCTTAACCCCAATTCACACCTTGCGTCACGTTACCTTAGGTCACATGATACGGCGAGGCCTATCACCCTCTTAAGGGACAACCACTATTAAGGTTTACATACCTGAGATTCTCCGCCGTTTGGTTTTAGAACTGAAGAAGCCACTTTCTTTCCAAGCACCTTTGAAAAAAGGGCAACTTTGGTTTTAGTTTTTGGTTTTGGTTATTCTTACTTGTGAGTTTATACAGCGGGGAAAATAAGTATTTGACACATCAGCATTTCCAGCAGTAAGGGGATTTCCAAGTGGACTATTGACACAACATTCCCACCAGATGTTGCCATCAAGCCAAACATTGAAGTCATACACACAAATCAGAACATTTAAGTATACAAGTTAAACCATAATAAATAAAGTGAAATGACACAGGGAATAAGTATTGAATACATGAAGATAACAAGGGGCAAAATGACATAGAAAGCCAGGAGATCACCTGAAATCTGTCAGTATTGATGGAGAAACCCAGTCCCCTATCAGTACTAACTGGAATCAGCTGCTGTAGTCCTAATTGATGGCCCATAAAGGCCCCTCATTACCCAGAAGGCACACAGGAAAGACTTCATGATGGGTAAAGGCAAAGAACTCTCACAAGATCTGCGTAATCTCATCGTTGAAAAGCATTGTGATGGGAATGGTTATAGGCGCATTTCCAGAATGCTGAATGTTCCTGTGAGCACTGTGGGGGCCATTATCCGGAAATGGAAAGAGCATCAGTTCACCATAAACCAGCCACGATCAGGTGCTCCACGCAAGATCCCTGTCCGAGGAGTCCACAGAATAATCAGGAGAGTACTCCAAGAGCCAAGAACCACTCGGACAGAACTTCAGGAAGACCTTGCATCAGCAGGTACTGTTGTGTCAAAGAAAACTATAAGCAATGCACTGACCCGCCATGGCATCCATGCACGCTCACCACGCAAGACTCCATTGCTGAACAAAAAGCATGTCAAGGCTCGGTTAAAATTTGCGCAACAGCATTTGGAGAAGCCTGTGGATTATTGGGAGACTATAGTATGGTCAGATGAAAGCAAAATAGAACTTTTTGGCAGTCATTCTACACACCATGTTTGGAGGAGAAATGGCACTGCTCACCACCCCAAGAACACCATACCAACAGTTAAGTTTGGGGGTGGAAGCATCATGGTTTGGGGCTGCTTTTCAGCAAGGGGTACTGGCAGACTTCATATCATTGAAGGCAGGATGAATGGAGCGATGTACCGGGACATTCTGGATAAGAATCTGCTGCCATCTACCAGGAAGCTAAAAATGAAAAGAGGGTGGACATTCCAGCAAGACAATGATCCCAAACACAAGGCCAAGGAAACAATGAAGTGGTTCCAAAGAAAGAAAATCAAGTTGCTTGAATGGCCCAGTCAATCACCTGACCTAAATCCCATAGAGAATCTATGGAGAGAACTGAAGATTAAGGTTCATAGAAGAGGCCCAAGGAACCTCCACGATTTAAAGACCGTTTGTGTGGAGGAATGGGCCAGAATCACTCCTGAGCAATGCAGACGACTGGTCTATCCATACAAGAGGCGTCTAGAAGCTGTAATCACCAACAAAGGCTTTTCTACAAAGTATTAAATAAAGTGTGTTCAATACTTATTCCCTGTGTCATTTCACTTTATTTATTATGGTTTAACTTGTATACTTAAATGTTCTGATTTGTGTGTATGACTTCAATGTTTGGCTTGATGGCAACATCTGGTGGGAATGTTGTGTCAATAGTCCACTTGGAAATCCCCTTACTGCTGGAAATGCTGATGTGTCAAATACTTATTTTCCCCGCTGTATGTTTTCAGACGACACAACTTTTTTGATGGTGACTTAAGCTGTACCCAAGCTCTGTAAAGCAGCCAAATACTGTTGAAGCTCTTTCCTTGCCAGAGGGCAGAAAACAAGTGAATGAGTACATGTAAAAAATCCCCATGCCTTTTTAAAAGACTAATTCTGACAAGCTGTGTCTGGAAAACAAAACTACAAACAATGAATACGTTAAGTTAGGGAATTTCCTTGAATAAAAACTAAATAAATCGATTTCTAAGCAGTACCTTGGGTGTGGCTTTTCTTAGAAGAACCTACTTTATTTTAGTGAAGCTCATTCTTCCCTTGTCACTGCATAATGATTTTAGTGAAGCTCATTCTTCCCTTGTCACTGCATAATGATCACCTCCTGCCGTTCTTCAAGAGACTCCCTCGTGAGGCCCACTGTTCTGAGAACATAGAGGTTTCGTTTTCCAATTTCCACGTGACGCAGCCTGTCCAAACAGAGTTTAAAACCTCACCAACTTGCAGTGCCTGGTGACAGCGGAAGAGGAAAGAAGCAGAACAACACAGAGCTCTGTCAGCACTGACTGGTGAGTTAAAATTACATTTTCTTCATATATAAATGATATCAAGTGTTTCTATTCACTATGCCTCTCAGAATGCTTGCTTGTTTTGTCACCAGCTTTACTCCTACAGACGTTTAAGCTTTCAAATTGCAATGTGGTGTCCATTTCTTTTCTACAGTATCTGAAATCTATGCCATTCTAAAGTATTATTGGACAAAAAGACACTGGAAAATGGCAGATTTTGGACTATATACCTACCAGCAGGAAGTGGTTGAAAGGGCTCTTAAACGAGAGAACGTCATAATTTGGTTACCGACTGGAGGTGGAAAGACCCGCGCTGCAGTGTATGTGGCCAAAAAACACCTGGAGACCACACCAGATGCTAAAGTGATGGTCCTCGTAAACAAGGTACCTAAAGTAGAAAAAGGGCAATAAAAAAACATCGTAAAACTGGTATAAGAAGATGACTTCATATAATGTTTTTGATGTGTTCTATTATTCAGGTTCATCTTGTTGACCAACACTACAACAAAGAGTTTGAGCCTAAACTGGGTCTACGCTATACTGTTAGGAAAGTGAGCGGAGAGAGTGATGAAAAGGACCTTTTTGGGTTAGTGGTGCAAGAGTCAGATGTGGTCATCTGCACAGCGCAGATCTTGTACAACGCTCTGATTAACAAGGAGGATGCAAGACATGTCGAGCTCTCAGGTGAGTCAAAGTGAGCTTAAACACGTCTGATTATGCTGTTATGCTGAAATGAACTGACTTGAGGATTTTCTACAGATATTACTCTGCTGATAATCGATGAGTGCCACCATACTCACAAGGAGTCAGTCTATAACAAAGTAATGAGACTCTATGTGGAGAAGAAGCTGAAGGAAGAAAAACCACTGCCACAGATCTTGGGCCTCACAGCATCCCCAGGGACAGGAGGCGCAAAGACCCTGGACAAGGCTGTGGAGCATGTACTGGAGGTCAGGGATTCATTTTTTTATATATCATTTGCCACTCAAATGTCCTCCCACAAGTGTCTTTTTCTCATAATTGATTATGCTCTCTCAGATTTGTGCCAACTTGGATTCAGCCATAGTTTCAACTAAACAGTATGCTCCTGAACTGAAGGAAGTGGTGCCCAGACCCAGAAAAACCTTCAACATTGTCAACAAGAGAGATCGAGTAAGCAGATATTAAAAAAACCCAAAAAAACAAAAACCAACTGATGGATTTTGAAAAACTGCATTTTCTTGTAACATGAACAAATGCACTGAGAGACAAATGGGAAAAGCCTCATCTACTAGTTCACCTCAGAAATGACCACAAGTACTCTTATTGCCACTCCCAAGACTAGTGTTAATTTAATTCCACCTTGGAAAAATGCTAATATAAGAGTCAAATATATCTGTAGTAACAGAATCTAAAATTAAGATTTTCAAAAATTTCCTTTTAATTTTGCCTGTGCTTAAAGGGCTCTTGGGTGTCACATCACTGATTGACTGTCTGAGGCATTTTTTGCCCTGGGATGACAACCACCTGGCAAAAATTGGGACCTGCTACTAACCACAAATACATGTTTTTCTTTGAGGATCCTTTTGGTGATCATCTGAAGTCGATGATGACGATTATCCACGGTTACATGGATATTCCTCCAGACTTCAAACTGAGAGAGTGTGGAACACAAGAATACGAAGCAGATGTGGTGATTCTGGAACAGCGAGGTAAGACCGTAGCATTTAATCCTTCTGCCGATGGCAGCGGTAAATACAACGGATTTTGTGAGAGTTAAGGTAATCAGTATTTAAATAAAATAATACTGCTGCTTGTATCTGTCCTCTTTGACCAGGAGTACGAGACAACAACAGACTGCTTGCACAATGTGCGTTACACCTCAGGCAGTACAATGATGCCCTCCTCATCAATGACACCTTGAGGATGATTGATGCTTATCGTTCCCTGGAGGAGTATTACTCCAAAAAGAGAACCAAGGCCATTGATGGGACAGACTTCTTCTTGTTGGGACTTTTTGAAGGTGAAAATCCTAACATTTTCATCACTTACTGTTATGTGTTAATTCCATAACTTTATGTTATAGCTCATAATGCAATTTTTGATGATTTCAGCCAATAAAAACATTACTATTTTGTGGCACACAGAGAATCAGGTGGAGCTAAGGAACTTTGCTATGGATTCTCGCTTTGAGAACCCAAAGATGGATGAACTTCAGAGCACTCTGTTAAAACAGTTTGGGTCAGGTGTCCCATCAAGGGGAATTCTCTTCAGTAAAACTCGCAAAAGCACCCACTGCCTGAAAGACTGGGTCCTCAAAAACAGGGCATTGAAAGATGCTGGCATCAAGGCAGACATCCTCACTGGTGCTGGTAATGGCATCACCTACATGACACAGGTATGATGATATACAGTCTTCACCGATAAGCTTTGAGTCAGTCACATTCAGTAACATCTCTATGGACATTTCTGCATGTTTCCATGCTTTTATTTGCATATTTCTTATAGAATGAACAGGCAGAAACAATCAGGAGTTTCCGTATGGGTTCTCTGAACCTCCTGATCTCCACCAGTGTGGCCGAAGAAGGTCTTGATATACCTGAATGCAACCTGGTGGTGCGCTACGGACTCCTTACTAATGAGATCGCCCAGCAGCAGGCCAGTGGACGTGCACGAGCAAGAGACAGTCAGTATGCAGTCGTAGCCCAAGCAGGTGGGCGTGAACATCGCAGAGAGCGCATCAATGAATATCTGGAGGAGCTGACTGGTAAAGCCATTGACCGTGTGCAACGTATGAGTCACTACGAGTTTAACTTAAAGGTGATGTTTAAGGACAGTACCGAGCCATAACTTACTGCTCTTGCTCTCACTGCCTAGTGTTACTAACATTATCGTCCATTCCTGTGTGATTCTAGTTAAGTGAGCTTCAACAAAAGGCAATTATTTCTAGTAAAATTGAAGAAAGCTGCAAAACGGAGAAGAGGAGTCGTAACACTGCTTCCAGTATCCAGTTCTTGTGTCGAAACTGTTTCACCCCTGTGGCTTCTGGCAGTGACATTCAACTTGTTGACAATACGCAATATGTCAACGTCAGCCCTGACTTTAAGTGAGTTAAAGATGTTCTGATCTAAGAGTTAAAGCAGAAGTATGTTGAGACCAAATAAAAATATCTTTGCTTCTTGTTTGTCCTCAGGAATCACTACAAAGCTGCAGGGCAGGTGATTCTAGAAAGGAGCTTTGAGGACTGGGAGCCTGGGTGTAGAATCAGATGCAAAAAATGCAACAAGGTACAGTGAACTCACTGTTTAATACTGTATCTAAATAGATCCACAGTTCATGCTCATGTTGGAATCTGACTGTTATTCTTATACAAATTCACAGGAATGGGGATTCGAGATAAAATACAAAAAGCATGTCTTAATGCCAAATCTAGCCATTAAGAACTTTGCCCTGGAAACCCCCAAAGGCAGGATAACAGTAAAGAAATGGAAAGATGTACCTTTCCCTGTTGAGGACTTCGACTATGAAGAGTACTGCCAGGAAAACTTCCCTGACCTCTTTGATTGAGCCACGAACCAGAAAGCTCTGTGTGGTTTTCTTCTGCACTTTACTTGATTTTGAGACTCCAGTTTCTTTTAGAAAACCATACTGTTGTATGGTTGGAGGTTTGCATGAACACAGACTTGAAAAATTCACTCCACATATGCCTGATCTTTGTTCCAGGCAGCTAAAAACCTTAGTGCATCAGTCATGTTTATAATTAGCAATCAGTGGAAGCTTCGTTTATGCCCAGTGCCTGAGTTCATCTGTGTTCTCCTATAACATGACCCTTTAACATCATGAATATTTGACAAGCCATCAAGAGGAGATTAATTAACATGAACTGTTTTAGCTATTTTAAAATGTGTTCAGATGTAATGCTGCTGATGTGTGTATGAAGTTTGACGTTGTGGACAATTTCTGTAACTAAATCAGATGTTTTATGAGAGCCTAATCTTAAGAATTATCATTGTTCACTAACAGATGAAATCAACCTTTTTATTTTTTCTATATCGTAGCATATCAATTTTTAAACTAAATCTAAAGTTGATTAATTTAAACAAATGCTCCTTTTGAAATGATTGATTTTTCATAATTTTGCCTTTATTAATCAGTAGGTGTCAGTCTTGGATATCACAAGAAATGTTTTCATAAAGCCAGGATTAAAGCTTTCCACGAGGATTTTCACATTGAAAGATGTGGATGTAATAGAAATGTCTGAATCTGCAGATAATGTGGAAATATACTGAGAATGAATGACTTACAGGTCAAAGTCAAACATGACAAACCCATGAGCAAGGCATTTAATCCCCAACTGTTTCTATAAATTACGGTATTATCCACGTCAGGAGCACGGTTGTGCAGCCTTCTGATGTGTCTAGGCAACCACTGTAAAAGAGATGTGCATTCAGTTGACTGAACAGACACACATTATTTGCTGGGATGAGGATATAAAAATATATATTTCTGTTTATATGTCCGTGTAAAAGTGTTACATAAATAAAAACAAAAATAAAAAGGATATGTGAAAATGCTGACTTCAGAGACTTTAATGAAATGTTTTAACACCTGGGGATGCACCGTCAGTATTACTGGATCAATACATAGTTATGTATTTTAACTGTTGTGGTTTAACACCATACAACTGATCTACATTAGAGATACGATTATTTCAAATTGCAATTTGTCAATTTATAAGGCATACATGTTTTACAATTATAAAGTCTGTTTAAAGCAGACTTATTCCCAAGGCGTTTAACCTTCAATAAGCATTGGGATAGTATCAGGTCTGAACACTGAATCTTTATTAGATCTATTTTAGAGCTTACGTTTAGATGTAATTTATTACTGAGTCGTAAAATAAATCTATAAACTCATTAATTCAAATTATTACTGATTGTCTGCAGCTCTCTTGACTTATTTGCAACACCAGTGCTGGCTTTAGCTGTAAATATTCTTTATACATCTTTATTTGACTGACTCCTAATGTCTCTGAACTAGGCATCTGTCAAATCTGTCATTTTTGTGCAGAAGAAGTGTAAAACGATCCATCAAATGCTTTATTTCCTCTGAGTGCACACAGAGCCCTAAGCAGAAAGCCTGGCTTAACTAAGACAGGAAGCCTGGCTATGTCAAACGTCTCTAGCTGAAAATGATGACAAGTTATTATTTAATGCAATCCATAATTTAGGTTTGTCTTGTTGGCCAATCATGAAAAAAAGAGTTTGAGAGCAAAGAGCTGGACCGAGTCAGTGGAGAGACCAATACGAAGCATTTCTTTGTGTTACTGGTGCAGACGTCAGAGCCTTTCATCTGCACAGCACAGCTCTTATACAATGCTCTGACTAACAAGGAGATATTAAAACATGTTGTGCTCTCAGGTCAGTGAACGTCAACATTTCTAACATTTTGGGAACTGAGGCGGCCAGTTCCCAGTTGATGTAGAATCAGATATAGTAATTTAAACAGGGCACAGTCTTTAATACTGTGTTTAATAATACTATAATAATAATACTATAATTTAATAATACTTTAAATACTAGTGTCAAATTGGGCTGCACGATTCGTCGACATAATCGATGACGTCGACTATAAAAATTTGTAGACGCAGAATTATACTGTCTACTTTTCATACTAATACTAATAAATATGTTTTTTTTTTTATAATACACGGTATACTACACTGCAGTACACTACAGGAAGACTGCGGTCAAGTGAGCCCTGGCTTGCGAAGTCACAGTCAAGCTCACCGCAACACCAGCCGCACCTATACAATCCTGTTGCACTTTTCATACACATATTACGGTACGGGTGAGACTGGGTTAGAAACACGAGAGTCTTCTGAATACTTGCATTTTTCACTATTTTACTTCTTAATCCACTTCGAGATTTGAAATATTAGCTATATATATATATTTATATGACATACATTAATATATAATTATTACACTGCACGTTGAAAAAAAAATAAAATACAAATACAAATTCAGTAAGAGTTGACAATACATTTGTCTTCTCACTATACTGTATATTTTTGTTCAACCTGACCTTATCCACAACTAAACTGCTGTGCTGTATTTTTGATATTGTGTATTTTTTTAATTTATAACAAGAGAATTGTTAAAGGTGACGTGAATATTTCACTGGATTCTACAGTGTGTTCACACCGAAAAAAAGTTTGGGCAACCTTGTTAATAGCCATTATTTTCCTGTATAAATCGTTGGTTGTTACAATAAAAAAATGTCAGTTAAATATATCATATAGGAGACACACAGCGATATTTGAGAAGTGAAAAGAAGTTTACTGGATTTACAAAAAGTGTGCAATAATTGTTTAAAGAAAATTAAGCAGGTGCATAAATTTGGGCACCACAAAAAAAGAAATGAAATAAATATTTAGTGTATATCAATATGTGTGTCTGCTATATGATGTATGGGGTGCCTTTTTCTGGACGTGCTTCCCATCCAGAGCTCCACAGCAGAGAGGGAAGTTCCAGCGCTCCTGGAATCCTTGTGTGATGGACCGCCAGTCTCCAGGTGAAGGCACAGCCATTGTATTGATCATGCCACATACCGAAGAGTTATTGTACACTTTTACAGACATAACAATAGGAATGATTTCCTGACGTGTACTTCATGGCTGAAAGGTTGAATCAGTTAGAGGGAGAAGAAGCTATGCTGCTTTACAAGGGTGGGATGAAGCAGGTGTGATGGGGTGTCCATAATGGAGAGCCGTTTGTTCAGTGACCTCTGACCTTCGCCCACCAGTGCTGCTTCTAACCTTGCAGATGAATTTGCTCTTCCTTTTGGCATCTCTGTCACTGATGATGCCCCTACTTGTACACAGCATCACTGCTGGTCCTACAGTCTAAAATGAGAACGGACTCGCGTACTTGAGAATTGAGAAAAGGATTCTAAGCCAGTCGGCACCCGTACCGTAATATACGTAAGAAAAGTGCAATACGATTGTAGGTGCGGCTGGCGGTGCGGCTAGCTTGACCTGACTTCATGTGTGAGGGCTCACTTGACCACAGTTACAGGAAGCACCCTGGAGCTGTGACGTCAACTCTGAATGGGTCAGTTTGAGTGTTTATGTTAACGTTTGTACAGTAATTTCATGTTAATGCTTATACAGTAATGTTTATGTTCGTGTTTATGTTAGCTTACCGGTCGGAAACTTCTCAGGATATGCTAGCTAATCACCTGAGCAGGTGAGGTACCCTAGAACAGGTTTGCCTACAAGAAGCGAAGATAAGAGTTATTGAAATACTCGTTGACTAATCAAAGAAAAATTGGCAGATTAGTCGACTACCAAAATAGTCTTCTGTTGCAGCCCTACTGCAAATAGATCCATAGTTAGGGATTGTGTTGTTCTTATGTAAATACACAGGAACAGGATAACGTACAAGAAGACTGTCTTACTGCCCTATCCACAGTGACTATGTATTTTTCTCTGGAGATTCAGGGTGGAAGGAAAACATTGAAAGAGAAATAAATATTTGTTAACATCGTGACGTTCTCACAATTGAGACCCCTGTAAGGGAGGAAAGGGGGTTTTCTTTTGCAATCTACTGGAGTTTGTGAGCCTATTTTCATTAAGAAAATCAATCAATCATTTTGCAGCTGGATGTTTGAATGAACCCAGACCACGGCCATTGTATCATCCCCTTTGCATGTTGTTGTAACGATTTCTTCACTTTCCTCTCAAGTCCAGCCCAGAAGCAAATGATAAAACTATCTCCTGCTGTAACATGAACCTTAACCATCGTGCACACTTTATGTCATCAAAAAGATGAACTTACATGAACCATTGTAGTCATTTTAAAGTGCACTTAGATGTAATGCTACAAATTAGTTTACAGAAATATGATATTGTGCATACATTGATTATCTCAAACTTAGATGTTTCATTTGAGCTCAGTCTTTAGAAAATGTCATTGTCAACTAACAGCTGAAATCTTTTTTTATGGTTTAGATCTATAAACATTTAGACTACGTTCTAAAGATGAAGAATTTGACTGTAACACAATGAAAGGAAACTGAAACCAAATACTGCTGAAGCTCTTTTGCCTGAGGGTAGAGATCAAGTTACGTGAGCTGACATTAAAACAGACAAAGGGATTTTTTTTTTTTTTTGCCACACTAACAAGCTGTTTGTTACATGAGGAAAGCAAAACTAAAAACAATAGGCAGAGCGAGTTAAGAGTAGATATTTTAGTAATCACCTTCTGTTCATCCAGAGACTCCCTCATGAGGGCCAACTTTCTGAGTTCAGATAAGTTTCATTTTCCAGTTTCCACGTGACACAGGCAGTCCAAACAAAATTGAAAACATCCCCAGCTTGCAACTGTCTTGTGAAAAGGAGACAAAACTACACAGAGCTTCGTCACTGGTGAGTTCAAAAGGCTGACTTTCTTTCTGTTTGTTTTGTCACTAGCTTTGCTCCAGCAGACTTTTAAGGCTAAGAGTTTGAAGTCACAACTGGGTGTCCATTTCTCTTCTACAGTATCTGTGTTCTATGCCACTCAAAAATATTTCTGAACAAAAGGGCACTGCAAAATGGCAGATTTTGGACTGCATAACTACCAGCAGGAAGTGGTTGAAAGGGCTCTTAAAGGAGAGAACATCATAATATGGTTACCGACAGGAGGTGGAAAGACCCGCGCTGCAGTGTATGTGGCCAAAAAACACCTGGAGACCACACCAAATGCTAAAGTGATGGTCCTCGTAAACAAGGTACCTAAAATAGAAAGAGGGGATTTAATTTTTAAGACAATAAAAACTATTATACACCTGCTGTGACTAAAGGTGACTAAATATAATGTTTTTGATGTGCTCTATAATTCAGGTTCATCTTGTTGACCAACACTACAACAAAGAGTTTAAGCCTCACCTGGGTGGTACCTTCATTATTAAGAAAGTCAGTGGAGAGAATAAGGAAAAGGACTTTTTTGGGTTAGTGGTGCAGCAGTCACAAGTAGTCATCTGCACAGCGCAGATCTTGTACAACGCTCTGATTAACAAAGAGGAAGCAAGACATGTCGAGCTCTCAGGTGAGTCAAAGTGAGCTTAAACATGTCTGATTATGCTGTTATGCTGAAATGAACTGACTTGAGGATTTCCTACAGATATTACTCTGCTGATAATCGATGAGTGCCACCATACTCAGAAGGAGGAAGCCTACAACAAAGTAATGAGACTCTATGTGGAGAAAAAGTTGAAGGGAGAAAAACCACTGCCACAGATCTTGGGCCTCACAGCATCCCCAGGAACAGGAGGCGCAAAGAACCTGGAAAAGGCTGTGGAGCATGTACTGGAGGTCAGGGATTCATTTTTTATTTGAGCTTTTTATATAATTTATCTCTATTTAATTAGCTGGCTTTGCTTGAAAATGCTCCTCCTTTCAGATTTGTGCCAACTTGGACTCAGTCATAGTTTCAGCTAAAGAATATGCATCTGAACTGAAGGAAGTGGTGCCCAAACCCAGAAAAATCTTCAAAATTGTCAACAAGAGAGATCGAGTAAGCAAATATTTAAAAAAAAGTAGCATATTTTTATACCTGTTTTTATTTCTATAAGACCATTTATTTGAAATACAAAAATTAGAATTTTCTTGTATTTATAACAACAACATGTTGTTGTTGTTGTTGTTGTTGTTGTGACAGTAGCACTAGAAGCAGTTTTTCAATCGCTGTAATAAAAAAGAAATTGCCAGATATGGGATAAATATTTCTTATTCTTCTTTAAAGTTTATGTTTTTCCCTTATTATCTTTGTTTCTATTCCCATTCCTAACATCATCTCTTGGCATGAAACACAAACAGAGCACTTGTTAACCTTGTTGATCTTATATGAAAATTGCAAGACTAACTCTAAATTTGAATGTTTTTGTATGTATTCTTTACTTGCTCATTTAGAAAAAAATGATGGTAAAGTTTTCTAGTGCACATCTAAAGAAAAAAAAAGAAAGACTCTATCAGATCTTTCGGTGTTTTAGTGACAGAGCTTCAAGACTTTCCCTTTCTTTGTGAAATAATTCACTGTGCTGCTTGTAAACCTGTTTGTGTTTTTGACTGCTCACATGTTGCCAACAACATGCCTTTCCCATAAAAATGCTGAAACTCAGGTGTGACTTAATGGCCTGTTTAACACATTTGCTTTACCATTGACGTTACAGTTAGTGAAACCAGTTAAGGTATCATGGGTATGCTGAACTTGCATTGTAGCAGAGACCCTTAGCTATCACACACATATTAAGTTTAGATATCTTAAACAAATCATGGAAAAATACTAAACTAAGAAGCAAATGCACATTTTAATATATAATATATAATAAAAAATAACCCTGTAGTATCAGACTGTAAACATTTTTTTATTTTTAATGTAATATGTTATTGGCTGAAGCAGTTGCTGTCCCAGAGGTATCATACAAATGCTGGCCTCAGGACAACAACCACTTGTCGAAAAACAGTATCTGCTAGTAAACACAAACACGTGTTTTTCTTTGAGGATCCGTTTGGTGATCATCTGATATCGATGATGAACACCATCCACAGTCAAATGAACCTTCCTCCAGACTTCAGACTTAAAGAGTGCGGAACACAAGAATATGAGGCAGATGTCGTGAATCTAGAGGAACGAGGTACAGACTTAGTTTTTAATCTTGTAACGTGATTTTGTTTTGAGCATATTTTTTCATAGAATTAGAGTAAGGAAATCTTTAGATGAAACAATGCTTCTTCTTACATCTGTTTCTTTGACCAGGCGTACAGGAGAAAAACAGGCTGCTTGCACAATGTGCGTTACACCTAAGGCAATATAATGATGCCCTCCTCATCAATGACACCTTACGAATGATTGATGCTTATCGCTCCTTAGAGGAGTATTACTCCAAAAAGAGAACCAATCCCATTGATGGGACAGACACCTTCCTGTTGGAACTTTTTGAAGGTGAGAGTCCTCATATTTTCATTATAATCCACATTTTCATGGTTTCAGCAAATATAACCATCACTTGCGTCACTATTTTGTGGCACACAGAGAATCAGGTGGAGCTAAAGAACCTTGCTATGGATTCTCGCTTTGATAACCCAAAGATGGATGAACTTCAGAGCACTCTGTTACAACAGTTTGGGTCAGGTGTCCCATCAAGGGCAATCATCTTCAGTAAAACTCGTAAAAGCACCCACTGCCTGAAAGACTGGGTCCTCAAAAACAGGGCATTGCAGGAAGCTGGTATCAAGGCAGACATCTTCATCGGCACTGGTAATGGCAACACCTACATGACACAGGTATGATGATATACATCGCCTATAAGCTTTGAGTCAGTCACATTCAGTAACATCTCTATGGACATTTCTGCATGTTTCCATGCTTTTATTTGCATGTTTCTTACATAATGAACAGGCAGAAACAATCAGGAATTTCCGTATGGGTTCTCTGAACCTCCTGATCTCCACCAGTGTGGGTGAAGAAGGTTTTGATATACCTGAATGTAACTTGGTGGTGCGCTACGGACTCCTTACTAATGAGATCGCCCAGCAGCAGGCAAGTGGACGTGCACGAGCAAAAAACAGTCAGTATGCAGTCGTAGCCCAAGCAGGCGGGCATGAAGCTCGCCGAGAGCGCATCAATGAATATCTGGAGGAGCTGACTGGACAAGCCATTGACCGTGTGCAAACTATGACCCCTCAAGACTTTTGCACAAAGGTGAGCGTATATACTCTACCAGTCCTTAATACATTTCACAGCCCCGTGGTATTAACATCACATTCCATTCTTCCTTGTCTCCAGATTACTCAGCTTCAAGAGATGGTAGTCACTTGCACCAAAATTGAACAGAGGCGCCAAGCAGAGAAGAGGAGTCGTAACACTGCTTCCAGTATCCAGCTCTTGTGTCGAAACTGTTTTACCCCTGTGGCTTCTGGCAGTGACATCAAGCTAGTTGAGAACATGTACGTCAACGTCAACCCTGACTTTAAGTGAGTTAAATATGTTCTGATCTAAGAGTTAACGCAAAAACATGTTGGGGACAAAGTAAAATATCTTTTCTTTTGGTTTGTCCTCAGGAAACACTATACATTTGGAGACCAACTGACTCTAGAAAGAAGCTTTGAGGACTGGGAGCCTAGGTGTACAATCAGCTGTAAAATATGCAGCAAGGTACCCTCTTCAAATAAAAACAAAACACAATGTTACGTTCATGCTCGTGTTGGATTCTGAGTGTTGTTCTTGTGTAAATTCACAGAAATGGGGAAATGAAATAAAGTACAAGAAGTGTGCCATACTGCCAAATCTAGCCATTAAGAACTTTGTTTTGGAGAGCCCTGGTCAAGAGCGGCTACCAGTGAAGAAGTGGAAGGATGTACCTTTCACTGTTGAGGAGTTCAACTTTAAAGAGTACTGCCAGGAAAATATTACTGACTTGCTCGATTAAGACATCAATAAGAGAGCTCTGTGTGGGTTTTCCTATTCTCGAGTTTCTTCTCACAGATTTGCTCCACAGATGTTAAGTCTTTGTTCTGCGTGCCAAAACCTTTAATGCACCAATCATGCTTGCAATTATTTGCATTTGTTTTGTACATAGAGTATTTCCTCATTTACATCTCAAGTCAAGTACAGAAGCAAAGAACATGAACCATCATGAGCATTTGACATGTCATTAAGAAAAGATTCATTTTACATGAATTTTTAGCTATTTTACAATTAGTTTAGATGTAATATTACCAATGTGTGTTTGAATTATGTAAGTGGGAGTACAGTGATCATCTAAAATTTATATAAATACTTATCCTAATGTTAAGAAATTGTCTACTAAGTCTAAATCCCTTTTTGTGTGTTTAATATGAATTAATGTTACATTAATTAATATCAAATAAAATCAGACATGTCTTTTGAAATGATTAATTTTGACTTTATTAGCCAGTAGGTGTCACTGTTGGATAGCCAATGTTCACAATCTGCAAAACGCTACAGTTCTCATCTGCCCTCATTACTGCTAACAAATGGTGTGACTAAAGCCAGGATTGAAGCTTTCCATGTGGATTTTCACACTAAAAAATTGGTCCTCTATGGCCCGGGGCTCTGATGTAATAGAAGTGAGTCTGAATACATAGATAAAATAAAGATAAGGCTGAGAAAGAATGAATGTGTGACTCTACTCACAGTCAAACTTGTCAAAACCCTTGAGCAAGGCATTCAGTCCCCAAATGTTTCAGTGAAGTTTCTCATTAGCGACTGCATCGAGATGGTATAGTCTCCTGATGTATGTGTGGGGCATCTGTAAAAAAATAAGTGCACTCAGTGGCAAAGCAAATATTGTGCACTCTTTTCAGTCAACTGATACACACGAAAATGTGCTTTTTATATCTATAAGTAAAAGCATTACATGAAAAGGTGGTACTTAAAAACACCGTCCTCAAAGACCGTCTGTTTACATATTTAAACTATAACCTGGATGCTGCCATGAAATGTTTTGACTGTTTCAGATCACCATGCTTCTTCTGCATCGCTAGATCAATATGTGTTTATGCATTTCAGCTTGGATCATTTAACATCAAGTAAACAGGGGAAGTGGTTTATTATACTTGCAAATTTTCATTTAAACATACAGAATTCAAAAAATACATTTAGTTGCATAATGTCTCACATTTTGGCAGCACTCAGAATGCAGACCTAGACAGCTAGACTTGGAGTTTCATTAAGCTCCTGTGTTTACATACACAAATCAAACTCCACATACATAAGCAGCACTTTGTGTTTTATATAGAACAGTTTGCAAAACAAACCCATAAACTGAAACTAAAGAGACTGGTGGGGAAACTATCAATTTAAAAGCTGGAAAACATATTGGACAGATTCATGTCCGATGTGACCCATAAATTATCTTTGTGTGTCTCTCCACAAGATTAGGTCAACCTCATGGTGTCACACGCGGCATAATCCTTTCAAATCTGGCAGCGAGCTGGAGTCTGTAGTGCTGCCATGGACATAATCACACTAAAAACAGGCTCTGTTCCGTCTCATTCCCGACTCCGATTCAGGCGGGCACAGAGGAGACGTACAGTCAGTATATGATTTACTCTGATCAGGCTCTGGCTCTATAATCAGCACTGATTACTTCCTTTTACTTCCCAGCTCAACACCCCATGCATCTTAATTGCAATTAGGTGTCTTCTGAAATTAAAGCAAGTTGGAGTAGTTGAGCAATGAATGATTACATAGGTAGGTGTACATACACAGAGATTACACACACAAATGCAGTGTAGATTTGTTTGTACAATATAGGGAATCCTTTAAGACACACAATAGAATCATTAGTTTTTATGGCATGCACATCTGTAAGTACAAGCAAGACAGAACGTATCCTCGTGTTTTGAAAGCGGCACTGGGGACATTCTGTCTTTTGAGACACTGGAGACATGGAAACTCACAGGCGGCGTTGGAGCTGAACTGTAATGTGAATTTTAATTAGACAAGTTCACCAACAGAACATGCTTGTTTTGACATCAGCGTGGGTTTAGCCTTTTTCGAACAAGATTTAATTTTTCAACAATTTTAAGAGTTGCAGTAATTTTGTCATGCATAATAATAATAATGGACATTTATTATTTACATTTTGTGCGCACACTCCCCCCCCCCCCCCAGATCTATGTTTAATTATCCATGTAACTGTGTGAGTCGTTGTCCCCTTGTTTTGTTTTTCAAAATTCAAATGATGATTAATCTAGGAAAAAATGGTGGTACTAATAGATGAAAATTAAAAGATGGAAGCTTAGTGTTCACCCTCTTGGTGATAAGGAAAATATTTGTCTTACAGGCAGCCAGGTAATATGAATCTTGAGTGCCTCCTTCAATTTGACTGAGGATCAATTTGATCTAATTAGCAACTTGTAATGGTAGCTAGGTGACCTGGCCACCTCCGCTTATTAGCTAAGAAACTAACACAGCTGCCTGGATTCTTTTTAAGCTACGAAGGACAGTCAACCATACTGATGCTACTGCAAACTGTGGTGCACTGCTCTGTTCCTTTCTTCTGATTCAGCTGCATGTTGTAAGTGTTTTTTAATTTAGCCCAATTACGAATTGGCATCTCTTTTTTTTAAACCACAAAATGAGCTTTTTTTCATTTAATGCTTATCAGCCTGTTGGTATTACTTGCATTTCATTATGACATACTGACCTTGTTCTTTCCAGGCGCTGGCTTCTTAAGGTTGCTCTGAGTGCAGATGAATAGCCTCTCAGGGGAGGACAAACTTGTAGATGCTCTGTAGCAATTGAGTGCACATGTCTCATCTGGTTAAAGTTCAGCTTAATTTCTCGATTACTTTATTTTTCTGTGCAATAGCGAAATGTATTTTGAGGAGAATTATTATAATTGTTATAAATTCTGCTATTCAGCAGTTGATTTTTAAGCCTCTGCTTCAATATGAATGGAATCTTTAAAGTGCATCAGTTGCTTGATGGGTCGGTTTTCTGCCTGCACATTAAATTAACAGCTTTTAGACTCGTGCCAAACTGGTCTAAACAACCAATACATTCATGATGTCAACGGTTCAACACAATAGTGTTTTTTTTCCTGTGTAGCTGTCAGACATACTCACTCCAGGACTCTCACACAGGACACAGACAGACACAAATATCTCCTAGGGTAAAGTGAAGCTGTCACCAAGATGGGCTTTTCCTCTGGGGCCAGCCTACTTGTCAGGCAGCCACTCTTGCCACCTGAGAGGTTGCTGTGTTGCTTGTCGACCTTCTTGTAGAGGTGATAGGACTTCACTGTCCCTATTCTCATGGCAACATAACGGCTCGGGTTACCTTTACTGACAAGCTCGGCCTTGAGATTTTCAGTGTCTGTCTGTATTTTGTCTTATTTGTAGTTCAGGTCAGTGCATTGTAGTCCACTTTGCTGGATTCTTTTGATTTGGAGGGAGTGTGGGTGTTAAATTTTATGCACAACTACAATTTCGAGGCATTCAATTTGTTTAACATCCAGATGCTTCTGTTTTTGGGGACATGAAAGCAATTATACTGTGCACAGAGTACATCTTTGTTGTTGCATTTCTTCTCTGATTGAGGATGTAGCTCTCTGAAGTGGACTAGTGTCCGTGCCAGAGCCACGACTTAACCAGCCTATTTCATGCTTTATTATGGAGCAGCTTAAAAGAGGTGCTCGTCTTTACTGTCTGCCACTTTCTGCCTGAGCTTTTGTCTGCTCCTCGCTGTCTTGTTTCTTTCTTCTGCCTTCCTTGTGATAGAACTGCCTGCTTGATTACTAGAATCTCAAAGATGAACTCCCAATAAGTGCTTCATCAGGACCTTTGATGCCCCTAAACTCTGCAGATGTCTCTTAAAAAGACAAAACAAGCACAGCTGCCTTATGGTCCATAAAGCAGGATATCAAAGCAGCAGCAAAATTACTCGAGAGTTATGAAATGTTATATAATTACTAATTACACTGTATGTAGACCTAGCTGTGGTCAGATTTTTTATAAACACTTAACCTGGCCGCGAATGTCACGGTAGTTTTGAGCTTTTAGAAGAAAAGAGAATATCTGTTTTGTATTTATAAACTTTAACATATATAATTAAATTAAATGCAATCTTCATCACAAAAACAATATAAAGCTATAAACTATATAAATACTTATAACATACAATCTGAAATTGCACACCACGTTTATGGCACGGAGCACATTCATGTGGATATTGTTATTGCAGCGTTTAATGCTTCTACAGCTCTCGCATAAAAACCTTTTAACAAATTCTTTGAACTGTTTTTCCAGAGCGGAACGATTGTACTACACATATCTTTTAATGGGGACCACAAGTTTCCTATTCCATACTTGGTCATTATTATACATTATACGTATACTTCTTTGCGGATTAGATAAAATTCATATTAAACACAAATTTGTGCACCGAATCCCCCCCCCCCCCCCCCAACTCATTAGTACTGTAAAACTATTCCTCGCCGGAAGAAGAACAGTTCACAGAAATCACTAAAAGCCCAAATTGTGATATCCACTGAGTGTATGTAGACCTCTGACCACAACTGTATACTTGTAGATTTAGACTCAAATAAATATGTCATTCTGTCCCTTTTTCTTTTGCCTCTGCTGCAGTTTATGTCTCACTAATCCTTGTTATTAATCCACGTTGAGTCACTTTGACTCATTCAGACTAGTGAAGATTATTGCGGATTCGTATGAAAGCACGCTGTGTTTTTTTTTTTTTTTCTCTTTTGTTTTGTTTTTTTACTCATGTCTATGCTGATGATTGCAGGATGATTGAGTGTGGTCCTGTTTAAATGTGTACAAAAATGTATTTCTTTTGGGGTTATGAAGGATGAAAGGGCTAACTGAATATTTTAATTTGAACGCCTTTAACTATAACAAAATATTGGTTCTATATTAAATGAGTCCAGTGGGAAAATGAATGACTATTAGTTAATTGTTGAAATATTTAAAAGCAAAGAGTCCTTCAGAGACTCACTTTTTACATTTTTAATATTGTCTTGGTTGAGCCCTGTGTTTGCGTAATATATGTTTTGATTTCCAGTGAGTCAGAGACATGTTTGCCCTCTAAAAAACAATATATTTTTCCACCATATTTGAATCTTCATTAACTGAATCATTTGATGATTAATCAAATAAATAACAAGGGGATATTCAGTTGTATAATAATAAATTATAATTGCTACCTAGAGCCTTACTTTCTATCATGTTATTAATTCATCTAGTAAAAAACAAGCAGCTTCTCAAATATGACTTTTTTTTCCCCTCGTCATGTAATCTGGTTTTGTCATTTTTGATTCAACGTCTTGTGCTTTTAGATTGATTGTTCTACAACAAACAGCAATTTGACGATAATTTATGGTATTGTATGGTATTCCAGTGGTTCATTAATTTCTAAGAAAATATTTAGAACATTGATCATCTAAATTGGCTGTTGCAGACACAACCAATTTGCAGATGTTGTGTCTCAATGTAGTTTCTCAGTATTTCCAAATTTTTGTTTATTTCTTATTATATGAGGCCTAAATATGCACACGGACACATTATGTGCAGATGCGTAGAACTGAAAAAACATTTATACAAACCAGCCTTTATTATGAAGATGCCTGGGCTCAGATAAGCAACGAGAAAACAATGACGAAAAAGCAAAAACAACACAAAAAACTGCCTGAAAAGTCTCGCAGAAAACTATGCATGTGACAGAAAGAGGCAGAAAATGTACAATAATATAGATAGATTCCAATTAAGGTAGAAAAAAAGAACTATATGAATACCTGCATAGAGTATAGAAAAGTCAGGGGTTGAATTAGTCAGGAGGAACGGCAGCATATGTCCTCAAGATGAAAAACGAACTGAAAGTGAAGTCGTTCATCATCTGTAACCTTGCCAAGACACGGGACAAGCTCTGATGGGAATAATCTGATATGAACCGAATGAGACAACACACAATGCTTTCAGGGATGGCTTATAAACACTTTTCAAGTCCCCAAGCAGTGCAATCAAAGCTATGGAAGAACCTTGTTTCTGTGTGCAAGTATAGCCACAGATAAGTACAGGGCTCATGTAGCATAAAAGGATTTCTTCAGATTTACTCTGGCGAATTGAGGTATTGATCCCTTTCTTCCATCTGAGACAGTCAAGGGAGAGAGGATACTTCTGCAAATCTTAGAATGGTTTATTTGAATTGTTCTCGTTTCCAGAGTGACTTACTGCAACTGCAGGGTACGACGCTTGAATTATTGAAGGGGCAGAAGCAGAAGATAAAGTGAGCAATGTAAGGAACTGTTCGGTTTTTAGTACTATAAAACTAAGATGCTGTCCAAAATCACATAGAAGTTATTTTAAAGAAACTTATTGCAAATGTTTAACAGTAAATCTGAGACTTTTATCTTTGCAAACTGCTTTCTATGCAAGAAAAGAAAGGTGGTGGGTTTAGCATCGCTACTTGCATGACGGCAGTATGTAAATAATGGAATTAGTCACAGACAAAATGTAAGAGGCATTTTGAATGAGCGTCATTAATGACAGCATCATCATCATCGCCACCACCAATAACAGCGACAACAAGAGCAAAATAATAAATGGAACCATTGATCATGCTCGGAGTGCTGCAGGTCATGGGCTGCAGCTTTGCTTAATAGAAGCACTACATTAACTGATAGCGAGTTTTGACAGATCCAATTAGAATGAGTTCCACACCTCTGCCCTGCCCTCAAAGTAACCCTGACACAAGCAGCTATACGGCAGCGTGGCATCCACGGTGCTACAGCTTGGCCACAGCCTCACTGGTCTCTAATATTCCTTATGGTTAACACAGGGAATTATTTAGGAACAATCCATACGATTAGAAACATCATAAAAGCATTGATTGTTTTGGTTTTTCTTGGATTTGACTATCACAGTAATAACATACTATCCCAAGAGCATGAATGAATGTAGTACCATGCGTTTTCTACTATTGGAAAATAAATTTTCCGTGCTGAATGCTTTTCATGCTGCCACCACACCCCAATTTCCCCACATCCCTCAAAATGTCTATTCCTGTCTTTGGTGAAGCCGCTTTTCTTTCTTCTGTCCACAAATGTCCAAATGATAGGTTTTGTGTCTAAGGAGAAGAGGGAGTCATGCTTCACAAGATGGAGCACAGCAAAACATCTGATTCCTGCCAAGGAGTGGAAACAAAGCAGGCTCATTTTTGCAAAGTCTATTCTTTTGTCCTCATCTAAGGCCTGTTTTCTTTGTGTACCCTTCACTCTGCCTTCAGCCGCTGTCCTCCCTCTCGTTTATTTCAGCGAAACAACGCACTTGTCAATCTTTTCTCTTTCAATAGCTAATGGTCTAGCTATCCTTCCCTGCCCAACAGTCAAGCCAATTAATTCGATCAAGCTGTTGAAAGTCATTTTCAGTCACGGCGGGAAGGGGGGCACTGCCAGACTGACAGTGCTGACTCAATATACCCATTGTTACGAGAAGAGCAACACTGAGTAAACCGAGGTAAATTTGCCTGAATGGATCCTGAAGTCATTTTATATATGTACTGTTCAATTATGGGGTTTTTGTGCATTATTTCACTGTTATTTTGTACAATACAATAGAATACAATACCATAATGTGTGTACATGCATGTGTACTTTTGCACTCACATCCGGAGTATAACATGCGGTTAGGCTGTGGCATGAATCATGTCTTGTCAGAGGGAATACATATGAGACCATGAAAAATTATACTTTCAGCTTGTATGGCCTTGACATTGACGTAAAAGCATATTGTCTGTTTTCACATATCATATCTCGCCTCTATTCCTTATACTTTTTTAAAAAAAATAGTAATGGATCGTGGCCTCTGGAAATGATTTCCACTCTTCAGCTGTCTAAACAGTTTTTATTTGACTTTCTTAAAAAGAAGCCTCGGAGAAAAATGGAACCTTGGTTGCAAGTGGATTGAAAGATGATGAGTTGTTCAAATGCTATTGAATAGGACTTGTGAGTGAATTTTTTTTTCTTTTTTTTGCTGATGTGAGCTATAAAACCCGTCATGCAGGCCTTTGATGTAGCTCTCCATTGTCTTGCAGAGCTGCAGGAAATTGAAAACGAAGATCAGGAGAGTGTTAGTGAAGGGGAGAAGAGGAGGAGGACGGGACTGACGTGCAGCCCGTCAGGGTTTTCTGGGACACAGCACACGGAAATGAACTAGCCTTGCATGACCCTACTCTCAAAGTGTGAGGATGTGCGGGGCAGAAAAGCAAGAACATTTGTTTTAGAGAACACGAGAGATCAAATAAGTGATTATATTTATTCAGTAAAACACTCAGGGCACAAATCCAGTTTAATATTTCTGTGACATCCTCTCCATCCCACGCATCCTCTCACTACTGCATCCAAAGCTCTATTTTAATTCAGGGAAAACACTAAACCTTTGAGAACTACTGCACTTGCTCAGCCTTAAAAGAGCATTTGTCCCTTGAGTGTTAAGAGTAAAATTTTAATGGAACCAAGATTTGATTTGCAACTTTTTGTGGCTTGGAGGAGAGAGAGGGGTTTCTTTTCACTGCCTGTCATTTTCTTCACTGTAAGTGCTTTCTCCATGTCTGTCAATGAAAAGTGCTGATAAATTATATTGACAGTTTGAAGGCTGCTCAGGTTGGGAAGTACAAAGTGATTTTAGGCAAGGTTTAAAAGTCCATTTCTTTTCTTTTGTGAGTTCTGGAAAGTTATATTAGCGTGTTCTTTCAACACTGCCGTTGCACGTTTGTGATTATATCAGAATATTTAATCCCATTTTGAGGATTTAATTAGTAAAGTTTGTCAATAGAATTTCTCATGTAAAGTGCTGTTGAAGAGGGGATTCGAATGCATGAACAATGTAAATGGGCAAAAACAAAACAGCAGTTCAAAGTTGAGTGGAAGAAGAATGAGGCAGATATGCAATGGATAAACATGCAATCTAAGAAAAACCCAGGGAAATACAAGAGTGCATTCACACATGCACACACTGTAGGCTGACTGCGAAACAAGATAAAGGTGGAAATGGTCAAACGCAGGTGTGAAGGTGGACCCCGTCGTATAAACACAATAGCACTTGGTGTGGTGACAACACGTTTATTTTTATTGTAATAGCTCACTATGGTTTCGGCATACGCTCGGGACACAGGCACTCCCGCTCGGCTGTCACGTCCACTCACCAACCTCCTCAACTGTCACTGCAACATAAAAAGAGTCACAATCAATCAGGTGTCCCTAGCACACCTGTTCACCCCACCTCCACGCCGCCCCGGGAGCTCACTGTGCCACGCCTCCTCTGCAGCGGGCCAGAGACCACACCTACGTCACAACAGGTAATACAAATGAGGGTGGGAGGCTAAGAAATACAGGAAGTAGTAACAAGACAGGTGATGAAAAACCACAAGAAAGAAACATGAAAAAAAAAAAAACACAAAAACTGACACTAAACCTGATGACACAGATAGAAAAACGGTTGTTGTTTCAGATTGTTTAAATATAGAACAAGGGGTAAATGCCTACAGAAGACAATGGAAACACTCTGTTATATCAAAATGACTGGCAATAAAGGAGGACCGTTATTTTCCCCCCTCACTATTCTATTCAGGTATTGGAGAAGGAGGTGGGAAGTGAGATGTGGAACGTGGAACGTGGCAGGTCAGACCTGGGAAAGTGGGTTTGCTCTGGCGGGAAATGGCTATTTACGTAGCTGAAAATGGAGTGGGCCTTTCTGACATTTTCATAGCCCTGCAGGCATGAGTAACCTTCAGTGCAAAACAGAACGATTAGAGGAAAGGGAGGGGGAGATGGAAAGAGAGACGCAGAGTGTGAGGTGGGGCAGAAATCAGGGGAACCGATTGCATGGGAGAGTTAAAAAATGATTGGAAACGGAGTTTGGTAGAACGGTGCGGGCAAGGGAAATAAACATGGACAGAAAGTATTTGGAGGTCATGGAAAAGTGTGAAAGGAGAGCACAAATATTGACAAGTAGAAAATAAAGAGGATGCTGGAGCGTACTACAACACAAGGTCAACAAAATGCATCAGTGGAATGTTGTATAGACTTAGTAGTTGTAACAGCTTTACACCCTGTTGTGCCATTTAAACATCACTGTCAGATAAGTGACTGATGTCATATGGTAGCATTTTCGTTTTTAAAGACATCAAACATAAAGGACCACATTTACTAAGAAGAGCAAATTAGCTTTGTGCACAAGTGCAGCACAAATGGGTCAGAATCAAGCAGATCTAATCTACTAGCAAAAATAATATCCTAGAAATGTAGATTTGATTTCTCTCTGGGCACAGCATGGCAATTCTAATAACTGGCAGCCCGGCTTAAGGAGAATTGATGTGTTGTCATATCAAAGCAAACTCTTCTGTCAGAAATCAATGTTGACTGTAAGATACCTCGGAGGTTGAGGAAGCCATTCTCTGGATGAACCTGAAATCTGACCTGCAGAATGTGTAAAAGAAGCCAAAATAATGTTTGCCATCAGATCCTGATTGAATGTCACTGACTTTACTAACCGCAGCTATCACAACCATATCAGAGGAAAAAATTGTTTTTTTTAGTATTAAATAATTATTTTTCAGTAAATAGCCTACGACAAACCTCGGTAAATGTGTTTGCAAGATTTATTTAAATCCTCTTCTTTCCAAATTTTGCACACTGAGAGAAAACCTACAAATAAATATGCAGTACTGCAAAGTTCATTGTGCTAACCTTACAGTTCAAACATATCAATGCCTCGCTTTAATAAATGGCAGCAAATATATTTTTAATGCAAAAAGAAGGTGTTTTAGCCTACTTTTAAGTCTATCCCAAAGTCTTTGTTTCTCTGCTACTGTCTGAGCGTACGTCTAAATGCAATTATGTGCAATCATGGGTGCAGTCTCACTCGCAGTATCACGCTGACTAGACAAGCAGTTAAGAACATGGATGGATGGAAGAGTAAGTCATAGTAAAAGGTTCCTTTTTCTCTTTATCTAGAGGTGTACTGCCCTTACAGTGCACTTTCCTCAAGCAGCAACATCAGATGATCTGCCAAGGTGCTCGCCTACTATTGAGAGTATCATGGTCAACCGTGTGGTAGAGCTGAAATGGGCAAAGTTTTCTTTGGCCTGTTCATGGCTTAGCTTAAGTAAGATCGTCTGTGGATTACTAGGTGGGTCTAATGTACTTAAACTAAATTAAAAACTGAAATGTTGACCTGATGATGGTATTAGATTAATCTTTGGACCCAAATGTTCAAACTGAATTGCAGGGCATTCTATCCAACACCTTTAATTAGACTTTTTGAGAATCACTGTGATTTAGATGAATCTAACCTGAACAAAAAATCTAACAAGAAATAAAAATCTGGGAAAAAAAACAGGAGTTCTTGGCTATCCGCTAGACTACTGCACAGAAGGCTACCTTTCTGTTTATATCTGCAGTTTCTACTGGGTTGGACGCAGATGACTGTGGGAAATAAAAAACAAGCCCACACCATTACACAGATATAAAAAAAGGAGTTAAACCATACACCAAATGAAACAAGGCCTCAGAGAAACATTTTTAGAAGGTTCAGGAGAAACTCGGGGAGAAAATCATTTCCATGTGGCTGTGTAGCCAAATGAGGACTGATTATATCAGTAGGTGCTCCTGATAGACCCTGATTTTGAGCAACCTCATTTCCTACAAATGACTCCATTGCAGAGAAGCGCGGAGTGCTAGAATATATTATTTTTCTTTAATGCACTGTCTTTCTTTCAGAGAATAACAATGTCACCATAATGGGAAATTTGCCAATGACACAAATGCACTCAGCTTATCTATGCATTTTCTTTTCTATAAATCTGTCACATTGTAATTAAGTGACGGTGCAGGTTCATGAGCTATGACTGTTTCATTACTTTTGAATAGACACAATGTCATAATATGGATGAGAATCCATATCAGGGCAGAATCAATACATCCACTATTACTCGAATCTTTATTAGTTTTATTAGAACACTAGCTGCACATTTTTCATTCAATTTGCGCCAAAGGTTATATAGAAATTAGAAATATTTTAGCATGATGATAAAGTAGTAATTCCTTTGCTTCTTTTTTTTAGGCAGCACATAGGTTTATTCAAGGCTCTACCCACTGGTCAAAATAAACACCATTAAGTATTACTTAAACAGAAATAGGTGTTCTAGTTAGACATAATTATAACAAAACAAAAACTCAGTTTTCAGGCCCCTCTTCTGTGGAACCAGCTTCCAGTTTGGATTCGGGAGACACACACTATCTCTACTTTTAAGATTAGGCTTAAAACTTTCCTTTTTACTAAAGCATATAGTTAGGGCTGGACCAGGTGACCCTGAATCCTCCCTTAGTTATGCTGCAATAGACGCAGGCTGCCGGGGGATTCCCATGATGCATTGAGTTTTTCCTTTCCAGTCACCTTTCTCACTCACTATGTGTTAATAGACCTCTCTGCATTGAATCATATCTGTTATTAACCTCTGTCTCTGTTCCACAGCATGTCTTTTATCCTGTCTTCCTTCTCTCACCCCAACCGGTCGCAGCAGATGGCCGCCCCTCCCTGAGGCTGGTTCTGCCGGAGGTTTCTTCCTGTTAAAAGGGAGTTTTTCCTTCCCACTGTCGCCAAAGTGCTTGCTCATAGGGGGTCATATGATTGTTGGGTTTTTCTCTGTATCTATGAAGCGCCTTGAGGCGACTTTTGTTGTGATTTGGCGCTATATAAATAAAATTGAATTGGATTGAATATTGTTCCATAGGGAAAGGTAACCTTCTCAATTTTGTCCCCCACAATGTCTCTTAGAAGAAGAGGTGTGAAGACAGTTCCTGTGTGTCATTCAGACAGTTAAACCTGCTGAGAATAGCTAGGCAATCATCTATGATGCAAGTTCAAGTATTGAAATAAATAAATAAAAACTTGGTTTTCTCTATGGTTAAATCATTTTCTAGCTTTTAATGCAGGGTCATTGCTTACATCCTGACCAGAGATTCTTTGCAGCATTTAAAGTATTATTCTCAGCCGACTTTGCACAAAAAATATATATACATGTGTTGGGTAAATGTTTTGGTATATTGACAGTGGATCAACCCTGTGACAGACTGCTCTGTCTAAAAAGCACGAGGATAAGCATTCCAACTTATTAATATGTATAGCTCTTGTGCTTGCATCCTCCCAGTGGAATTAAAAATGTGATAGTGCGTAATGGTCGAGAGCCAGGAGGTTCTTTTCCTCCACTGGGAAAAATGCCATGAAAGTCACAAGCAGCTCTCAGAGGTTAATTGTTGCACTATAAATCACAGAAGACAGTTTGGCTTTGTGTGCTGTCGCTGCATTTGTGGGTTATGACAAAGGACTGCTGCACCAGGTTGAGTTTGTCCTTTAATACCAATATTAGTGTACCTTTGATTTGCCACGTGTCAAGGGACTCATTAATGAAAATGTTTGTAGATTTATACTTGAACTTAGTCTTAAGATCTTTCCCAACAATGCTTGACTTCTATTCATAAAAGGTGCTGAAAAAACAAAACCAGTAGGGAAATCACTTTGAAAAATATCATTTTCACATCAGTCTCACATTGTATAAATAATTATGTTGTTTTCTCTTTTCTAATACTTGGGTACAAACTTCATTTTCAGTTTCACAAAAGATACCCTCAGGTTAATAAAACACACACACACACAAAAAATGATTTTAAAAATGTTTGAATTACATGAATCACAAAGAGATCCTGGTGTTTAAATGTTACCAGTTCACTAAGTCTGTATTCTAATTAATCCCAAAAGACTTAATGAAGGACTCTTTGTGTTAGGCCTCTGATGAACTGGCAGCCTTTCTCTCAGCCAGTGTCAGCTGGGAAAGACTTCAACCCTTCACAAAGCCAGTTCACGTTGCAAAACTTTGAACAGAAAACAGCTTGTTACAAATTAATTTTGACATTTCAAGAATCCCTTTATATCGTGAAAATACCCTCATTAAGACAAACCATTTTTTCATAAGAAAAAAAAGGGCAAACTGAAACTACTGGTAGGCAATAACACTTATTGTCTTGCAATTATTGCCAAAAGGAGGCATGTTTCCTCAAGAGATAAACCTTTACCAAGAAATGTCCATTTCAAGTCCTAAAAGTTTGTCTAAAACACCTTGTGATGCAGCTTTAATCTAGTAAATTATTAGCTGAAGACACCCTTGTGTTAGCAGTCCGTCTGTGCAAAGTTGTGTTGGTAGTAAAATGTCCTGTACACAATTTGCACTTTACCGTTGCGCTCATGTACTTTTATGCAACAAAATTAAAAGTAATGTTCGTATCAGCTGATTGTAGCTGCTAGTGTGCAGGAATAAATAAACATATTGTGTAATGGGTTTTTTTTTTCAGTGCAGAAAACTGAAGAAGCTTTGTAACAACACAACTGCAGCTGTAATTTCATTACACCATTACATTACTGAGTTATTACATGATTACAATATCCCAACTCTGTATCTGTCAAGAATATTTTCCATTTTTATTATTTTGCTCTTCTCCCTCAGTGGTTTTTCATTTTAGTAACTGCCACTCACATATGAATCTTTCCCACTGCAGGCATCTAGAAAATTGATTGATCTTAGATGGACAACCAAAAACTGACTGACTGTCACACACGTCACTGTCTGAAATATAGATTAAGCAATTTCTCTTCCAGGAATTCGATAAACGTCTATGGTAACTGCAACACTTTTTACTGTTTTACCTGCAGTCTTTCATTCTTTCTTCAGACTTGTTCTAACTGTTTATTTCCCCCATTTGCTGCTTTAATAGACAGCCAGTATAATTAGCTTCATCTCACTGGACCCTTTTAATGAAAACCATTGCCAAGGGCAAGCAACCATGAGCGGGGCAGTGGCAAGCCCCTACTGAATGAAAGTAAACTATTACTCATATTGTGGTTGTTTATGAGATTTTAAGTGCTCATACATTTAATACATACAGAGAAACACCTAATGAGCAGCTTATATCTCAAAGAGCTCAGTATGGGTGCAATGCAGCAATCGGGTACATTAAACTGGCAATTTAAACAAAAACATAGAAACAAAACAAAGCACCTTACTGTAGAGTTTGCAAGTAAGTGGGGGAAAAATAAGGACACTTCTTTCACTCTTGAAATGGAAAGACAACACACCATCTTTTCACACATACAACAAAAAAACAGCTTCTTTTACTTTTGTCAGAGGGAGACATGTCAAGGATGGTGGGCACAAATAAGTGTGAAAAGGAAATGTTGAATCTAATTGAAGCCATTTAAGAGTCAGCCCTGTTTTAACCTAACATTTCTTCATCCCACTTTTTTTCTTCTTCTTTATACATGCCACTTTGGCTACACTCTGCTAAAGTTAATCAACTGCCTGAAGGGACATCACTTTTCCTCCTGCCTACCTTTTTGTTTCATTCGCTTGCTCCTCCACTCGCTCTTGCACTTGTTCCATTTCTTCCATTTTAAGATGGGTTTTAAAGTTCACGTTGAATGGACACAGCTTGCCACTTTGGTTGCTGTGGAAACCAGGTTGACGCATGGACAGATTGTTGAGAACAGTGTGAGTGGGAGTTTGAGAGGCTATAGAGGCCTGTCAAGATTTATGGATTGTAGGCTACTGCAGAATTGGACTGACCTTGTAGCAATTATCCACAGATGAGTATACAGTATCTTTGTGTTCATATATATATAACACGATGATTTTTAGGTATATTTGTTGAGTTTTGGTTCCTGTTGTTTCACTCTCTCACGTTTCTTGATGTCCACATTTGTGACTCCTGTGCTTCCTTTATTTTTACTGCAGCTGCTTTATCCACGTGCGCTTTGTGTCTCCGTGATATTTACTTCCTGTGTTGTTTCAAACCAACTAACTTTAACCATTTAAATTATATGAACATGAATGAATGAATATTAATTTGCATAAATGAGTTTGAATTTGTATCATATTTGATACATCTACCAATATTTTTGCTATTTATTGCTTAAAAAAATATTGTACAATTAATTTAGGTTTTTTTGAGGATTCACACTAATGATGATGATGTAGAAGTCTCAAAAACTCAGAAAAACTCCATCCATCTATCCATCCATCAATCTTCTTCCGCTTATCCGAGGCCGGGTCGCGGGGCAGCAGCCCAAGCAGAGAAGCAGCCCAAGCAGAGAAGCCCAGAACTCCTTCTCCCCAGCCGTCTCCTCCAGCTTGTCCGGGAAAACACCAAGGCGTTCCCAGGCCACCCGAGAGATATAATCTCTCCACCATGTCCTAGGTCTGCCCCGGGGCCTCCTCCCAGTGGGACATGCCCAGAACACCTCACCCATGAGGCGCCCAGGAGGCATCCTCGTCAGATGGCCGAACCACCTCAACTGGCTCCTTTCGATGTGAAGGAGCAGCGGCTCTACTCTGAGCCCCTCCCGGATGGCTGAACTTCTCACCCTATCTCTAAGGGATAAGCCAGCCACCCTTCAGAGGAAGCTCATTTCCACCACTTGTATCCACAATCTTGTTCTTTTGGTCACTACCCACAGCTCGTGACCACAGGGGATGGTAGGAACTCAGAAACTCAGAAAACCTCTATTTATCAAATTTGATATACTAGGCATTATGGGGGTAAGTGGAATTGGGTTATAAGGCCTTCCAGCAGTGATTTCACACCCCTGCAGGCTTACTACACTCCAGAAATGTTCAGCACCTATTTTGTGTCAGATATGGAACAAACTCCAGACCCTCACAGATTTGAACAAAGTGTGAATATATCAGGACTGTCAACAATAAACAAAATGAAACTTCCATATCTTGAATTGTGTATTGCAACAGATTTGTTATTAGTATTATTGCAATTTCCAATAATGAACAAGACAGATTCAAAACTCATAATGGGAGCATTTGGGAAACGCTGTAATTGCCTGAATTAATTGCAAATGACTAGGCACACTTTTCAGTAAGTGCTGGGCACAATTTTAATGCATCCATCTGTATACATCACAGCTAATTGGAAGTTCTCTGCAAGAGAAAGGTGAGGGCATCCCAAAGCTTGTCGCTGCATTTCAACCCTCCCCATTAATTCACCCAGCAGCCGCAAGTGTGATTCCACATAGAGTCACATTCATCACAGAGTCGGGGGGGTGGGGTGGGGTTCAGCTACCTTTTTATTTACCTGCTTTTTGTTTATTTTCCCCAGTCTGTAAGTTCATTAAATGTGCTTTTTGCTAAGTGTTTGCGAGACTCAGTTTGGATCCTCTGTGGAACTACATGTAATCTCCGATATCAAAATACACTAAGATTAGCTTTACAATGGCAGCAGTTCTAAGAAACACTGATGAGACAAAAGTTATTCAACATGGACTGTTGTCCTTTTGTTGGTTTCATATTCTGTGTAAGTATTAAATCAGATGTACATCTTAAATTATATAATTTATATTGCAACATGGGAAGTTAAATGAACTGTCAAACATATTTAGTTTTTTCTCAGAATTAGATGACATTGATACTGCTCTCATTTTATGAATACAGGGAGGAGCACATACTGGAATGAGGGAATCAGTCCAGTCCAAATATATAGCCCAGTGGTTAGTGCTGCTGCCTCACAGCAAGAAGTCTCCGAGTTTAAATCCACCATCCATCTGTGATTTTTCCATGTGGAGTTTGCATGTTGACTGTGTGGTTTATCTTTGGGTACTCTGGCTTCCTTCCACAATTCAAAGACACGCACTTAGCAGGGTTAGGTTAATTGGTGATTCTAAATTGTCCCAAGATGTGAGTGTGATTGGTAGTCTATCTGAGCCTGGTGACCTGTTAAGAATGTACCCCTCTTTTTGCCCCACAGCAGCTGGATCGGCGTTAGCATCCCAAGACCCTGAATTGGGTAAGCAGAAGAGAATGCATGGATAGCTGGATATGCTACAGTATTAAAACTACCACCCCAATACTGTGTGATTATATCCCTGCCATCATACAAAACAAAACAGCTCTGGTATAGCAATGCAATTCACTGACTCTATAAAATATTGAAAAGTATTCCTGGGTGTCAGATGTGCTCCAAGACATTAGCAGCAGTTTACAGTTCCTGTAAGTTGTGAGGTCTGACCTTTGATCTTTGATGTTTAATTCAAGTGAGATATTACAACCGTGTGAACATCAACACCTTGAACATGTTTGTTTGATCTGATTCATTGTGCATAATGCTGCAGCAATGTTTGTCAGAGGTAGGTGTCAAAATAGCATCTACACAAATGCCAGTATCCAAGGTTCCCAGCTGAACACTGCACAGAGCATCACATTACCTTTGCTGACGTTTCATCTCACCGTAGTTCATCCTGCAGGGATCTCTTCACTAGATAAACATTGCACATGCACCAGGGTGTCTTGAAATAAACTGCATGTCCTTAAACCAAACTACATTCAGTGGCCTATTGTAGCTGTTCATGGGCTGAGGCAGGAGGCTGCAGTGTATTTGTCTTCTGACATCTTTCTACTGCTGTCAGCCTTCAGGCTCTGGGCAGTTTGTGCTACAGTAGCTTTTTTGTGTATGAGACCACATGGGCCATCCTCTGCTCCTCTATGCTCCACCTGTATCAGTAAGTTTAGTCACCACTGACCTTCCTTAGTTCACCAGCTTTCCTAATTTAAACTGCTTTTGGTAGGTACTAACAACTGCATACTGGAAACACCCCCATAAGCTCTCGTCATTACTACTAGGGGGATCTGAGAGATCCAAGTCATGGATCTCTCCGATCCTTTGGCTTGGCCCAGTTTTCCTGCTTACAACAGCCTTTCTGCCTAACATGCTATATCATCTGGGTACCACTCTAAGAAATAATCAGATTTATTCACTTGTTTCAGTGGTTTTAATGTTTGACCATCTTGTAATTTTTGTGAGGTCATACAAAACAAAGTTAAACAAGAAAAATAAATGTAAATAGGAAAAAATAAACAATGGGGATGTTTTTTGTCTATTCCAGTCTAAGTGTGTCCATTGAGTGCTTTTGGCCTTTTGTATAAAATTTTATTCGTGTTCTTTATTGATTGATTTATTTGAATAACTGAATTTGCATAAACTGAACAAGATAATATTTTAATCTCCTAAGACCCGAACTCTTCCATGGCATGCATTTTTAATTTCTCTTTGATATTTGGGCATATTGGGGCCCGATGAATGTAAAAACAAAGAATTAGGAGATTTTTTTTTTTACCTTATTTTTGTTTTTAAGAAAAATAAGAGCCACGTATTAGGATATTCATTTAAAATTTTGAAAGAACAGTAGCAGTATAATGTCCTCGTAAGTGGATATCAGGCCCTTGTAGAGCAAAACTGAGTATTTTGGTCTAAATAACCCAAAATGTGATGTCCACATATGTGGACGCCAGGTCCTAGGAGGTTAAATATGTTGCTAAATCCATTTAAACTTTGCCTTTCTGCTGCCCCTTCTTTTGCTGCATGCTAAGCAAAAGTCTGCGACTTAGTAGAACCAAGCATACCTATGTGAGTGCTTCTTGCATAGTTTTTCTTTAACTCAGAGGCCCCTGTCCATTGAAGACCAATGGAAAAAGGTCACAGTGTTTACCCGTGTCTTTAAAAAACACTGTAAGCTGCCCGTAATCATCATCGCTGTCAGCACTGAAAGGGCAAGTTGCACCATTAGTGAAGCCTGGGACCTTATGTGAGGCAGGTGCACATTGATTTAATGGGGTTCAGAGTTTGGATGGGCACCTTGTCAGATACTTTTTAGGTACATGAATTTGGCTTACATCTTGTCGTTTAGACATTACTACCAACTCTGTGTGCAGGCATACAAGCGTAGCACTGTAGCTTTGCAGGTGGGAGTTCTGTGGGTAGGTTTCATTCCCCAGAAGCTTAACACCACTGTACAAATGAAAAAAATCTGCACTGGCAGACTAAACACTGATGGCATCTTAGTCAGCGGCGGTAATGGCTGTTGTCAGTGTGGGGAGGTGGTGTTGTGTTTCGTTCTCTATGGTCCTCGTGTTCTTGACTGTAGGTTATTTTTATGGTCACTGCTTGTGCCAGAACATTTGCATGAAGAAGGACATGTCTAATGCTCATAAACAGGAGAGCCAAGAGTATCCATCACCTCCTTGGTGACAACCTGCTCATTGCATTTTTATCAGTTGGAGTCATGCTACTGTAAAGAGGCCCTGCTCAGTATAATCAGGCCAATTGCTTTTCTGTTAGTCGAGTCAGATTGTAATCAGTATGCGAGCCAACAGAGAAATAGAATTAAATAGAACAAATGAACTACATAAATACCTAAAACTGGATTTTTAAGGCATATCCTGAGCAAACTTGGCATTCTGAAATGTTTTTCTTGGACAATGAGAACAAGGCTGGCAAGGCTGGTGGGATGTTTATTGTTCCTGCTGTAACTATTTTTGGAGTCTGGGAAACCTTCAAATATCCTAACATAAACGCGTCATCATAACATGCCTGCTATGACAAATTTGACCGGCAATATTTTAAAGCAAACCATCGTGCTGCAGTAAGTCAAATGTCATGCTACCAATAAATAAGCTACCTGTTTGGTGCAACCACATAAATGTCAATCAAGGAATCTTAATATTGTATTTGATGTAAGTCTGTTAGGAAAAATAAGTTGTATGGGAGAGTGTACGAAGAAAATAATATACATACAAGTCTTATTTGGGAAAATAAAAGAACGGGAGTGTCGTGAAATACATCTATATGTAAAGAAATGGTACTGATCCTGTTATCTGGGGTCCCAAAAACAAAGAATAGTTTGCACAGACGTGTTGCTGGAGGTAAAACAGCTGGTCAGTGTAGGAACTGTCAAGACACCCATAAAAAGAGCAAAGACATCTGGTTATGTGTTTCAAAATAAGACAAAGTTGTTTGTCTTTTTTTTTTTTTTTTTAGATCTTAAGTAAAGAGAGGTTTTCTCATAATGCTGTTTAAACAAAAATTTAAATAAAAATGTTTTTTTTTCCGCATCTGAAAGCAAATTTCTAACTCGCGGCCCTGGCCGTCTATCACGACTCTTTATTGCTACTGGTATGCCATTATTGTGAAAAGCCACTTCCTTCCAAAGCTTGTCGCACTGTGTTAAACTTTACAAAACCGCTGCACTGGACAGGTTTGCTTTTTTGCCGTGGCTGCCAGTCTCAAGCCATCTGTTTCTGCCGTTGCCGGGCACCGACGAGCACCGGGAAACTCGGAAACGAAACGGGACCGGTAAGGCAAAGCGACTTCGTTTCTGAGTGTAGACATGTGAAGAAGACTGCCGAGTGCAAAAAGTTTTCACGGGACTGAACTGACTTAATGATGCGGGATTTTCAGGTGCGTGGATGCGCCGGTTTCAGACAGAGTGGAGTAAAGGGCTCCTTTAGTGCATGTAAAGTTTTATTTTCTCAGTCGCTGGAGGATTAGGAGGGTTTGGCGAAAGACTGTGAATTTTTGAGGTTATGCGTAATTGCGCATCAGAAGCAGCCGCCGGATAATCCTCTTTCTTATCACTTGTTTCGCATGGAAAATGCATTTAACTGATTTGTTCTCTGAAAATAATATTAGCAAACTAATCTCCCGAATAGGCTTAATAAAATGACTCTAACGAAAGAGAAGGTATCTAAAATATATATGTAAGATTCATTTGTTGGTATACATTCAACTGTGGGTCATGCACCCCTCACCCCTTTATATGACTTAACAAGATACCCTTTGTCAGTAAAAACATGAAGTTATTCGAGTGCACTTTTGCCTTCACGTTACATACAGAGGCTTCACGCACTGCAAGCTTTCTAATACTTAATACTTAAATACCTAATTAAATTACATTTGCAATCAAATAAGACTTATCGCCCTTGATAGTGTTGAGGAGACTCCTTTAGCTTTAGCTTTACGTGTTCAGCTTGTCTTATTGCTATGTAACCTGTGCAAAATGCACATATTACATCGTACTACACTCTCCAGAATTTTTTGCTTATAAAGTAGGTAAAACTGGCTTTGCATGCAATCTCCTGTGACACATGGGACCTATTTTTACTATTCTATTAACTGCAATTTTGTCACATATGGTCTAGTGGGAGCAGTAATAACAGATGTTTGCTCATGGAGGAATTTTGGACTTTTAAAGATTAATTTTTTATTAGTGCTTTTATGAACTATCAAAAACAGGGGTACTATGTATGGGAGGAGGGTATGTTTGTTGGCATATTGTTGGAATCATCTCCAGCTTTCTTTAGCAAGTGGTTTCTGACTCTCCTTTGGCACTTTTGATGGATTTTCAGCTAAATGCCTCTTTTGTTGTATTCTTACTGCCCAGTAGTTGCTGCAATGAATAAATAAAGTGAAATATCACAAGGCCGATTTTGGAGTGCTTCACAAAGTGCAGCGGATCTATACGGAGGTTATTTATGGTGAGAACCTCTGAGAGAAGGCTTCTCCTGCTGAATTACTCTGATGATGAATGTTGTAATTTGTCTTGCCACCTCTTTTTCTTTTGTAGGAGAAAGTCTGACATTGTACAGCTTGTGCCAAGACTAGTCAACAACAGGAGATAGTGTGTAACGATACATTTGCCACGAGGCCACAAGCCATTTATTACAGTACAGGGTTTCAGCAATACAGTACAGTAATGCCAGTGTTTGTGGACATGTGTGCAAAGTGCAAGTTCCATCTGGAAAAGGCATCGCCAGTAGTTGCCTGTTACCTAAACTATACTGTTAGGTCAAGCTACATTTTTATGATGAAGAGATGAATTATAAAGAAAAAAGAAAAAACTCACTTTGTTTGATTTCTAATTAACAGGATAGCAATTCAAACAAATAGTTTTTCCCTTGCTTCAGAGTAAAGTTCTGGAGTCTCGCTCTTTTACCTCATATGTGCACACCATGAAGTTGGATAAATATGGACATGTAAAACACAATATTTATATTATACATATACATCCCATGTTTCAAAAACAGTTAATTTCCGTGGCTTTTCTGAGTGCAGTGCAGTCATGAATTGCATTGAGCATGCAGTGATGTCTGCTATAGTGTTATGTATTATCTATAATACACTGGCTGAGGTCACAGCCATTTAGTATCAGTTTTTAATGTTAACCATTGTGTACATTTTTCTAGATTCTCTGTATATTTGTTTTAATCTTGTTATGAAGATGATGAAATTCCCAAATCCTTTGCCATTTTTACATTGAGAAAATAAATTCTTTAAATTGCTGAACAATTTGCTCACAAAGTTGTAAAACCATGTTTACTTCTGAAGACTCAGCCTTATTGCGGTGTTTATTTATTAATCCAATTATCCTTGCAGCCCATCAGGTGTTTTGTTTTATCATTACACAACTTTCCAAGTTTTCCTGTTCCCTCAGTTTTGAAGTATGTTTATGAAACTTAATTCCAAACCACATTACATTTTACTTAATGTTGCCACGTGCAATTGTTTACTTGCTCCCTTAGCATATAAATGATCTGTAGAAAGGGAACTTTTAAGTAAAGTTTGCCTCGTACTTGTCACGGTTTGGCGTGGCAAACCGTGGGGGGTGTGGGGAAGGAGGACCCAGGCGCGGTGCTCTATGTACAAGCAGTGCGTTTATTTACAGTGAAAACTGTACACACAACAATACATCCCCGTGTGCTCCCGACTTCCACTCCGTGTCTTCTCCCAGTGTTTGTGCTCGTGTGTCCGCTCCCTCGTGCCAGTGCACTCTGTGTCTGCTGCCCTCTCGTCCAGCAATCCTTCCTGGGAAAATAGAGGCAGTAGTTAGTACCCTCAGTTCACGTGGTAAGCTCACACTCACAAACAGACCAACTGGAGAACTGACGGGAAGTCTCACGAAATGATCCCGCGTCGGTGGGAGCTCCAAGACTCTCTTAAGTAGCTCCCCCGACGAGGCCTGATCAGGAGCAGGTGTGTGGCTTCGGGTGTGGCCAGTCCACCAGCAGGGCCACACCCACCCGGCCTGAAGTGGAAACACACACATCCGCAAACAGGAAGAAGAGAGACAGCAACACCAAATATACATATAATACAACCAGTCCATAACTGCTCAGGGACCCTGGGTTGCTCAGACCCAGAACCCTGACAGTACTACTTCAAACCTCTTTAAAGATTGTTGATCTAACCTAATTTTTCACCCCCTTTTGCTCACAGAACCCCTTCATTCTTTGTTCAATAGATTCAGCAAGGTGCTGGAATCATTCCTCAGAGATTTTGAATCACATTGATATGATAACATCATGCAGTTGCTGAAGATTTGTTGTCTGCACATCCGTGATGTGAATCTTCTATTTCACACATTGCATCGATGCTCTGTTGGATTGAGATCTGGTGAATGGAGAGACATTTTGAGTACAGGAAACACACTGTCGTGTTCAAGAAACCGGCCTGAAGTAATCCGAGTTTTGGGACACAGTGTGTTTTCCTGCTGGACACAGTCACCAGAGGTTGGATACTCTGCGGTCATAAAGGGATGGACATTGTCTGCAGCTTGCACTTAGGCATTTTAAGGTGGCATTTAAATGATGCTCAGGCCCAAAGTGTCCCAACAAAATATCCCTCATGCCATTACACCACTACTGTACCCTGAGCCATTGATGCAAGAACGGATGTATCTATGCTTTCATGTTGTTTACAGCAGTTGTTTCTGCCCTATCATCCAAATGCTGAGGCAGAAATCAAGACTCTTTAGATTAGGCTACGTTTTTCCAATCCTCTGTTTGATGAGCCTGTGCAATTTGCAGCCTCAGCTTCCTGTTCTTAGTTGATAGAAGAAAGATGAAACCTGGTGTTCTCCTCTGTTGGTGCAGCCCATCTACTTTAGGATTTGTTGTGTTGTTTGTTCAGAGTTGCTCCGCTGTATATTTTGCTTGTAATGAGTGGTTTGCGTTACTGTTACCTTACTATCAGCTCAAACTATTCTGTTTTCTCTGTAAACATTAGATATCGTTGTGTGGGAAAATCCCAATAGATCAACAGTTTCAGAAACACTCTGAACAGCCTGTTCTTCAACAAGAATGTCGCTTTCAAAGTTACTTAAATCACATTTCTTCCCATTTCTGATGCTTGGGTTGAACTTCAGTAGGTCATATTGCATACATGGCTGAATGCATTTAGTTTCTGCCATGTGATTATATTAATTAGATTAGACTGATTAGAAATTTGTATTAGTAAGTTGTTGAACAGGTGTACCTAACAAAGTGGCCAGTGAGTGTATTTAACTTGAGAATAACAAGAAAAAGTTAATATTCAAATAGATGATTAGCAAATCATATTTAACAGCGCTTGCTCATAGGAGGTGATCTGATGTTGGGTTCTTGACCCTGCAGTATAAAGAACCTACAGCCAACAGTTCTAATTTCACACCATATAAATAAACTTGAATTGAACTGAATTGAATAGATATCTGTATCTGAATTATAGCCGACAAAATAACTGGCAGCCACATTCAGCACAGCGCTGATTCATGTTTTGATAATGTTTCATTATCTCACCTAAAGCTCTCGTTTAGCCCAATAGCAGTTGACCTACACCTACATCATCCTGCGTGGAGGTGGGTAGAAGTGCATGCACAGCAGAGCAGGTTCAATGTAAGAAAATGTTTTTGAATGAGTCACTTGGACATTTCAGGTAAAACACATAATATTGCTCTAACGCTTATGAAAGGATGCTAGAAGTTTTTAAATTGGATGAAAAATAATGTGGCTTTTTTTTTCTCTTCACTGAACAATAGACCTACTACACACTATGGCATATAGTTTAGGGCGGAGATTGGGGTGTGCGTGAGTGACTGAAGCATTGCTTAGGTTTTGTTGTTGCCATTGATGGTAAAGAGAAGACGTCAACAAACAGCCTGTCTTGTTAGCTGTGGTTACTAGTTTTTTTACCTCCACTTTGGCAGCCAGCGGTGAAACGTGTCTCAGCGAAATGCTTTAAAGTGCCTTTATACTCATTGTAGGGTTCAGGGCTGAAAACCCTTGTTCATCTCGCAGGGGTCATTTTGGAGGAAGCATTAGCGGTAGATTTGAGAGGGTTCCCTCTGTGTCTGCACTACATTTCATCTACTTGGGGGCTTGAAAATATATTTTCTTCTATGGGCCTTGTTTGTGAGATTGTAGATGTTACTTTGTGGGGAAGATGGCACCTTACATGAAAGAAGAAATGTAATTATTTACTCCACAGGTCTGCAGAGACATCTGGTGAGACTTTAAATAGAATACAACAAAAAATGAGGAGAAAAGTGTTAAAAATGGTATAATATGAGCAAAGTAAAAGTGAGAGAGAGAGAGCATTATATGGGAGCGCTACACAGCTCGAATTTTCTGATATCGGTAATTCTAAACATTTTCTGACAGGCTGTGTGTGAGTATTTAAAGATGTGAAGCCACTTAGGCTTACAGTGACATTCTCATAACGGCCACAGCATCTCCCTCTTTTTGATTTGATGGTCCTGAGGTTATCTTCTCTTTTGCTTGGACAAGAGACCAGCTTGAAGCTTGAAGGCTTTTAAATAGTATGATAAGCATACACACAGATGAATACGAATACTGCCATGGTACTCTTGCTACCACTATGTCAAGACTTTATGGATATATTTATACTTTTCAATGTGTGCATTTGAAAAAGATTTTCTGTGATCCACATGCATTTATATTGCTGAGTGTAATTATGTTTGGTTTCACTCGTATGCTGTTCAGCTGCCCACTAGCTTATTTACTTTGACTTTTTTCTGATTATCTTCCTTGTTACTGTCACGTGGTATCGTCACCTGCTGAGCGAAGGTGACCAGTGTGCTCAAGCTGAGGAGCCGACACAGTTGGAGCCTACACATGTGAATCTACACATGTGTGGGTAGATTGTTGACCTTTCTGGTTCAGTCTTTATCCCTCTCTCTGTGTGACTAATACCCTTGATTTCAACCTGTGCTGTAAAACCAATCAGAGCAGTACCGTGACCTTCAGTTGGACTGTCTGAAAAGTTTCGTGCTAAAATTGTGACGCACGTGTTGTCACATTTCTGTCTGCCAGAACAAACACACAGCTAAATCCAACTTAGCTGGGGGTAGCCTGGCACTGGAGGACATCACTGTTCTGTCATGGAAAAGTAGATGTGCTATCATATTCAACACAATCTTGAAATTTGAACACACAAGTCACAGCTAAGGTGTCGTCAGAAGAATTTATTCAGTTAAAAAAATGCTCTTCAAGGAGAATGGATTAACACATAAGGTTCATAAATTATGAATTTCTTCCACACACTGAGGGGATTGGGTGCACAGCAGTGGGGCAAGTAACTAGCTGTGCATGGCTTTGGTTGATGGGTGCAATGAAAAGTTTATATTTATATTAAAAGGCATGAAAACCTGACCTTCATACCATGCTGTCTAGTTGGAGTAGTGGTATGTGTCTACCCCAGAGCCTTTAGCTGGCCTGGGTTGTTGCTCTATGTGAGACTAGATGTGACAGAAAGGTGGCGGTGGACTTGGTAGGGGTCAGGGATTCTGACAGCTGCACACAGAGCTGCGTAGATCTTGAGACTTGTCTTCTGTCCGTTTCCCATTGTTAGAGCTTTCCTCTCTCAACTCTCCTGACTGGCATGCCTGACCAAAGGTGCTTATCCCAAGCAGAGACTGCCTGCTTCTCAGTGGTGAGCAGTAGATGTGACACAACTGAACCCATTACTGTCTCTTGGCATCCCTCTGTAGACCCCTTTTCTATCCCCTCGTGACACCTGAATCCCCCTTCTGAGCCCTGTGCCCAAACAGAAATGGATCTGGCACAGTGAAGTTGGAAGACAAATGGGAATAATAGATGGGAGGGGAATCACAATTTCCAACACCTACAATAACATCAGAAGGCAGAACCTCTTCAGTAGCACTTTCAGCATCTGTGTTGAGTTTCATTTGATCTAATGTTGATTTGTTGTAAAATCATTATGTTCATTAACAGAAAGCAGCAGAAGTCTGCCTCACTGCCATCAACCTTAGATGCCTACACGCACACATTCACAGATGTGTAATGACTCACACTCACAGTGGCTCCAGTGTTAGAACGGCACACTCACTTACACAAACAGATGCACATACACAGAGGTGCATTTATGCCGCTGAGCTGCTGCTGAATGGCGGTGCTCTGGGGTTGAACACTGGCTCAGTGTTCGGGGCCAGGTACACCACCTCAACCACTCCAAACAACAACAAACCTTAAAAAGGTTGCTTGTTTAGGTCCAACTGAACTTCTCAGGTAGGGTGGCAGCTAAATCGCTTGATCAGAGCCTTCATAATGAGCAGCATTCATGAATATGCAAATATTTTATTGACTTTTCTCTTTTTTTTTGTACATTTATTTTTGTAGGTGTGCTTTTTTTTCAGTAACATCCTGCGTCACATACAGTCTCTTACTCACATTCACATCTGTTAGCTGCTAAACACAACTACAGCCTTTCAGAGGAGATCTGTGGGACCTGCGTATTACATAAAGGCAAAACAGTCATCATTATTGACAGAAGTAAGAGTATTACTCATTTGCTTTCACGGCATCGGGATTATTTATAACTGAGATGACTAGTTTCCCAATCTGGATAGCGTGTTGAGTCTTTGTCCCTCATCACCTTCCGGGCTTTTGAATGTCAGGATTATTGGAGCAATAATTATGTTCACTTTTTTTGTAGCAAGGTTTGGGAATTTACTGTTAAATCCAAGGCAAGGAAGCAGTGAAAAATAAAGCCCACCCCCTCACTGCAAGCTATTTTTATTTGGTTGCTTTTAATAAATGAAACGCATTAGTTTAAGTAATAATATTTGGGTGCAATGGATTTATCTGAGGCAAAATCTTTAGAGTAACCACTCTCTATAAAAGCTTTTTAGTTGAATTGTAGGACAGTTTGCCCTCACCTTGCTTCAACCTTGGTTGACATATTATTTAGTATTTTTCTAGTGAAAAAAAGGGAAGTTAATTATGATGTAAGCCATTGCTGAGAGTGTGAATAAGAATTATTCTTTTCATAGCCAAACATGCGCCCACTGTTTGCTCTACCATATAAAATAGTAGGTGGATTTAGCTGTAATTCAAAAGATAAAGCTTGGAATAAAAATGAACAGCCCTGCTGTCTGTAGCTTAAATGTTTGAGCAGTGTGGATATCTTTGGAGAAAATATCAACATCCCAAAAGACAATTTCAGAACAGCAGGTGAAAGATGTTTTTTTTCTGTTGCGTGTGTCACCCAAATGTCAGATAGTAACAAACAGTGTTGGTCAAGTTACTTGAAAAAAGTAATCAGTAATTAATTACTGATTACTTCCCCAAAAAAGTAATCCCGTTACTTTACTGATTACTTATTTTCAAAAGTAATTAATTACTTAGTTACTTAAAAACATGATTTACAACCTGAATAGGTGATAAAGCGATAGATCTTTCAGCCCAATTCTACTTTTTCTACATAATCCATCATACAAAATGTAATCAAATGGAAAAGTCTCTTTTTAAAACTTGTTTTGTTAGTTTTAATCTTTTAACTTTATGCATGAAGCAAAATTTTAATTATATGCACCATTCTCTGACTGGAAGAAATTAGTTTAACATTTAAACCTATTTTCTGCACATTCCAGCACATAATATATATATATATATATATATATATATATATATATATATATATATATATATATATATATATATATTTAATTTATTTATTTTTTTGTGTTTACACTCACTCTTTCAGATGCAAGTAAAACACAGCAGAAAATAAATAAAGTCAAAGACTAGCGGTCCTTTTGCTCTATTTTCACCTGTAAAGCAGGAGTAGAGTAGGCGGAGGTTTATCCTGGTGCAGGTGTGCCGCAGCGGTCAGTGGAAGGATACCGCAGTTTCTCTGTGAGTTTCTCATTAAGTCGTAGCTACTCGGTGCTTGCTTGGAAGTTTAGGGGGTTTTTTCGCTGTAAAAAGAAGTTTTCTTCCCACGCACAGCGGACACTAATGTTTTTGTCACTTTTTACGGAATCAAACTCAAAGTAAGGTCAGTACTTCCACGCTTTAAACGCTGCACGCTCATACTCTCTCCCGCACTCGATATATTATCCATTGTTGATCTGCACACAGCTGTTGTCACGAACATCACACTCGCTTACGTCATGAGACATTCTCGCAAGAAAATCACGGTTTTAGTAACGCAGTAACGCAGCGTTCCTACGGGAAAGTAACGGTAATCTAATTACCGTTTTTGCAATAGTAATCCCTTACTTTACTCGTTACTTGAAAAAAGTAATCGGATTATCTCTGGTAACAAATAATGAATATGCAGCTCTAACAGCCATCAAGTTAGACTGGCACCTCACAGTGTTTTGGATCTGCTATATATCATCCACTTTACATTCATCTGCTGGGAGCTTAGGTTGAACTGACTGTACCTGTAAGATTTGTTGTTCCATCACAGTAGCATTTTTCTTCCAGTGAGCTTTCCTTATGGAAAATTATTGACAATGAAAACTATCACGGTCCTGAGTTTTGGTGTAGTATTTATTGAGTTTGGTTTGTTTGGATTATTGAATTATCTTTCTTGTTTTTGTAGTTTCCAGAATTTCCCTGAGTTTGCCTCCCTCTGTTTGGTCTGTGTGCTAATCGCTTTATCTCATTTCAACTTCCTGTTATACATTGGGAATTACACTGGCTCTTGATCCATCTGATTCTTGTTTCCATGTATGTCTGGTTTTTCTCCTTGTCATTATCTTCCACGCCCCCACTGGTTTTACCTGTGTCTATCTTGATTTAGACTTCTGTGGTGAATCGTTGTTTAGCCTACAATGCAGTCTATGTAATTGGCTGATATTGTTTCCGGGACTTATCCTTGTGCTGGTGCTTTATGTGTTAATTACCTTGTGGTTATGTCCTGTTTTATATGTTTTATATGCGGTGCCAGCCAATAGAAACAAATAAAATGTTGAGACTTCTTTCCCTCCTTGGTCTCCAGTCTTTGTTGTGGTCAAATATATTTGTCCCTCACTTCATTGTATATTCCTTCAATCCCATTCCAGTTGTTTTAGCAATCTTCCCTTAGGAATTTTTGAGCATTTGTGATTATATATATTGATTTTTGATGAGTATTCCTCATGTTTAGGTGATGGTGATGGGTGACCGTGGTTCAGGGGGTTGGGAAGCGTATCTGTAACCGCAAGGTTGCCAGTTCGATCCCCTGCTCTCTCTGTCCTGGTCGTTGTGTCCTTGGGCAAGACATTTTACCCTACCGCCTACTGGTGTTGGCCAGAGGGGCCGATGACGCGATATGGCAGCCTCGCTTCTGTCAGTCTGCCCCAGGGCAGCTGTGGCTACAACCGTAGCTGCCTCCACCAGTGTGTGAATGCGAGAGTGAATGAATAGTGGCATTGTAAAGCGCTTTGGGTGCCTTGAAAAGCGCTATATAAATCCAATCCATTATTATGTTTAGGTGATGGTCATTTTCCCACTGATAAATTCAAAGACTATGGTGTGCAGGAGGAATTGAATGTACAGAACAGGCCAATCATAATAACTGTGGGGTGCATCAATGTGATGCTGTTACATTTCTGGGGCAGTGAATGGAGCTGGATAGTGTAGTGGTAAGACTACACTCCTTTGGAGCGGGAGTTGCAAGTTTGATTCCCACCCGGTATCCAGTAAGGGTCCTGGCTAGACCCCCATGCTACCCCCCCCCCCCCCCCCCCCCAAAAAAAAAAACAAACAAACAAAAAAAACCCCCAAAAAAAACAAGCCCTGGAATGGCCCGGCTACGTCCGCAGCTTGGACACAAGCATTTCACTACATGTTGTACCCTGTATGATTGTGTATGTGACAAATAAATATTGTTTGAATGTCAGGTTTTGTTGTAGGGTTTCACAGGGGTTTGCAGTTTTGAGATTGTCAGCCTGGACCTATAGCAGCATAACTAATATAATGAAAGGTATTGTTATCCTTACAATAAAATGAACATTTTAAAACTGATCTTTAGTCCATAATTTCCCCCCAGGGCAAACTGGGAGCTGGCTCTAAAGGAAATGAACCAGATAGGTTAACGATCCACCTTACTGCACTTTTCAAAATTCTCGACATGTAGCAAGTGGGTAAACCTGCACAAATGATCTTTTGGGATAAAATAGTAGCGTGAAGTCTTTAAGATAGGATGGGGCCTGATTATTCAGCACTGTGTATGTTGATGAGAAGAACTATAAATTATGAGTTTAACAAGGAGCCACTGAAGCCAGTATGAGAGGAATATTGTCACTGTTTTTGTTCGCTGTTAGTACATTTTACTCATGCCTGTCAGCTATTTGTGTAATGTTTGCGCTTATTGTTAACAGTGTGCCTAAATGAGATAGTGTTTTTGTGGATTGTGTGTTTTCAGTTTGCTTTCATATGTAATTCCTATGAAAACAATCATCTGTTTTATATCCAGCACAGCAAACAGCTCTTCTCCTGCCCCCAACAGCTATCAGAGTCATTACAGCCTGCAGGAGGTGGTACCAAAGCTTCCTCCACCCCACCAAGCCACCAACCCCTGCCTCTATCTCTCATTGATCAGGGTGGAAAGACATGTAATCCATGCTGATCACAGTAACCTCCACCATCTGGAGGGCTGACTCTGAGGCACACACTCTTGTTTTACTGTGTCTCTCATTGAACCATGTATGCTGTGATGAGGGGGGGCTGGATATTGATGGGTGAGGCTCAGGTCACCACAGATAGCCTCGTAGCACTTCTGGTACCGAAGATGAGCCTGTGATGCCACTATTGACGTAGCAGCTGACTCAGAATTGCTCATATCATTCAACTGCCCTCTTTCATCTACGTCTACCATATCCTCAGAATGAACCAGGGCTTAGCAAACCTATCAGTGGGGGCCTGGTCTTGGATTAGAAGTCAGATTATCAGGCTCTTACCATATGAAGCCTTAGCCGCTCTAGAAAATTGAGATTGTTTATTCTTTCCACAGTCTCAGTATGCTTTCACACTGTTTACTTTGTGTCGTCGGTGTGTGCACTTTTTCCAGCGGTATCTGTCTTTATCCATTTTCTTATTTACAGCTGAGGTGATTTTCATTTCTGCGTTGCAGGAGTGTGTGGGTGATGTGCATTTGCACTCTGCTGGAGGCCCCTTATCCTCCATGTCAAACTGGTGGGTCGCGAGTGGATGAAGAAAGCAAGACCAGCTCTCTGCTCTTTGAGATTCCTTATTAACTCCACTTCCTCCGGTTCAAAATCCCTCTTAGCCCTGCAGCAGCAGCCGAGACATCAACTCGTAACTCGCGCAGCTGACGCACATATCGACTCGCTGATCCACTAAATCACTTCTGTTAACAGAATTAATTCACTGTCTCTCTCTCCATTTCTTACCTGTTTGGCGAGTTCCTGCATCTTTAGTACTTCTGACATATCCTGACTTGAGCCGTACACATTAAAAGACTCATTCTACTAATGATTCAGTGTGTATATTAAGTCAGTGAGGAGGCAAAAGCTGAGGGTACAGGGAGCTCCACTTGTACTATATTACTCATCAGCTTGGCTTTGTCTCCCACCAGTTCAATTTAAGCCATTCCAAACTCACGCTAGCCTGATAGACCCTATAATTGAACTATATATTTCTTCCTTTCAGTAAAAAGAAGAATGGGAATCTTTCAGTGCTCTTCTCCTGGGAGCATTTTTGCTGACAAAACAGGGTCTACTAGGGTTGGGCTAACAATTGCAAAGACACTGCTGTCACAGAGTGTGCACAACACAAGATAAAGAGAGCAGAGGAATGCATGCACTTGCTCTCTGAAGAGCCACATACAGTCCTTTTCAAGCCAAAGCAAGGAAAAAGATACCTGAAAGTACAGATACTATATAATAACTCCAAAAGATTGTAGATAGCTGATGTCAACAGGCGCTAACATCTAAATAAAGCTCAAATATACCCCTTTTATTTTAAACAGGTTGTTTCACTACACAAACTCCAGCTGTACTTTCTCACTCTTTCCTTTGATTGTGTCCACACAAACTGCTGTGTTCACATAGTCCCCCCTCTTCTCATTCACTCCACTACCTCATCACCATTTTGCAGTTTGTTTACTGTTATAAATATTCAAAAATGTTATCCTGTCAATATGGCAATTTCTTGTTGTGTCACCAATGTAGAAGTTAGAAATTCTGATATCAAAACAAAACCATTCTCTTTTTGACCAACGGTCATTTGCAATACTGAAAAAAGGTCAGAGGTTCCTGAGGGTCTTCATTCTCTCAGTGAAGTGAGCAGGGTGCTACAAGATCTGCAACCCAGTGATGCCTCAGTGACTGTCTTTGAAGAATCTCGGCAAGAATCAAAACAGTGCACTGTTCTTCTTCAGACAAATTGAACCCCCAAGTCCGCAGGAAATCAATAGCTAGGAAACTGAGGTGAAAGCGAAAACAATGGAGTTCTGCTGTTTTTCACGGCAAACTAGGAGAGGAAATATGAGTATATCTGAAGCTGTGAACCTGAGGACATCTGATCCCTTTCTGTGCACAACTAAACAAGTATGTTGACAGTGAATGCACATAAACCCCAACTTAGACAAACATGGCTCGCACAAATCAACATCACAGTAGCAGCAGCTTAGGTTTCATCTCCGGACGGCAGCAAACCTTTTCCCCCACCTACACTGAGGTGGCAAAAATATCCATGTCAGTCTCATTATGGAAATTTCTGCAGTCCTTTATTAAAGGCTATGTGGCTGTTACTGAGTGAGCACAGATCTATTCTAGGACGGATCCCTGACAAGTAATCAAAGGTGATTAACCACAGGTGTGGCAAACGCGTTACACCTCAATCAGTTTATTCAGTATTTTAAGTAGCTTCTGAAATGCAAATTGACAATCGACGATGCTGCACCAGGACTGTCCAGGTGCCAAAACTGGTTCATCAGAAGCTTCAGTTTGGTCCACTCAATGGTTTTCTCTAAGTGGGAAAATTGCAGTGAAGTCATTTATTTGTTTATTTTAGAAATATATTAGTATATATAGTGTGCCAACAAGATGCCAGCGTTACTACACAGGAGTCATGTATATCAAGGAATGAAGAAAGCCTGTGTGCAGAAATCTCTAAAGGTGAAAAGGTAAAGGTTCAGACTCTTCTAAAGTCTGCATTTGAGACTTTTTTTCTAGTCCTGGCTCTGCATGATGTCATTGAAATGAGATTTATTGGTCATCTCTGAGGCACACAGCTCAGAAACCCCACGCCAAGTACAAGTTCCAGTACAAGATAAGTAAATAATATTTGAACCATTAATTACACAAAACTACTCCAGTGGAGCCCTAGAATAAAATGAAACAGGGTATAACAGGTTCACTTTAAATGAAATACAAAGTATTTGAGGTGAAAAGCAGCAATAAAAATTTATATCATTGTCGCTGAGTTAAGGGCACAGGCTTAATTATGCAATATTATTATATCCTCCCCAACTCAAGCTAGTGCAAACCTATAGTGCTTTACAAAAAAGGGATCTAAAATATGTCTGAATCTGAAATATCTCTCAATTGAATCCAGGATAATTGACTATGAATTTGAACCTTCAAGCCTTTTCAGACTAAACGAAATATGCTAAAATACCTAAAATGACATCAACTTTTACCTGAATGATTTTCAAGACATTTTTGAAGCATTTAATAAGAGTCCATACACTTGCTCTGAAAGCAGGATAGAACTTGTTAAATGTTTACAACAGTGTGCTCAGTCATTGCCTGTGCTGGATCTCGACAGCCTTCCCACTTCACAGCTTGTACCAAGGCACTCCTCCTTCATGGTAAACTTTACTGTGGCACATGAACACACAGCTCGCATATTTAACCCCAAAAACCTACTCCAAAAACCTGCTTGTATGGGAAACTAACCCCTCACAAGGCAGCAAGAACATAGAGAACACCCTTGTTCCCATACTGGCTCAGGACAGAGAGGTTCTGGAGCCTTCAGAGGGTTTAAAGTTGAAGGACGGGATTGGTAGGAAAAACATACACTGGAGCTCTGTATTTCTGTAACTTCCTCCTCCACCTTCCTCTGGAACAACCCTCGCTCCTGCTTCGTCTTGTTCCTGCTGTCCACTTACAGTAGAGACAAGTATCCCTGGTATCCCTGTTTTGTTTTTTCTTTTTCTTTTGCTTGTTTCTCAAGTCTATTCCAGACTCCTAAGCCGCTGTGCATGAGCCAAGTTAATCACACTTTGCAAAAGTGAGCTCAAGTCTTTCTAACAGTGTGGAAATAAATCTTTAAATCAGGAAAAACAGCGAGTGAAAAGTGAGATGAAGCCTGTCTTTAAAAGAGAGCAGCAATGGGCACTGAGGGCACTTCTCAGCTTGCATGTAAACCTGCTAGCCCTTGCTTTTCAACATGCCAAAAGAGGTGTTACATAAATGACAGAACATTCTCAATGGCTACTTTTTGTATGCTAAAAGCCTTCTCCCAGGTTGGTGTTTATGTTAATGATTTTTGTCAGGGTTTTTGAAGTGCCTGGATGACGAGCAGCTAGCCTAGAAACGAAGGAGCAGCTCTGACCTTGGCCCACTTCAGGGATTCGCTCTGGTTTCTGACTAATAGAGTATGCACTATTCTTTCTCCCACAACATGCACTCAAAATAGCTCTGGCATGCTCCATTAAGCAACATTTTAATTGTTAACATGGCATACTCTGTCCTTGGCACACATTAACTACTTCATTTAAATGTCAATCCCCATTAAAGAAGGAGTGAGGAGATAATTGTTTTAACTGGGAACAAGTATCTATTAGCATCTCAGGGAGTTAAAGTGCAACCACACATGTTAACAGTGTTTTGACCCTCTAACGGCTGTCAGAACTCCTCCTACTGTAATAAAAGACAAGTCCAACAAATGTATCCATCAAGATATGTTCAGTTGTCAATTAAGAAATGGTGAGATTTTGGCACAAAGCCTATGTAACTAAGTTTGAAAGACTTGCATATTCACCATGGATGTATAGCTTAAAGCTAAGTTATTTAAAAAAAAAAAAAAGAAAGAAAGAAAGGAAAAAAGAGATTGTCCAGCTGAATGTGACATTTATCGTGTTGTACTTTAACTTTATTTAATGTTCAAGTTAAATGGTTTAGAAATTCTTTGAGATGCACTGATTTTCTCAGGGGCTCCCTTGATCTTATCCAACAGGCGATACCGTTAAATTGCTCAATCAGTTGTCACCATCACAGCATCAAAGAGTTGGCCACAAATTCATTTTGCAGAATAACAACCACCTTACATAAACAGCCAGAGATAAGCCAATATTACACATGCACTGTAGCACAGGGGCCTCATTTATAAAACAGATTTACAAAGAGTTTTGATCTCAGGTTTAGTTTGAGAAGGAAGCAGTGTACAAGTACTCATGAAACCTTCCTTTCACTTTTTATTTATAATGCTAGGGGCTTCCTTGCCAGTTATGTGGTGAAGTTTTATATACATCCAAGCAAGTGGTGCATTCACTGCAATGGTGATACACTACCCACCTGCATGTTTTACAATGACAAATTTGCTACTTCGTCATTTGCAACATGTGTTTGGAACGTGGCAAACACAGCAAACAGCTGATAGAGCAGAAAAAACTAATTATAACAAATGTTAATGAAGTCTATTGAATTTGTTTATGTGCCTGAAAGAAAAATATTGGCCTATATATCAGAATTTGGGGCTGTAGTATTAAAAACCCTATATCTGTCAAGTTTATCTGTTCTGATAAACTTGAACTTGTCTTGACATTGCTCAGCACAGTTGTATGTGAAGTCACTTGTCCTAGTCTGTCAGATTAGGCTTTTAATGGACTTTACCTTGCCAGCACCCTAGCACAAATTCTCTGTGATGTCTGAGCTCATGTGAAAATAGAGCAAATAACTGCCTGGAGAATTCATAGTGGTTGAGTGGATGTCATGCATCCTGCCTTTTGCATGCTTTACCCAGCTACCACCGTTTGCCTAAACCAAACAGTTTACTTCCAGTAATGAAATTGTGTGTTTGTCATCTGACCATGTTCTGTTGTGTGCTAAAAGTGAGACAAATGCAACTACCGCACCAGAATTTTTCAATATAGTTCATGTATAAATATGATAAGGAATAAGGAACTCTCTTTCAACAGATAAAGCAAATCCAGTTGACATGGCCCTTGTAGAGTCCTGACCTCTATGTTATCAAGTCAGTTTCTTCTATCTCTTTTATGTAATCTCAGACTGAGCCTAAATCCTGTGAAAAATATTGTCAGGGTGTCCAGCATGCTTGTAACAACCAGTAAGTTGAAAATGTGTAAGTATTATTAAAGCATGTAGTGTTAGTGCTTAAAACCTTTGCATGCAGTTCTATAAGATGTACTGGAAAATAAGTAGTTGAATGAAACATTTAAATCCTTCATATTTTTTTTACCTCTGCCCCATGCTAGTATAAAGTGTTTTTGTATACAGGATGTCAGATTTGTAAAGACAAGGAATTTGGGGCGTGTCCAAAGCTATTTGATCATCTGAGAAACACTTTTTTTGTAATGTACTGGCCGCTTTAGGAAGTAACGTATTGAGAACTGAAAAGAAACACGTCTCAAAATCCACTGGAGTAAATGTGGTTTCATTCATGTCATTATTTAGTTTTTGTGCAGCTGGAAAGCTTGGCTATTGGAATGAAGGTGATCACATTCATTATAATGTAGTGACAAAGCAGAAGCTTGTGGCGGATGTTTGTTTCCAAGTGTGTATAGTTCCTCCCTTCCTTCCCCTAACTGTCGCCCTAGGCATTACCCTGTGTAAAAACTTCCACGGTTGGCTACTCCCTCTTTCATCCCTCCTGGCATACCCTTCATGCCCACCCCCCCCCTCCTGACTTCCCTCTCTCTCTTCAGCTTGTAGCCTGCTCAGCTGTGCAGGGACACAAACCTCATTCCCCCTGGAGAACAATAACGCTAGCATTAGGTTTTGCACAGAGTGGTGCCAGCCCAGGGGTCTGGCACGCAGTCGTCCACTGCTGCAAACAGAGGCACACATACACTGAATCCATTCCCAGCAGTGCAGTACCAGATGGATGGCAAACAGGGATTCTTCCAGGTCCAAATCACCTCCTGCAGCTGGATGATAGAGTCCCACAACAGGGAGTAGTGGCAGTCAGGGACTGGGACCTGTTTTTGTGTTTCCTTCATTCCCATTAGCTGGCATGTAGGTCTTTGAACAGACTAAATTACATTCTATTTCATGAGGCTTTTTTAATTGTTTTGTTTGTTGTGCATATTTTTCTGGAGATCTAGCTGTTTATTATGCACATCTGATAATGGGTAATGCATCGGTGACTGGCTGCCTAATGACTTAGATAGGTAGAGGTGCTCATATTGGCAAGCGAGCATGGTGTTGTCATGGGGATGATGTGTGGGCCTCTCCTCCTGTACTGGAGTGAACCAGTGAGCAGTGCTTGACTGCCCACCACCAAAAGGCACACATACACCACACACATACATGCTTGCGCACACACACACACACACACACACACACACACACACACACACACACACATATAGGACCAACAACATTGCAGTACTAGCAGAGTGGATGAATCAGCGAGCTCTCGAGCATCTCAAAGAGGAGGTGGAGAGGAGGTTGTCTACGTTGATCTTGTCACTGAGCGCAAGCAACAATGAATCAGTGTTACCTCTGTTTTAATCAACAAACTTGGGCTACAAATGACTCACACATGAAAATGCGCATCATTTGCATTGCTGGTTGTTTGCCATTTTAATGCTAATATGTCTTTCAGTGCGCACCAACCTAGCTGAGCACCCTTCATCATCCAGCGTTTCTTTTTATAGCCTCTCTTTGTCTCCATCTGTCTATCTCTTGCTTTCTCAACCCCTCCACCCACCTATCTATTACTCTTCAGCCCCCATTTCTGCTTGCTGCCAGGCTCCCATGTCTCCCATTAGGAAAGGAAATGAGGCGAGGTACTGATGCAAATATCTTGGACCCCTTGCTGCTCCCTGACTCATCACCCAGAGACAGGAACAAGGAGAGGGAGCGGCAAGGAGAGGAAGAAACGGGTAAAGGGTGGAAGGGCACAGCAATTAGACAGAAAACAGACATATGTACACAAAACGTGCTGTTAAATGGTACACAGTGGAAAAAAATTTGAAAAGACTGTGCCACTCTGTGAAGTTTATTATAATGCTGAAAGCTTTCTACAGCAAAGCTGAACAGTAAAGACACAAACGAGAAGATTCAGTGCATTACTTCTCTATCTCACTCTCAATCTTTCTTTTTTTGTGGAGTAGCTGTGCAATCATTCAGCCTGCAGTGCTATTTCAGCAGTTCTGAGGGGTCATTCTTTTTCTCTGCCTCCCTGCCTTTTCTATCACTACCTCACTCGATTGTTTTGTAGATTATATTGCAAAGTGCTCAGCAATGCAGGCTGCTATTCATTATTATCCACTGCTATGTGCTTTTGTGGCCAGCGAGGATCTGAAGAGAGTAGATTTGGGTTTATAGCGGCCCTACTGCAGTGCACTGTACGTGTAATTGTGCACACGTTTTTCTTTTACTGTGTAGTCTGTGTGTTAGAGGCAAGCAAGATGAAAGATTTTAATGAATTAGTCAAAAGATTGCAAAACATAAAAATGTATTAGACATCTGGCAGCCTCCACATACTTAGTAAAGCGCTGTCAGGCAACCAGCTGTAGGTGAAACACCAGTCAGCACATTCACCGTGTGATTATCAGAAGCTGTTATTGCTATAATATTCAGTCCAAAAAAATGTTCAGCTCAGGGATGTTACCTGTCGCTTTCCTTATCTGAAGGATTATGGAAATGAGGGGGAGCATTGCCGTGTCACAGAAACATCCAAAATAGTGACAGTAGAGATAACTAAGTTTTTAGTTGCCCCAAATAAATACGTGTACTTTCACTACAATGAATTAAACATTTCAACTGGAAGCTGTCCCTGTTTTTAGTGTTTGATCTCAGGGTATTATCTGGATGCAGGCAGAAGATAAAGGATCTTATAAAAACCCTGAAATTAAAGCTGTTGGCAGGTAGCATGAGCATTTAGATAATCACACAGGTTATAAGCAAATCCATTCAAAATTATCTTGATTTTTTTTCCAGCACTGAAATAAAAGTGAGGCACCTAAAGGTTTCGTTCTGTGGACTACTGAATGAAATCAGCTCAGCTACATTTTCTCTCTAGCTAGCTCTCGAGATAGGATGTGACATCTCATCATTGGAAACAAAGTAAAGCCTAAAATTAAACAAGACTAAAAAGGATGCTAGTAGCTCTGTTTTATTGTGTTTTAGTTGGGTTGAGGAATTGTGTATTAAATGTTACTGTACACTGACTGGTCTAATAGTTTTTATATTTTAGACCAAGGTCATGGACTTTAGGGTTGTGCCCAGATATTCAAATATTCATTCACTGGACTTATATATCACGTCAGCTGACTGTTGTCTTTAAGGACAGTTACACTTGCAGAGGTATGCAAACTGAAAACTAGTTTTCTTTTGAGTTGCAAACAATTAAGGTGGGCTCTACAAACATCTTTTATTGTGTTTTAGTCTGTCGCACTCCTGGCCCTGCTACTGAGTTCTTAAAGGATTTTATGGACTTCTTATCTTCTATTATCAAGCTGGAGAAAGTTTTAATTCTTGGGGATTTTAACATTCATATTGATGATGCCTCATCTAACTCTGCAGCTGAACTTTTATCTATATCTGAGTCTTTTAACTTTGTCCAACATCTTGTCTTGTCCTTGGGCCTCAACATTGTCAATGTGTTTGCTGAGGATGTACACTTGAGTGATCATAATTGTATCTTTGTTTAACTCAATTTTAGCTCGAAACAAACATCTGTGTAGTTAACTCATAGACGCATAATAACTGAGACTACTGCTGAGAGGTTCGCCATTATGTTCGACAGTTCTCTATTTTTTACCGGAAACGATGTAAATACTCTTATTCGGTCCTTTAATAGGGAATGCACATCCATCTTGGATCAAGTCAGCCTTACAAAAGAAGACATGCCCTTGGATAAATGAGTCGATCTTAAACTTAAGGAGAAAATGCCGCAAAACGGAACGACTATGGAAGAAAACCAAACTTGAAGTACACAGGCTCCATCTTCGAGATCTCATGCTCTCCTTAAATGACACGGTGAAAACTGTTAGATCAAAATATTTTTCCCGACTCATATCAAAAAATAAGAGAAATCCCAAGTTTCTCTTTGATAAAATCAGTGCTATTGTATCTCCAGATGTGGGACCTTTAGATGTACACTCTAAAGTAGATAGTAATAAACTACTCCAATTTTTTGTTGATAAGATTAAAGAAGTCAATGCTAAAATCTCCCCAATGCTTTCTTGTTCTCCAAGTGAGGCACTCGCTTTGTACTCCTGGTCAACTTTTACAACTGTAACGTATGATGAAATGATATTTGCCCTGGTGGACAAAATGAAGCCATCATCAAGCCCCTCAGATATTATCCCCACTAAGCTTTTTATTAATGCCTTTGACACCATTGGTCCTTGGGTTGTGAACCTTTTTAATGTTTCTCTTCAGACTGGGATGTTCCCCAGCTTTTTTAAACATGCCATTGTGGAACCAAGGCTCAAAAACCCCAACCTGGATCCAATACTACTTCAACATTTAAGACCTATCTCCAAACTCCTATTTATGTCAAAACTCCTTGAGAAGGCAGTCGCTGTCCACCTTACAGCATACTTGGAGAAATATAACATCTATGACTGTTTTCAATCTGGGTTCTGTAAATTGCATTCCACTGAGACAGCACTACTGAAAGTCACTAATGATATTATGATGTCAGCAGAATCCGGAGATCACACAGTCCTAGTCTTGTTAGACCTTACCTCAGCCTTTGATACAGTCAATCATACCATCCTGATAAGCAGACTGAGAGACCTGGTTGGGATGTCTGGCTCTGTTCTAGACTGGTTTTCATCATATATATCTGAAAGGAGCTTTAGTGTGTCTGCAAACCACGCAAACCATGTTGGAATCTACAGAGTTATTGTGTGGAGTTCCTCAGGGCTCTGTACTGGGACCTATTCTGTTTTTAATATACATTCTTCCTTTAAGCCAGATAATACAGCAGTTTCCTGAAGTATCTTATCATTTTTTTGCTGATATAATAATATTCAGCTATATTATTCATTTAAGCCTGCTCACGCTCATAAACTCTCCGATCTGATTGACTGTTTAGCCAACATTAAACAATGGTTGAACAATAATTGCTTACAGCTAAACCTGGCTAAAACAGAAACTTTGATTATTGCACCAGACAGTGCAATACCTGATATTAAACGGCAACTGGGTGACTTAGGTTCCTCACAGAAACGCAACCTTAGAAACCAGGGTGTTATTTTTGATGAAGCTTTTTCTTTGGAGGGACATTAAAATCAGATCGTAGTGACAACTGTAACAGCCTGTTTACTTGTCTAAACAAGAACGGGCTAGCTCGTCTACAGGTTGTTCAAAACTCTGCAGCGAGGCTAATGACCCACTCGAACAAGGGAGCTCATATGACCCCTGTGTTAAAGTTGCTGCACTGGCTACCAATCAGATTTAGGTTCCATTTTAAAATTCTAGTTTTAACTTTTAGAGCATTACAGGGACACCAATCCCCAAAATGCTATCGGTGATGATCCTACAGACCAGCTTCTGAATCCTCAGCTTCTGCCTGAGCACTTGACCCTCATCAGCTTATGAACCAATTCCCTGGCCCTCCATTACTTTGTAGCTGATGTTTAGTCACTGGTGGAGACACCAGGTTCTGGTTGCTTTGGCAAACCTCTAATGTATTTCCTACTCCTTCGTATCTTAAGCTAGTTTCTACAGGTATCTGCCAACTTCACTTATAGGCTTCTGGTGTAGCGAGCAGACATCCCAGCTAAAATACACTGTTCTGTGCTCTGGTCACAATAGCAGATAAAGATAATGAAAACCTAAATTGCCACAAAATGAAAGCTATTGATTTCAGTTTGCAGTCTGCATGTGACTGAAGCTTTGTCAGACTATTGACCAGTTATTTGTCAATAGTGTTGGGACTACAAGCTGACTAGCTACATATTTATGTAGCTAGTCTACATATTTGTATGCAGATATACTTACAGTTATGAGCAAAACATACATACTTGCCTCTTACAGAAAATTCTGTTGATCTGTCATTACAAGGGCAATGAACCTCTATGTAAATACAGCGGGGAAAATAAGTATTTGACACATCAGCATTTCCAGCAGTAAGGGGATTTCCAAGTGGACTATTGACACAACATTCCCACCAGATGTTGCCATCAAGCCAAACATTGAAGTCATACACACAAATCAGAACATTTAAGTATACAAGTTAAACCATAATAAATAAAGTGAAATGACACAGGGAATAAGTATTGAACACACTTTATTTAATACTTTGTAGAAAAGCCTTTGTTGGTGATTACAGCTTCTAGACGCCTCTTGTATGGATAGACCAGTCGTCTGCATTGCTCAGGAGTGATTCTGGCCCATTCCTCCACACAAACGGTCTTTAAATCGTGGAGGTTCCTTGGGCCTCTTCTATGAACCTTAATCTTCAGTTCTCTCCATAGATTCTCTATGGGATTTAGGTCAGGTGATTGACTGGGCCATTCAAGCAACTTGATTTTCTTTCTTTGGAACCACTTCATTGTTTCCTTGGCCTTGTGTTTGGGATCATTGTCTTGCTGGAATGTCCACCCTCTTTTCATTTTTAGCTTCCTGGTAGATGGCAGCAGATTCTTATCCAGAATGTCCCGGTACATCGCTCCATTCATCCTGCCTTCAATGATATGAAGTCTGCCAGTACCCCTTGCTGAAAAGCAGCCCCAAACCATGATGCTTCCACCCCCAAACTTAACTGTTGGTATGGTGTTCTTGGGGTGGTGAGCAGTGCCATTTCTCCTCCAAACATGGTGTGTAGAATGACTGCCAAAAAGTTCTATTTTGCTTTCATCTGACCATACTATAGTCTCCCAATAATCCACAGGCTTCTCCAAATGCTGTTGCGCAAATTTTAACCGAGCCTTGACATGCTTTTTGTTCAGCAATGGAGTCTTGCGTGGTGAGCGTGCATGGATGCCATGGCGGGTCAGTGCATTGCTTATAGTTTTCTTTGACACAACAGTACCTGCTGATGCAAGGTCTTCCTGAAGTTCTGTCCGAGTGGTTCTTGGCTCTTGGAGTACTCTCCTGATTATTCTGTGGACTCCTCGGACAGGGATCTTGCGTGGAGCACCTGATCGTGGCTGGTTTATGGTGAACTGATGCTCTTTCCATTTCCGGATAATGGCCCCCACAGTGCTCACAGGAACATTCAGCATTCTGGAAATGCGCCTATAACCATTCCCATCACAATGCTTTTCAACGATGAGATTACGCAGATCTTGTGAGAGTTCTTTGCCTTTACCCATCATGAAGTCTTTCCTGTGTGCCTTCTGGGTAATGAGGGGCCTTTATGGGCCATCAATTAGGACTACAGCAGCTGATTCCAGTTAGTACTGATAGGGGACTGGGTTTCTCCATCAATACTGACAGATTTCAGGTGATCTCCTGGCTTTCTATGTCATTTTGCCCCTTGTTATCTTCATGTATTCAATACTTATTCCCTGTGTCATTTCACTTTATTTATTATGGTTTAACTTGTATACTTAAATGTTCTGATTTGTGTGTATGACTTCAATGTTTGGCTTGATGGCAACATCTGGTGGGAATGTTGTGTCAATAGTCCACTTGGAAATCCCCTTACTGCTGGAAATGCTGATGTGTCAAATACTTATTTTCCCCGCTGTACATTTGTGCCAGCGTGGTTACTGGACCACTGTGCTTAAACATGCCTCCTGCATGACAGTTTGGGTTTAATTGTGTGAGGTGGCCAAACAATTGAGGAGAGCACAGTGCAATCCTGTATAATGATTATCTCTGTGGCTGCCTGATCTATTTGCCTGCTGGACTCTGGCTTTGCTGGATCTCCTGTGTCATTCATGCTGTTTGAAAAGCATTTTTATAAACAGCATGGCACATTTTTTTGTCATCAAAGGGAAAATACTGGATGTATCATTTACAGTAGAGTTTTTCTCTGCAGTGCCTCATGGGAGCCCAACCTATGTGTATTTGTGTGTTTATAGCACATGTTATGTACACTATGCTATATGTCATGAGCAGTGTTGGAGTCTGTACTGCCATGCATTGTAATGTAATTACTGAATTTGGTACAATAACACACTACATTACTGTGTTAGTGAAAAACATAGTGTGATTACAATAACATGTAATTTTGGACCATACATCAGCAGAGTTGCTGTCTAGGAACACATTTGCTGTGAATATTAGTTGAGTCTAATTGGTGTCTTGAGTGCTAACTAAAAAGCTAATTAGCCCTTTGATTTCTAGTTAAGCAGAAAGGATGGGAAGACAGAATTGTTACAGTAATAGGCTCCACACCTTCTGGACTCCCAGGGCCATGCCAATGCTCTGCTTGACTCATTAACTCCTCCTACTAGAATACTGAAATACTGGCTGCACTTAAGCAGTTAATAATAATTTACAAAGAAAGTTATTATTTGGTAGATTGCTCTAGAGAGATTTGTGGATGATTATTTCCTTAAACATGTGCCATATATGCAGTCAAGTTTCACATTCACTTTACAAACAGTATTTTATAGCTTCCAAACAAATTCTAGGAAAACGTGTATAGTGTAGTGAATATGATATACATTCCTTTCTTTCCTTCACCGAATATTCTCTGAGCTCCCCCCCACAGGCACTATGAACAAATTAAGACCTAGCTTATTAAACAACTGAGCCTTTAAATTACAACAGACTGGCCTTGCATGCATGGGTGACTGTAAGGCTCTGTCCACCTCCAGCAAGAAAACAAACAACACAGGGAGGGGCTCCACTTTGCTCTCCCTTATGTTATGTCCGTTCTCAGAAAGTGGCCTGAACCAGTGCCAGTGTTTAAGTGTAAAGCTGATTCAATATGACTTTGTTGTGCTGAATCATTTGTGTTATCATTTTGTCTTTTGCTCTATTAAGAAGAGGATAATGAAGCCAAATGGTAATGTTATTCCAAAAGCCTGCCTACATGCAAGGAAAAGGTTACGCGTGACTTGATTAGGTTTGAATACTGACAAATATCGCCCTTGTTTTTGTCTTTTCCAAGTTGCTGATTGCTGTTGATGCTCTCAACATTTATTGTGTCTTGGCTTTTGTGTGCTGGAAGAAGATTGTGTTGCCTGATAGAAAATGTTTTATCTTGCAACAGCAAACTCAGAGGATGTTTTCATTGTTACAGGTTTTTACTTTGTTGGAAGTATTGAATTGGTTTAGTAATGCTGTGACTTCCAGCAGGATAGCGATATATCTCTTGGCCACAAGGTCACAAACCAGTGGATTGTACAGGATCTTCTAAAGTCTTGTCTCTCTCTAAGTTAATTGATTTGGATCTCTATGGTTCCAAAACTTTTTTTTTAACTGCAATATTTATGCTGACTTTTTGGATTTTTACAAAGCACATCAATAAAAATCTGTAAGATTTGTGAATTTCATCCTAATCCTATTGGGCATGTGATGTGCATGGGTTTTGCAGCGATTCCTCTTTTTATAGTGGAGTCTTAGTTAATTTGGTTGATTGTTTCTGTCTAACTGTAAAATGATCAGAGGGCTTGCGAAGAAAATTAGTGTAGAATTGTCAATAGGTTTTGGGTTTGCTTCCCATGGCCTAAAACCAGAATCGTGAGAATGTGTGGGCATCTCCCAGCTTTGTAATGATGTTCTCCAACACACCATTCATTATGCTCTCTATTAAATATTTACTATGAACAAAATAAAGGTTTTACTTAAATTAGGTTCCACATTGGATCATGTTTTTACAGGGGCTTAATTAGAGATGCACTGATCAACCAGCCAGGGATTGAAATCGTCTGATTATGTACCAGTCTGTTTCAAGCCTGCAAAAAATGGAACGGTGGACAAATTCATAACCAATCTGAAACTCAAAGTTTCACATAGAATTCCAAGCTTGAATTACAGTTTTAGTCTGTCCTTGATATAAGCCCTAAATACATAGAGAAAAACAAATCTCTCTGTGTTTTGCTCATAAAATGTAGATGCACTCCAGTTTATGTGGTTCCAAATTGTTCCTTTTTACTTTTTTTGGTGTTTAAAGTGATTAATTTAGATCAAACCTCACTATTTTTTCTTTTACATAAGGACAAGAAATGTCAAAAATTCAAATTTAATATCTTTTATTTTTCTGCCTTCTTGGAACAGGTCTTCAGCCTGTGGTGTGTGTGAGACGTAGCAAGCTTCTTTCATCACTTAAGGAGAAAAAAACAAACAGGGAGAGCACACTGAATGTGCAAGCAGATTGTCCACAATGAGGCTGTGTATTTGACACATGTTTGACTCAGATCATTTCAGCAGCAGAGACCGTGTCAACACACATTTAGAAATGCTTGTTTTGATTTTAGCCAGCCTTAATATGAACATGGTTTGTTCCCTTGCATTTGTAAGGTCAGATGTTATTTCAAAAGCTATAAAACGTTTCGTATTGGTTAGTCAGTTGGCTGTTCGCACTTAGAACACAAGCAAAATGCAGGCATACAGTATACAGTATGTCTGAACATTTTGTGACAATATATAGAAATGCACAATAAAAAATGTTATTGTTAAAAGCCTAATAACACAATAAAAGCCTTATAAAAAGCCAGCAATAGTCACAGGAATTAAATCACTATTGCATTACCAACAGCTTTTAACCTTATTTGAATTGCTTGTATAGTCTACTTTGTGCTGAATAGAAGCACCACTAAACAGCTTGGACTCAATAATGAATGTACTACTGAACAAAGGACAGTCTAAATCAGTGCTGAACAGCAGAAGCTGTATAAACGGATGTGTTCACTTGCTGTTCTACATACTGAAGTAGCTTCAGAGTATGCTAAATAGTGCTTTTGCTTAGGTATGTACTGACATACAGTGCATACCTAAACAAAGTGTAGTGATTTCAAGCATTTTGTTTTTATTTTACACATTGTTCCAACTTTATTCTAAACAAACTTGGACAGCATCCAGGCAAGTTAATCTAGACATTTGTATTTATTGAAATAAGTATATTAAAAAAGGCACACCCTGCCATTTTACTTACTATCCCATACATATCCAACACATCTATGTCAAGTGAAGTATGTAGCAGTGCCAATCCAGATGTGTACTGTAATATAACCAATTGCTTTTTGACCTTTTCTGTTGTGAAATGTTGTGAAGGTCTTGTGAGCTGGGGTCATGCAGCTCTAGCTGAAGCCCTAAGCCTTCACACTGAAGATGAAAAGAAAAATGAACCTGAATAGAATAGTTCTGGAGTAGTGTCGGACTGGTAAGCTGTGACCAGTTCCCCAGAAAGTCTTTCCCATGTATGAAAGATAATCACTGGCTCGACTCTGTAAGTATATATATAGAGGGCATTCATTTAATAAAACAGGCAAAGCAGTATCCTAAAATACATACAGGCTCATCCAGGAATGTCATTAGAATCACATCAAATTAAGCTACCACATCATACTCTGTGAGCCTCCTAAGTATGAAAAAGATTGGAGTGACGCACTTCTTTTTAAATCCTTTGTTCATGTGTGTGTGTGTGTGTGTGCGTGTGTGTGTGCGTGTGTGTGTGTGTGCAATCGTTTACGCCATAAAATGTTTTGCTGCAGGGCTGTTTGCATTGACAGCGAATAGGAGTGGATCATCCATGAAACATAGATATTATTTTTGGGAATCACGTGTGAATAAATGCTGAGTACTTTGTCTTCAATAGATGCATGATTGTTAGTCAATTATTAGTCTGCATGTTCTGTGGATTAAAAACTATTATGTGATGAAGATTCTGAAACACCATTTGTAAGCAAACATTTATGACACGACCAAAATGATGCCATAAGCCAATCTACTTTCATTTATACCTGCATGTGTGTCACTGTTTGTCTCTGATCAGCACTAATACAGCAGGTGCCGTCCCCACTGACTGACATGTTAATCAGGTGGGATTTGGCCTCTAGTCAGTATAAATGTGATGGAAAATGGTTTGAATTACATGCTAAGCCTTTACTGGCCTGTAATCCGCTGCCCTTCACTTGGAAGAGTCATCCATGGGGTAAAGTGTGTGTGCATGTGTGCATGTTTTCTGCAAACGTGTTTCTTAGTGTGAGTCCCAAATGCTCTCCAAAATCATAAACTCACAGACACTTCAAGCACCAGAAGAGTTTCAGTGATTTCATCTGCTTATTTGGACTCTCCTGAGTAGGCACATTAGTTAGGTCATTGCATTTGGAGGGATGGAGGCAGCATGAAAAGAGGGAAGAGAAGGAAGCAGTGATGATGAGACACACTCAAAGCATCCCTTGCTGTTTTCTAAGCGACATCTAATCAACGTGTCTGCCCCCCTTGAGCCACAGATGGCCTAGATGAACATGGTCTCGCCAACAAACCAATAGATCAGTATCTCAAGGGCAGTTTACCCCTACACCCATCACTGGGTAAATAGAGCACTGGCTACTGGACAGTCATTTTTACACTTTTTCATTTCACTCAGTTCTTATATCACCTCTTAACCCTCTCTAACGCTGTGTGTATAAAAATCCCTCTGACCCTTCCCCCCTCATTGCTTATTGCCTCTATGCCAGGTGGTTGAGGTTACATTATCTTCATGATTAACAGATGGTGTATAATCTGCACAAAGATAAAGAGGACTAAAATTTCCTTCAGTGGGTAAGGGAAAGGTGAAATCCTTTAAATATAGCCCAAATGGAGAAGTGGGTTTTTGCCTGGAACAAATGAGCAGTGCTGTTTTCTACCTGAGTGATTGATAATAAAAATCCATAACTGCCCCCAAAAGGGGGTAGCTGACAGCAAAACATTGTTTGTACTTTGTTGGATGATTGTAAGATCTGAAGCACAGCTGTGTGAAGCAATCAGAAATCAAAAATCAGTTGATGGTTATAGCAGATTTGGCAGTGTTTGGCAGCTTATGTTGGGGACCTCAAATAATTTGAAAAGTACAAAAGTACAGCTGCCAAAGATGCATCATCATCAGTGTTGGGGAGTAACGGAATACATGTACCGCCGTTACGTATTTAAAATACAAAATATGAGTAACTGTATTCCGTTACAGTTACCGTTTAAAAAGGTGGTATTCAGAATACAGTTACTTTGTTGAAATAAATGGATTACATGGCGGTACTTTCCTGTTTCATATTGTCGCGGGTCAGGACTGTTTGGGTTTTGTTTGACAGCTACGTTCTGTTGTTCCAGGCGGCAGCGTTACGGTTGCCATGGTTACAGGGTGACACTCGCTCTCTCTCTGCGTGTTTCCTGGGTGAGAGAGGCCTTTTTGTTGTTGTTGTGCTAAGCTAATAGGCAGAATGCTACAGGTATAGCTCTAAAGAATGTAGCATCATAGGCAGTGTAGTCCGTGCTGCTGGGAGAATGGACTGCCATACCCGTTATGTGTCTGTGAGCGAGGGAGGGAGAAAACGGAAAAGTACAGCTGTCATCGAGCAAAAACGGGAGCTGGAAGCATGTAAATATAATAATAACCACTGCAGCCAAGAAGAGAGCCTGACGAGCCCAGTTGTAAGTAAGCTATTAAGACTCGACTGTACACCGTGTTCGTGTTTTCCTCCAAAAACAATAAGTTCCGTTGGAGCAGCCTTTCAACGCCTCTCTCTGTCTCTCGCTAGCAAAGTTGACCCAGACAACAAAGTAAAGCTAGTTTTCGGCTACGAGCCGACACAGAACCCACCGTATTAGCCAGAGGTCCCTTTACTACGGTTCGGAGCCGCGGACCTTCAGTAACAGTAATAAATCACAGCAATAGTACATTCATGTAGTTGTAAACAGCATGATAATATATTAAGTAATCCAAAGTATTCAGAATACATTACTCTCATTGAGTAACGTAACGGAATACGTTACAGAATACATTTTGGGGCATGTATTCTGTATTCTGTAATGGAATACATTTTAAAAGTAACCTTCCCAACACTGATCATCATGCAGGATACTGTGACAGAGTCACCAGGGAATTGTTTCATAAGAGGTTAGATGATAAAAACCATCATAAAAAAGCAAAGCAAGGTAGACAAAGGAAGAGAAGGAATATGCAGTGCAGCAGGAGAATATGTATAGATTGCTTAAGCTGCCAAAAAAAAGCTCTGTTACTTCAGGGAATAAACTTGGGACATTGGAGGATGTCTTCTGATGTTAAGTAAGAGGACAGTGGTAGTGAATCCTCTGGGTTCTGTAGATCGCAGTGTGGGTCCTCCATGGATTGGGCTTGTTTCAGCGCATCCTGCTGATGTTTGATCTAATAGGAGTTTGAAGACAATCCCACACCGTGGTCTTGATGCCATACTCTTTGTACCAGTCCTGATGTGTTTTTGTCATATGGCAGGGAACAATGTCCCGCCGGAAGAGGCCACTGCCATCAGGGCGTGCTATTCCCATGTTAAAGTACACATGTACACATGTTAAAGTAACAGCCACATAAATGACTCAAGGTTTCGCAGCAGAATGCTGCATTTTATTGAGATAATCAGTGCCATAAATATTAGCTCTAAGCTATTTTTATGTTGTAACCGTTTAGATTACCTGGGGCTCACCCATCACTTCACTGGGCCCACCTGATCATCTACTTGTTAACACATTCTAATCAGCCAATCACATGATAGCAACTCAGTATATTTAGTCAAATAGTAATAGACAAGATGACTTATTGGGAAAAACATACTGGGGAAAAATATGATTTAAGTGACCTTAGAGGATTGTTAGTACTGACTTCAATATTCCAGAATCCACTGCTCTACTGGGATTTTCTTGTACAACCATCTCCAAGGTTTAAAGAATGTTCTGAAAGAGAAAATATCCAGTGAGCTGCAGTTCTCTGGTCAGAGATCAGAAGTGAATAAGAAGATAAGAGTGATAAGAGGGCAACAGTGTCTTGAATGACAACTCATTACAACTAAGGTATGAGTGAGCAGCAGAAGCAGAAGACCACACCGGGAGCACGCTAGTCAGCTAAGAGCAGGAAAATTAGGCTACAATTTGCATGGGATCCAAACTGCACAATAGAAGACTTCCTGCTCTGATAAATTTAGATTTGGATGGTAGGGCCAGATATGGCATAAACATAATAAAAGCATGTATCAATCTCGCCTTGTATCAGTCATTCACGCTGCTAGCTGTGGTGTAAGGGTGTAGGGGATAGTCTGTTGAATGAAGAAAATGGGTTCCTTATTACCAGTTTAGCATCATTTAAATGCCACAGCTTACCTGAGTATTGTTGCTGAGCTCTATGATTATCAGACCTCACTGCCAATAAAACATTTTAGACTGTGGTACAGTGGGAGTTTGTCATAATGGACGTGCAGCTGAAAAATCTATAGCAGCATGTCTGATGCTGACATGTGAATGTGGATCAAAATATCTAAGAAATGTTCCCAGCACCTTGTTGAATCTATGCCATAATGAATCAAGGCAGTTCTGATAGCCAAAGTACCAGCAACAAAGTGTCTGGTGAGTGTATATAAACATGAATAAATGCCAGTAGAAATGCTGTCTGTTAAATTATTTATAATTTTAACCCCACAAATCAAATGCCATTCACCTTTGTTTCAGTGGAGTGTGGGCAGCAGTCTCTGTGACAGAAAATTCTGTGCATGCCTGTAGGTATAAAAATGAAAGGCATGCTGGCTTGTGAAGAATACACATCGTTTCAATAGGAATTTGTAAGTATACAGAAATGGAGCAGTGAGTTGGTGGATGAAAGAATTTGTTCACAGTTGTCTTTTCTTAGCTAAATAAACACTGAAGAGATTTATTTTCACAAACCAAGATACAGATCTCTGCATTTTCTTTCAAAGTAAGAAAAGTGTGTGTCCGCATGTATGTGTATTTGTATATGTGGAGACTTCAATTTGCTGGTCACCCTGAAGCAGGGCAGACACGAGCCCACAGGGACTCACGCACACACACATATATACACCTCATGAATAGATGGTAAGGTCATTTAGAATAAGCATTGTCCATGCAAAAAGCAGAGTGGCTGTCCTCTGTAGAGGAGAGGGGTACTTCTCTTCTATGCATCATTAGCTCTCGTCATTTCCTTGTGTGTATATGTGCTCACCATCTGCTGCACCCAATCAGAGCTGCTCATCAGTCGTGGACCACTTCAGGTTCACATCGCTGTACAATGGCATCTCATTTCTGTCCCTCTCTCTAACTCTGAGTCGAGAGCAGCGCTCGTTCCTACATTTTTCTCTCCCTCTTTATGTTGTTCTCTTTTCATCTTCCTCATTTCCTTTTTCTTGCGGTGATAGAGAGACAGAATCAAGCTCACTCCTACTTTTTAACTGGCTGTCCATTTGGCGCTAGAAGAGTGATTTTCATCTCTCTCCTGTCATTCAGTAACCTCCACTGCCATTATCATTTGTAGTCAAAAATAGGCCATAATGACTGCATATTGGCATTCTCATACTTGGGAATAATGAATTCAGTGGATTCATGATTAATGTGGTGATAAAGGCATAATTAGTTGAAGAATTAACACGTGCTCCCTGTCTACACACTGATTGCTTGTGAGACAGTTGAACATGTGGAAATCTTTTCGCTTCCATGTGGCTCTAGGGGTGGTGCCAAGAGTAGCTGTTTTGTTGCTTTCACATCTGTCAGTATTATTTTTCTTAGCCATTTTTCCTCAAAATCAATAGTTTTTCAGTAATTTGAGCAAGGACACAAATAGTTTGTGGTCTCTGTGACCTATAAACTGTAATTCTATCGGTCACCATGACTAAATCTTACGCTAATAAGTGATAATGGAATAAAGCTTGTGAGCCACCTCAGGGATACACCAATCATGCATAATATTGTGACTGCTGACAGGTGAAGTGAGTAACACTGATTATGTAATCATCATGCCACCTGTTAGTGGATGAGATATATTGGGCAGCAAGTGAACATTTTGTTCTCAGTGTTGATGTGTTAGATGCAGGACAAATGGGAAAGTGTACGGACATGAGTGAGTTTCAAGGGCCAAATTGTCAAACTTGGACATATCACCTCTAAAACTGCAGCTCTCGTGTTTCCAGTCTGTAGTGGTTAGTGTCTAACAAAAGTGGTCCAAGAACAGTGGTGAACCAGTGACAGTGTCATGTTTAGCCAAGCTCACTGATGCACACGGAGAGCAAAAGCTGCCCCGTGTGGTCCGATCCAGTAAAGTTAATGCTGGTTCTTATAGAAAGAAAGATCTCTGAATAAACAGTGCAGTTTGTTGTGTATGTGGCTACACAGACCATTAAAGGTACCCAAGCTGAATCTTGTCAACAATGGGAACGTGAGCATCAGAAGTGGATCCCGGAGCTATGGAAGAAAGTGGACTAGTCTGATTAATCACATTTTCATTAGCAGCACTTGGCATTAGGTTGCACTATGGGAGGAAGGCAAGCGGGCAGAAGCAGTGTGATGCTTTGGACAATGTCCTGCTGGGAAATCTTGGTTCCAGCTACCACTTACCTAAGTATTGTTGCAGAAAAGCAAAAATGGTTCAAAAATGGTTTGAGAAGCATGACAAGTTTGAAGTGTTGACTTGGCTTCCAAATTCCCCAGATCTCAACCCAATCGAGCATTTATGAGATGTTCTGGGAAAGAACATCTGATCCATGGAGGCCACAGCTCGCAACTTGGAGAAATTAAAGGATCTGTAGCTAACCTGTTGGCGCCAGATACCACACCACATCTTCAGTGGTCTAGTGGAGTCAATGCCTTGATGGGTCAGGGCTGTTTTAGCAGCAAAAGGGGGGACCCAACAGAGTATGAGACAGGTGGATAAAATATGTGTTATACGCATACGAACTCCAGTAATCCACACCAGAGGAGTGGATTACTGTGGGAGCACTTAAAAAAGTTTCTGAGGATGTCAGACTTTATTCTTGAATTCTATTGTAAGTGTCACATACTGTCACAGTAAGTTAATTAAAAAGGAAAGAACTCTCATCCGCTTTTCCATTTCTGTTTGAGCATATGTCACTGGTGCTTGCTGTGTGGAATGACCAGGTCGATGACAAGCATACATATTCTCATAGTCATATAATCTTTTATAATGAATTTCCTTAATGAACTGGATCTTAAAGACCAAGTTTTAAGAAAAGTCTCCAAATCATTATCAAATCACTGTAAATGTCCCATCTCTGTCTCTGCATTGCTTATAAAGTTTATTCTTGATTAAAACTCGAAGCCTGTTGTTTACAGTAAAAAAATTGTCAAGCCTCTTGCAATCTTTGAGAGTCAGAGACAGTAATTGGTTCTTAGACGCATCACTACATCTTTATGTTGTCACTGCGCCTACAACTGCTGCCCTAGATATGGAAATGGGCCCTGGCTAAAAAGAATCCACCCATGCCGCTGAATAGCCTTAGGTTGTTAGCTTGAATATCGTTGCTGATGAAGTCGATGTAGAAGCTCATTAAAAGGAAAGCTGTACAGCAGGTGGATAAATCATTGGATCCCTTTTAATCTGGACTAGCAGCGGGGTGGAGGATGCTGTCATATCCTACTGAATATCCTGTATAAACATCTGGAGGGCCAAAAGACTCATGCTAGACTTAATTATCTTAACTTTTTATTGGCTTTCAAAACTATCATCCCACACATACTCACTGATAAGATGCTGCCATATTTCACTCAACAGACATCTTGTGGGATGAAAGATAAGGACATTATGACTAATTAATCCCAACATGCGGGGATGGGCAGCTTTGCACCTCCACAGGTTTTCAAGTATTGGTCTTCGCGCTTTTCTTTTCTTGTCTTACACCAGCTTTAGCACACCAGTGTGATATTAAATAAAGTGCAATCATATATCAGTGTAATATATATGTGATATTGTGCCTAAGCTATGAAGCCGGGAGGGTTTAAGTTTTAGGGTTTGCTCTTATTCCAGAAAGAGACTGAGCTCAGTGGCAGCAAAGCAAGCTTGAAACCTCCGTTTCTCACTTTCTTATCTCTTTCTGTGGTGTTTTTGTCTCTGTTTGCCCATCAAGTCTGTTAAAATTAGATAAAGCAACTGGATTTCTTATCGGGCAAAACCAAAAAGTTGATCAAAACAAACTGGACAACTGTAATAACAGACACCCAGCAGAAGGCCAGAAGTCAGTCTGAGTTTACCTGAGGCTGCGGTTGATTTCAAAGTGGCAGTCTTCAGTGATTTGAGTAAGAGCGGTAAGCCAAGGCCAACTTTCAGAGTGGCTGTGCAGTATAGCGACATATCACATACTACCTAAGGATAGTACTGTTGTAGCACCCTCTGACATTCTCACTTGTCACCACTATATCCACTGATCCATCACACTATTCTAAGAGTGTATCCTGTGTAACAGCAACTTATCATTGTGTCGGACTAAGTGTTAAACTGCTGGTTGCTGGCCAGGCTGGAGAGATTGCTCTGAAGGTGTATTACATTACAACTGATGTTGTGCTACCAATCAGTAATCTACGTGGAATGCGCACTCAAAACCGGATCGCAACAAATTGGCGCTTTCAAGAGTACGTTTGCTGATAGTAACGCCATGTGATTCAGCTAATAACACAAGGATTTCATCATTTGTGAAGCCATCCTGAAAATAATCAGCAACTTGTGCATTGATGACTGGCTGCAATACTGGTAGCTTCAGCATTTATAGCCGAGGGCTTCAACTTCCGGGTAACAAGGAAATGACATCATTCACATACATTACTGATTAGCAACGCTAACTCGAAATTTCGAGTTATTAACTCAAAATTTTGAGAAATGTAAGTCAAAATTTCTAGTTAATAAGTCGCAGTTTTCTATTTCTATTAACTATTTAACTTTTTTAGTGGCGGAAGCGGGCTTCCATACTGTCTCGCAATTAGGCTAAAAAAGCAGATTTTTTTAACCTCCTTCTCATCTTGTGGCCATTCTAAAGCCGTGATGACATCATACAGTTAGATCAGTAAGTGTTGGAACAAAGATACACAGATACACTGTTTCTGTAATTTTGCCTCCATCACACCACAGTGAATTTTAATCAAACAGTCGGGGTGTGATTTAAGTGCAGAGTTTCAGCTTGAAGGTTTAAGTAGGTTTAACAAAAGTATTGCTGTAAGTCGTTAGGAATTCAAATCATTTTTATACATTGTCCCCCATTTTTTAGAGACTTGAGAATGATTGGACAATTGACTGAAATTGCATCTCCTTGCATGTTCTGTTCCTTCAATATGTCGTGATAAATTAAGTGGATAAAAAATCTAGAGTAATTCCACGTGCTGAACTAGCTTTTCACTGGAATTCTCAATTTGAGGTCAATATAGATTTTGATTTAAGTGAAGGAGGATATTATGGATATTATAGGCTGAAAACCTCAAATAAACCTGTTGCATGTCACAACCCATTTCATAAAAACTTTAGGAGTGGCCACATGTATAGTTTGGTTTCTTCTTAAAAAGGAGAATTAGACTTCATCAGATAGCCGGCACAGTTCTGGAAAGTAGTCTTTGGACAAGTGAAACCAAGATTACCTTGTACCATAATGAATGGAAGAACAAAGTATAGCAAAGGACAAAAATACCTCATGATCTGAAACATACCACATCATCTGTCAAACATGATGGAATGTTATGGCATGGACATGTATGACTGCCAGTGGAACACTTGTGTGTATTGATGATGTGAAAATGTTCATGGCTATACTCTCTGTTCAGATTCAGCCAAATGCTGCAAAACTAATCAGATGGCAGTTGAATAATGACCCAAAACATGCTAAGAGTTTTTCAAGGCAAAGAAATAAGACATTCTTCAGTCACTCAGTCAGTCACCTGATCACAACCCAACAGAGCATTTCAGTTACTGAAGGCAAAACTACAGCCACAGGGACACACAAGCGCCGATTGAAGGTGGCTGCAGTAAAGGCCTGGCAGAGCAATTCAAGGGAGGAAATGCAGCATTTAGTCATTCTGGACTTCAGGCAGTCACTGACTGCAGAGTCAATTCCCGATTCTCTAAAAATTGCTTTATTTCTTAAATAGTTAATGCAATACTTTTGTTAATCCAATTAAATTAAAGCTGAAAGTTTGCACTTATATCACACCTTGATTGGTTGATTTAAAATCCACTGTCATGGTTGATGAAGCATATCATTTATCCTTCAGGAGAAAGTATTCTTCACTTTCATATAGGTGCTTTGAGTTGATTTGAATATCTAAGATTTAAGATTAGTGTTCAGTTAGTTACTGATAAGCTGGTATCCACCCACAGTGTCAAGCATCAAAGAAAACAAAGTCATTGTGGTATATTTTCCGATGTTATGGCCTATAGTTTAAGTTTGCATTTATTAAAATAGAAGCGTCCTATTAAAATAAAAGTTTAAAAAATGTTTGTTTCTATTTCAAGTAAATAGCAGATGCAATTCTGGTTATCTAGTAAATTTACTGAGAGGACATCTGTCATTTTACATGCTATCTGTGGTTTTTGTCTGAGCTTTAGTTTATTTCTGATTAAAATAACTGTCACTTACTTTAACTTAAAGTCTTCAATTACCTGTCGCCAAAAGCCTAATATCACCACTTTCCTTATCTGTAAGCAATCTCATAAATAGTAGCCCCTGCGTGTGCCTTCTTATTCTTGCCAATCAAATCCTCCTGGGCTTTTCTAAGCTACTTGATCCTCCTGCTTTTAAAAGGCTGTCAGTCTGTTGATTTCTCTATAGAGGTTTAGCATGTGATTGATGAGCTGTTGTCTTAGTCACTGACACTAAGACAGTGATGGAGAGGGCCATTGATCCCCACCATTATCCCAAAATACATTAGGAAACAGATACATAACCAGCAGTGAAATGTCTGTGCAGCCATAAAGAGCATGCAAATTCTGTTTACTAACGAGGGCTGAATAATTGATATGGTGATAAGACTATTTTCCTAGTGGACTCATTCCAGCAGTTAAGGCTGTTGTGGAGGTAACAGCAGCATGTTTTGTTATTAATACTCCCGTAATTATGAGTGGCAACCTGATTGATTCACTTCACTTCCTGTGAGAGCATTTGACGAGGCGCGCACATTATCGAACATCATACACAATTGTGCAGTTGCGCTTTCTCACGCACACATTTCGTCATTTTATTTTAGGCAGCCTCCCTCTTGCTCGGCGTTGAAAGTGTCAGCTACATAATTACCCTAGTTTAACAGTGTTAATAGGTTCCTGAGGGTCTTTTACATGCTGATAGAAAAGGGGAAGATGTGCCAGCAAGTGCAAGGAGGGAGGGGGGAAGGATGTGTGTGCTATTGCATGTAGGTGTGTGTTATGTAGAAATACAGGTGGTACTTTTAGCACTGCATTGTTTCATTACAGTCATACATGCCAGAAAGTTTTTCCTCATGAGCCTTTTCCTCCCTTAACCTTCACACTTCAGACAGGAAACTGGCTACATGCCCAAAGGCACAACCAGGCCCCAAAAGCAGTCACGTGTGCTGTGCTAAGTGAAAGGCACAAGACGTGATGCTTGGCTTTTCGCAGACAGCTTCGGTCATAGAGCAGCGAGGAATTTTAAGGGGCAACTTAATTGGCTCACAGAGTTCGAAGGTTGCAGTCGTTTGTCTTTTTTGTCAGCAGGGCAGTTTAATTTTCTTTTGCTTTTTTCCAAACGGGCTAAAACACAGTGTCAAGTACAAACTGTGTAAGTGTTTGCACAGAAGTGTGTGCATTTGCACTGCATCAGCCACGGCATAACCACAGTAGTTACCCATGATCTTGGCTCTAAAAGACTGTATGTGGCCCAGGTACCACGCAGAGGTTACTAATAGCTGATTTACGGATTTACGATGGTGAATGTGTCTCTTTATTCATCTGTTTGGCAGTTCATCATCTCTGCCTGTGCTTATGGACTTGTTTGGAAAGACTCCAAGCATAGATTACAGTATGTGTGTAGTCTTTCTGTAGGTGCCTGAAGGTTAACAAAGCCAATACACTTCCCTATAAAAGTTTTGGCATTGATAATACTTGCATTACAGGAGCGGGCACAGCGTCATGCACCCTCCACCCGCACTCCTGCAGCGCGTCATCTCTGCTTTGGCTTTTGGAGTGCAGGGGCAGCAGAGTACGGCCTCTGTCTGATTGCTCACAGCAAGGATGCCACATTGTGAACATAGGCTCTACCACTTGCTCACATGCAATAGACCCCTGATTAGAATTTCTGGCTTATTTATGCAGTATATGCACAGGGCAGCATATGAACACAGGAAACTGTGCAAATGTTAGCATATGTGGATGGATTTGTTCTTTTTTTTGTCACTGCAATTCTCAGATAAAATGGAAAAAAACAACTACAGTCTAGAAATATTCACGGCTGATATTGCCACTGCTAAGAACTTGTTTATAAAAATGATTTGGACAATGGGTCTTGATGCATTTTCAATCATCCACGTAAGTAAATCTCCAAAAGTTGATTCTGTTCATCTGGACGTAGCGTTTTGTGGGAGAAACGTTTCGTCACTCATCCAAGTGACTTCTTCAGTCTCAGCTGACTACAGGTTTCCCCAATCTTATAAACAGTACATTTGCATAATGACTGAAACCAGCCCACTGAAGGAACAATGGGCTGGGAGGTCAGTTCCTTAATCTTAATTATGCAAATTCTCATGACCATTGATCAACAACTACTGACCAAAACCCACTGATCAATGGCCGTGAGTACCATTCAGAAAGAGTTGGGGAATGGCTGCAATCACAGCATTGTAAGATGGTGACAGATGTACCCTTAGGCCCCCTCCTTGATTCAGAAATGGTCTTTCCCAATGGACATAATGATGTTATAATAGATTACTGCTTGCAAATGTGTTAAAGTTACATGATCAAAGAGCTGTAACAGAGGTAAGTGTAAGCTATAAGAGACAAACTGCTATGAGTGAGTATTGACAGGGATGTAAATATGGTATCAGAGCCATTCGTGATAATTTTTGACGGAGAGATGTGTTTCATTGGAGCTCTATAGCTGTGTTAATGTGTTTAAACATTCCTCTGAACCTAGAAGTATTCAGTATTTTTAATCAATTGCTCACCTCTTACTTATTTTCTCTGCCCTGGCTTTAAACTGTTGAAAGGAATGTCAAGAAACTCAAGAAGCTAATGAATAAAATGATTGAGCTGTATTTATGTTCATTAAATGTTAACCACTGCAAAGCTAACTTGTTAAATTATTAAGTCTCAAGGTAAAGTCAAAGATGTGAATGAGTCAGGCCCGTTTTAAGAGGTCAGTCTTATGTTTTCAGATTTATTCTTAAATAAAGTCAAAAAGGAAACCACAGTTCTAGGTTTATTTGCAGCATTGACCCTTATAGGATGAGTATGTGGAGAGAAGTGTGAATTGTAAAAGAAGGCCCCAGCCACGCAGGCCTAGAGATCGTTCAGCCCCCCTGATGGTGACTGGGTGTTAAGGAAAAATGTGTATTCCCTGATCAGTTGCCAAGAGGCTGTCGACTGTTGCTAGGTGAAATTTGTCAAAAAGAGGTATACAGTGCTCTGCCAACAATTTCCTGCTTGCTTTGGTTGCTACCAGGTTACCACTGAAGAAGTTGACTTCAGAGACAATTTGCCTTTAAAATAAAACTTGTGGCTTACTGCTGGTACTGACACATTTCAAAAGACAGAATTTTTTTTTGAAGGCTAATGTTCTGTTTCTCGCGTTTCACTATTGCTGAGCTAGTACTTGGCAAATGCTTTCACACAAGTGTTGGCAGACTCTGATAGTTTGGCACTTGCCCAGCACCAAACAGTACGCAGATAGTGGTGGTTAGCGGGTGAACACAGCGAGGCTGCTAGACGTGACCTTGCATTTAAGAGGTGTCTACTATAAAGAAACATTTGCTCCAACACATCAATAATAATATAACCTGGTTATTGGTTTGTCTGTTTTGTGTGTTTGTTTGCAGGATTACTCCAAAAATTATGGATGACAGTGAATGAAAATGAAAAAATTTAGACTTGGACCAAACTACAGGCAGATTATGCTCATTATTGTTGCACTTTGGTGTTGTTTTCACATCATCCAGCTCCCATCTCTGTAACCTGGTACACTGCCAAGCTAGAGGCATGTGTATGAGAGGTTTGGTTTCTACATGCATGGGGCATAAAAATCTGTACGGAGGGATATTATTGAACCAGAAGAAAACTTTGTAGAAAACTGTAAACCAACCACAATTGCTTTGTTTCCTATTCTGGCTTCTTTTATTCCTTTTATTTCAGGACATCTATTGTTTAGGAGTAGCAAATCAACTTTAAGTATATCATTTACAGGACTATGTAGATGTCATAGTTCATTTTTCATCATACATTCATTGATGTATATTAACCCTTTAAGACCTACCATAGAACCAAGTCCGCCAGAGCTTATATTATATGTTTACATGCTGTGGAGCCATTTTTGGGAGCATTTCAAGTTGCTATACATCAATACAACCATTATAGCCCAGATTTTAATAATATGTCTGCATTAAGTGCATAGTAATTACATAAATTGCAAAAAAGTGCAATAAACTACAAAAAAATTGAAAATCGTTTTTGTTTTTTTAACATATATTTCTAGTTAGAGAAATTTAAGAGGCTTATCCCTCAAAACTGTAAATACAAAAAAGTTGCACAAAATAGTTTCCCACCACAGGAAATTTATTTTGAGTGTCTTCATAGTTTTATTTTTGAAATACACCAATTTTTATATACTGCAGGAAAAACGAAAATAAATATTATAGTGCAAATTTGCAAAATAACAGCATATGCATCAAAATAAACTATTTCCAGCAGTGCAATATGAGTCCTAAGCATCCCAGAAACGACACAGAAAGTCATAAAGTCAAAGATAACTTTTAAAAACACCAGTATAGGCTCACGAGGCCCTGATGGTAAAAAAAACTACATTTCTGCGAAAATGACGTCACTTCCGGTTTCGGGCAGGTCATGGCCGACATGTGTTAGTTCGCGCTGATGGACGTAGGAAGTGTTATGAACAGCTGATCGGATCGGCAAAGCGTGTTTCTGGAATATTATGTTTTTGTTGCTGCAAGTGCTTTTTATGCAGTTTTTGCAAAACTATATGTGGAAGGAAACTGTGACCGAGGACAAGCTGATGGCATAAGATGTAAGTACAACTCCTCCGGTTTCATATGCAAAAAAAATTATTGCGCTAGCTTACGTGGTTGCAGAGCTACCGGGATTTAAAAATAGTTACGCAAAGCAGAGCGTGCCGCTCCGACCGGCTTTAAAGGGTTAAATGTAAATAACAAATATTAAAAGAAATAATCCTGGTCTTGTGAAAAAAGAATTGACTTAACTAATTTCAGCCTTAGCAAAGGTGAGTTTTCCAAAATCTTTCATGCATTCTTCAGAATTTGTGACAATTCTGGCTACTAAAAGTTAAAGTTAATGTTCTACGGGGATCAAACCATCTGCTACCAGACTCCTTGCCCTTCTGTACTGTATGTATCGCCTCTAATAATCTCTGTCTTTATGTGTCCCCTTGAATAACATGGCAACATAAATAACAAGTGCTCTTAGTTCTAGGTATGTAATCCTGGGAGTGCCACAGTGACGGATGGATGCAGGAGTAGCTCATTGGCAAGGACAACTTGCACGCCAGCATCAACACCATAGCTGATCCCTGGATAATACAGTTGGATAGTCTTGAATACCACCACACACCCACACACACACACACACACACACACACACACACACACACACACACACACAGATAGACATGTGCAGCTGAATCAGTCTGACTTACCACATGCTGAAACAGCATGTCAAACTGAAGTAGTGGCCTTTATCTCCCTTTATCAGGACACCTTTGCAATTCTTCTATCTTCAGAAACCCCTTCCTGTTGCACTGATGTGTCTGTATGTGTCCATTCAGACATATGTGGAAAAGTGGAAATGTTTAGTTTTATGTGGTCCACCTCATTTGAAATAACAGAACTTCTGTTATTTCTTAGGGCGGATTCTGCATCGGAACAAATACCTGTTTCCTATATAACTTTTAAAAGCATAAAATAGTCAAACGCATCACTAAATTAGATTTGTTTACATCAGAGAAGGCAGTTTTGTCAGTGTTTCTCCCTACATGTGAGGAAACCTAACTCAGCTCTCTTGCTTCTAATGAATGTCCTCCTACAGAACTAATGTCATTAACAACAGGTAGGGATGAGGCTAATGCAATCAAATCCTCTCAGTGATTACAACTACCATCAGCCAGCCCCGCATCACACCAATGAGAAGAAGCGGCTCATTAGGAATGCTTGTAAACAATACACCACGGGCTTCCTCCCTAAAAGCTATCAGCAAAAAGAGGCAGTAATAAAACAAATAGAGAGGAATATGAGACGGTTTTAATCCAGCAGTTTAAAATCTAGTTCTTCTTGTTGTTTGCTTATTTTGTTTATTACTTTCTAATTTTGAAAGCATTTCTACAGTGGAAAAGTGGCTGCGGAGGGATGAGACTCCGGTTACAACTGCATCTGTACGCTGCTCGCTGGGGAAACAGGTTGGCAGGTTTGATGCATGATGTTTGTATATGCTGTAGGTGTGGCCACTAAAGGTAACATGTAGAGATTCTCATGACAATTGATAATGAAGAAAAATGAAATTTATAGAAAGCATTGTGTCAAAATCACCTGTTTTTTCAGTTACATATTATATGGTTTGGATTATTAACTTTAATCTGTTATGAGTAAATTAAGGTGAATGTCTTAATTTTTAATAATTAATAACACACCTTCATGATTAACAGTCGCAATGCTACTTTCATATGAGAAATATTTGGATTTAAACATCCCTTTTGTTTTATCATAATCAGTTTGATTCATGAGTTTAAATCAAAGCATCACTTAGTTTTTAAACAGACACCACGCCTGTATTTAGCTGGATTGATTGTTTTCCCTATTAATATATACAAACATAAATTAGATAGGAACGTCTTGTTCAGGTAAAGGAAAAGAAGTTTACATTTGAACAACTCTCAGGCGTTTGTGGTTACATAACATCAAAATAATCAAAACATGTTCAACCAGCGTAATTCAAATAATATTTCAGGGTTCAGCACCTTTTTTACACCTTTATAAAAATGTGTTTAAACTTGATGACAGATGAACGCTTGTGTGGAGCTGCAGCAAAAGATGAACATGATCCCTTTAATACGTTGCCAACAGGAGCCTGTAACAGCCTTCCTCTTTCTCTGCCAGCTAAGTCTGAATCTGTTCAGGTCATTCTTGTCTAAAAACTGTGTGGTCAAAATACCATGGATTCCTTAATTATACATAACACTGTGAGAGAACGTCTGCTCCACATAGTTTCTTTCGCTCGTAAAGAGAAACAGATCAGAGGCCAACCCTAGCCACAACTGCCTTCTGATTCCCTTTTTTAAAAAGAGCTTACAATCATCTACCCACTTTAAAAACATATTAGTGGAATAACAAGTTTACACAGATGGAGGACTGTGTGTTTGCGTATTTGTTTTTGTGGGTGCAGGAATGTGCAGGCATAAAAAGGAAGTTTCTAAAAAGGCTGTACTTAATTTCAGCTGCATGCAGTAGAGTGATGAACTGCACCTGTGCCCAACTTGCACCCTTCTTACTTCTCTCCTATGTCCTAAAGGCAGTCTGTTTCCTCCCATCCATCAGTCATGCTATCTGGGCTAGAAATGCTTCCCTGCTTCCCTCTCTATGTGAAAAACTCTCTGTAAACTATCTGGGGAATTGCATGTTTTTCTTTGAAAATGCGAGAGTTTGGCATTTAAGTATCGGAACATATTAGCTGATAATTGCATTAGTGTCTTGAGAAAGTCATGCAGGGCACATCATCCTTACTTGCAGGATTAGAGTTTCTTATCTGAAAGCAAAAATCCATACACTCTCTCTGCAAAATCTGTGGCCTGTCAGATCTGAATAAATCCATTTCTCCAGACATCTGTCAGAGCACACAGCATTATCTGCATCTTGCTGGTTGTGAATTGCTGGTAAAGCAGATGGTTGTACATTTTTGTAATTATTAGTTAGAATGAGTAAAAAAAGGACAGTCAAAATTTTTCCTTTTAGAGGGTGGACTGCTTTTTCTGCCATGATTTGCAGTGAAAGTGAGTGAAGGGGAAGCCAGCACCAGTCAGTACTAATAAATCTGAGTGATTCTCTCAGTCATGCATGTTCAAGCCAGCGGTGGCAAATGTCCTTGATGTTATTTTTAAATCTGGTCATCAGAATACCTCTGCAGATACGCCAAACACCACAGGCATGGCTCACAAACCGCCAGCGTTTTGTGTCACACCTCAGCCAACAGATGCCCTGTGGGATGAAGATGACTAGCCATTAAGAAATTAATTAGATTTATTCCTGGCTGGAAATGACTTCAGCAGTGCCTCTCCCAAACATTGCTGTTGCTTTCACAACGGCTCATAACTGTCAGGGGATTGTGTTGTTTAGCTCTTACAGATTGTGTTAGATGTTTGCTGAAGCACACAGACACAAACTGACAAGAGGTTGGTGGCACGAGCCAAAGCAGATTGTAAAACAATCACCTCTTAGATAGGAGGTGAACAAAGTCACATCTTAAATCTGGACTCCACGAGAGTTAAGTTTGTGTCTCCCCATCTGCATTTCTGTGGATTTGTGCATCTGGTTGATTGAGCAGTGTGTGTGTAAGTGTGTGCATATGTTGTAACTGTGGCTGAGTCTGGGTTTGTCCATGTCTAAGTATATCTAGTGTTGTATGGAAACGTTCCCAGTGTCTGTGTTTACTCCTGCTGGGCAGTTCCCCAGCTGAGTTTGTGGTCAAATGTGAATAAGGCGAATATGAGCCTGTTTTCCTGCATCGGCTAACTTTGGAACACTTGAGGTAGACGGATGTTTGAACAGTAGTGTAAAAACTGGACTGGTCTGTTTTTTTGTGGTCGAGAAATAAATGGGCCACACTAGATGGAGTCAGCATATTCAGCGCGGTGGTTGTGTGCCTTTTGAAAACTGTAAAAGCTGGTGTTTGGCATCAGTTTCACCTGCTATGCTTGACCGGGTGCATGACACCAACTCTGGAAGGGAACTGTGTCATTGAATAATAAGAGCTGAAAAGCACAAGGCACAGAACTTGTTCTTGCGAGGTAATAAATACAAGGCAAAACTCAGTGGAAAAAGAAGCGAGTGAACAATCGTACAATGTAAAATCTTTATTTGTCAGGGTTGTAACAGATGAGTATCTGATGTTTTATAGCTGCACAAATCAAAAATACCAAGTTGCATCCTTTATTGAACTTTAATAGTTTTCAAAACAGCAATGTGCATACAGCTACAAACTGGTGAGCAGATGTTTATTCTCATCCTTTGATCGACATGGAACTAAATAACTCCTACATGCTCATCTTTACGGCTCCATTCATTCCACCTTTTCTACGTTCCTCTCTCGAGCACCGTTTTGAAGTACTAACATTTCTGAGTGAAATCTCAATGAAAGGATTAAATTCCACTTGAGCTCTGTTAGGAAAAGCTGTAGAATTACCCTCTCCATTGTATAGTTTTCTTTTTTGTTTAATAGTGCACACAATTCATGTTTATTTCCACTGTGACTTAATGCATCTGGCTTATTCGGCGCGCATAATTTAACGAAAGGGGGGAACAATCCATATAGGATGTCCCGCTCATATAGGCTTTTTAACATGTTGCTATAAAATCCCCCCAAAGCACGAAAAGAGAAAACTGACTTTTTCTTTCATCCTAAAACAATGCGAAAGTCATCCATCAATGTACATCCAAAAACATAAATATTAATTTTGCTCATGTTCCTGTAAGCTTGAACACAGTCTGATTCAATAAACAAGGATGAGAATGTGTATTTCACATAACTTGAAACCATCCGGCACATATTTATAGCTGCTTCCTGGGGGGATGTGTCTTTGAGATGCAGAAAGAGAAAAGTTAAGACAAAGATTGAGGGACTGTTTGAAAGATAAAACCGTGTAAAGTAAAACAGAATAAGAGATTTTAAAAAAAAGGAAACTCCAGTTTTTGTGGGTTGCTATAAAGTTTGTATATTACTGTTTGAAACTTCTGTTTATGCTACAAAAAAGAGGTACTTCTGTGGTTACCAAAGAGTACATGGAAATGTTGTGAAGTAGATGAGGTAACACAACGAAAAGGACATCCTAATTTGGCAAGATGTGTATTAGGATATTTGCTTAAGTCTCATAAAACAAGACTGAAATAACTAGTGTTATGCAGATCCTTAGTTTTAATGAAACAACCAGCTCCTTAGACCGGACATTTGTAACACATGAATGCAAATTTGAAACTTTGGGTTTTCTCACTTTGCTTATCTCTCTCCCACCAGCCGCCTACAGGAAATTGTTTTTTTTTTCATACTGTTGACAAGCGCTTGAGCACAGAGGCTCACCGGATTGTTGCAGTAGGGTGTTTACACCGCAATAGAAATGGTCTGCTTTCAAAAACTTTTAAAAGCAAGCAAATGTACAAGCGGTTTAATTTACAAGACGGTTCAAATAACAAGAAGTAAACATGATAATTGGTCTTTATGAAGTTCTGCTCGGTGGAGATACATCACAAGAAAGCTTGTAAACTGTTACCACATCCCATATCTTTCACAAAGGCTATGACAGACATGATATGTCTTAGCTTGTCATTTTGGATATCTTATAATATAAATATCTTTAATGCTGTTAACCTCATGTAACCGCATGTAAACCTTGTAGGTTTTAATAAGAAATCAACCTTTTGTCCTGTCCAAGTTCTCTTTTGAGGTGTAACTGATCCCCCACTGATGGGATCAGTGTGATGCTGTATAAATAATTATACATATAATATAATAAATCCCCCCTGTTTTTTCTTTCTTTTTTGCAAACAAACACACATTCATTGCCAAACAAACACACACGCACACACAAACAGAGTGAACAAAAGCCCTCCCTGTGCGCTCCCAAAGAACTGCTGCAAACAGAGATTAGAGAAAACACATCAATTCATGTGCCACTGCTCTTTATTTACTCTCGGGCTTGGGTTTGGGGTGATAGGGACTGCAAACACTCTGTCCTAGCTTTCGACTACTGAACTAGCCATACAACAGTTGAGGTTTCTTTCTCAGTAAGCACTGCACTGATTCCTGTATAATTACACTCATTAGAGGACCGCAGCCTGGACTTTACATAATCAACATTGATGTGCTGGGCACAAAGACATGGACCTTAGGCCCGTTCTGTAGTTGCAGTAATGACAATACAGTCATCATGACAGTAATGATACTTTGATGACGCCAATTATACAAGAGACTTTGTTCTGTCTTTACCAATCTCTCCTCACTCTTTCCATGTGTTTCTTTCTGCCTCCCTGGCACCACTGACCTCTATAGTAAATGCTCTGTGCTTTAGTTGATTGTCAGGAGGATTTTGATCCTTCCCCATCTGAAATGCATCAGACAGGGAAATAGATTATCCCCTTCTGCAGTCATTTTGCTTACAGTCCTTGCTGTCAGGATTGCTTTGTGCAAGAAACCTGGGCTATTGATATTTTGTATCCAATTATTTAGACAGGAGTCTTTTTCTTCTACTTCATTTCCTTTTATTTTTTAATCTCCTCGTACCCAGTGAATGCACGACATCTCCGCATATGTGTGTGTTCGAGCTGCTTTAATGCTTGTTAGCTTGATTAGATTATTTTTTTTTTCAGTTGTGTTTGTTGCATTGCTAAGATGAGTCCATGTGGTTTTGACAGCAGATTCAATATATATTTTATCAATTTTAAATGCTTGTGTTTAGTTTGCAATTTCTGCATGTTTGATGAATTGCTGCCCTTTACTAAAAAAAAATCTGAGGTCAGCATATGTTTGTGTTTGTGTGTGCAACTGTACACATGCGTGGTTTGTGTATAGCCATGCCTGTACACATACATGTCTGTCTCATGGCAGTTTGAACTGGATGTGGAACAACTCTGCTTCCAATTGGCTTCACTTGTTGTCAGTATTCCCCTCTCATCAGGGTGATTTAGGAGCTGCTAACTGCCATGCAGTGTTTGCGCCGGTCCATCTGGAAGCCAGTTTCTGCCTGAACCAGGAAGAACTGATGCCCCCATGCCAACTGTGGCCACAGAGGATGGGTGGGGGAGCTATCTGAGGTGGGCCAGTGGTTAGGGCTGGTTTAAGCTGGGGAAACTGCAACAGTATTTCAGGATCAGCGAGCAGCGGACGTAAGATCATAAATAGAGTTTTTATTGCTGAGCTGCTATGCTGGGTGAGCCTCAGTCTTTCAGCAAGATCGTAGCAGTGATTGATGTTTCCAATGTGCCGAGGGAGGAGGCTGTGCAGCGTGGGGGTGCATCAGACAGCGGAAACGGCAGACATGGCAAGGCTGGCAGAGCCTCCTGCCCTCCCTCATTTCCCCAGGGTTACCCCCTGACAATCTCCTGTCCTGTGTCAGCCTACAGATCTCTGTGTGGACACGGCATGGACTCTTGTCTCACACAGCTTCTACCTTGAGCTGGAAGTGTCTTTAAAGTCACTGCAGGATATTCAGTACAAACAGACTCACATACTCACTGTTGAAAGCTGGAGAAACCTTTTGGTCCTGGTGATCCTCCATGCAGCAGGTGCATTCAAGCTGCTGTTCATAAAAGTAGCTGGTTCTGTCCATTGTCCTGTATCATAACATTGACAGAGAAGTAAGGGACACCGGGGAGTGTTGTTAGAAGTGAATTCCTTGAACAACCCTGTATGTACTTAAAAGCACGAGACTATCTGCAGCCCTGTTTTTCCAAATATAGATGCGCTTTTGAAAAGCTTAAGAGCATGCAGCCTAGAGATTCCGGGTTTCTTCTTCTATTTTAATAACACAACAAAGCTGACTGAATTAGCTGTGAAAATCTGTGTAAGATCAAATTTACACAGTTAAATGAAAATCTCGCTTTTATAACATACACAGAGAATTTCAAATATTTCTAAATAAAAAAACTGTCTTACGTACGTCAGTCTTACGTGTGTCAAATCCCTATATAAAGGGTTTTTTCATAGCTGTATAACCAGATGACTCATGTTCAAAATGTAGATAGTGTAGCAGGTAGAAATACATTCCTTCTGTGAGCTTGGCCATTTTTATGTGTCATGCTACATATATTTCCACCGAGGCTCTAAAGTTAACTTTATTCACATCAAAATAAAAATAATTTTTAACATCTGTGCTACACTGGTCTCTATGGTAACAGCCATGCCTGCATGATCTGAAAGCATGGTCTGCATAAAGTCACATTCTACCTTTGCAGACTAGACAATTGTCCAGCTGAAAAAAAATAAATGTATATATGAATGTTAGGATTCTTTAATGGTCTGTAAGGAAGTATCTTTTGCAAGGGTGCAATATGCTCTCTATGTGTTCTGCATGTCTTCACTAAGGTTCTTGTTTTTACAACCTTGCTAATTTGGGGTGGCTAGTTGAGTTGTCTGGCAGGAGTGAGAAGGTTGCGTGGTTAAGGAAGGACTACAGAGATTTTTTTTCATTCAGTGCCAGAGAGCAGCATTGCTCAAAGCTTTTGAGAAAACATCTGATGGAGCCTCTTGAGTGCTCCCAGATTGGCAATGTGAATAGCAGCTTTCATGGAGGCTGCTTGCTCTAATGTGTTTTTGAGTACTGTGTGTGTGTGTGTGTGTGTGTGTGTGTGTGTTTGCTCACATTTGTGTGTCCCTGTGTGAGCATTTTCTCTTAATGCTTCTATGTACGTATGCGTCATAGGTTCAGCTTTACTCTCTGCGTATGTGTGTTTGGTGCATGTGTCTGAGCAGTTTGGTTGTTTACATAAATAACTTGAGGCGGAGGCAAAAAAAGCCAGCAGCAGAAATGCACAGCTGGGTGTGTTTCAGGGACATTTTACAGTGGTGATGGCTCAATCCTTCACAGAGCTGCCGTAGAGCTACCTTTTCATTTATTTATGTGGAGTGGATGCATATGAAACAAATAGCTGCTCTTTTCAGCTGCTTTCTTTGGAGAATCTTAATTGTCTCTTTTAATATTTTTGGCCTGCTTATCTTCAGCAGACACATTTACAGACGTCTCTTTATCCATTTGTACATAGTTCTGGTAAATGAAGTGTTTAATATCCCATATGCTTCTATATTTCCTAAAGCTGCTGATGTTGAAGAAATACTGCAGGCTGTATAGTTTATAGTTTTTTCCCCCTATATGCAGTTGTTCTATGCACCTGTTTGTTCCATGCACAGTTACTTGAAGATCCTGCATGGTTTCCACTGCAGCATTTTGGCTTGCAGGGGGGGACAGATAGCACTCTGCCATGGAGTCATCCTAAGTGAAATAGCTTGACATAGGAGCCTTGCTGTTCCTCTGAGAGTCACACTGCAGCACTCTGTCTCCCCCAAGTGGTACTTCATTGCACCCCGGACCTCCACCATATGAACAACAGCTGACAGTGTGATCATGCTTGCACTTGCGTCCAGCATTTCTTTTCACACTTTCCTAATCTCTTCATAAATGTCCAAATAACCATCCAGATGAACAGAATCATCTTTTTGGGCTCTTCATAAATGTTTTTTGCTTTTATACACGTGTCACTGTTCAGAGGGTGCTGACAGTCAATGAGTTGCACGTGGTATTAGATTCCACACACTCCTCGACACTTTAGGAATCAAGGGTATTTTTGCAGTTGTCCTCTGCAGCTATCAGGTTTTAAGAGGGTTTTCCTTGCTGGACGGGCCAGGCCAGACCAGACTGTGATAAATTATTCCATATTGTTTTACACATCTTCTCTAGCCTTCCTCAGAAAGAAAAGGAGGATCCAATGTTTCCTTGGGTTTTGTGTGCATGTAATTGTTAGCATCTAAGGGTACTTTCTTCCAGTTTGTATTAAACATCTTCTCCATCTTGCCCTTTTCTTCTACCACAGGTATGAAACGTCCGTTCAGCCCGTCGTTGCTGCCAACAATCGAGCTGGACAAAAGGACGGGCAGCGCTGAGCTGGTAGTGCAAATGGACAGCGAGCTTTCCTGCAGCATAGGGGATGAGGGCGTACGACCAGATGAGCAATCACCAGGGGGCGACTTGCATTCTACGCTCTGCAGACCAAAAAGGGAGAGGAAGCAACGAAGCTACACATTGTGTGATGTGTGCAACATACAACTGAACTCAGCTGCACAGGCCCAGATTCACTACAATGGCAAATCCCACCAAAAGAGACTCAAGCAAGTCAGCAATGGCAAGATACCAAACAACGCAGGTAGGTCTTAAGCGCTGCTTGACTGACCGTTTGTTTAAAGTTGCAAAATAAGATATACATGCAGAAAAGTGGATTAAGTCTTTAACTGGATTTTTATAACAGTGTCTAGCACAAGGGTCATGCAGCGTAACAGAATCCCACACACCGTTCACAGCACACTGTCACAAGTTCCTCGTGCCATTCCTCTGTACTTGTGTTGAATAGAAGTTAAACAAATTGGATTCTATTTGGTGAAATGTGTTCAGACACAGCCTTGGGCTGAAGACACAAACACACGCACGGACACAGTAGCATACAAGTAGAGCAGAGCTGAGTGAAGTTAGAAAACAAGAAGCTAATTAAGTGCTGGTTGTGTTTGATGGTTGTGTTCCTGGAAGTGAGGCGGCTGGAGTGAAGTTGGACATTTTTTCATTCTAGTCACAGTCTTGTTTAGAGCTCTGCTGCAGGGAAATCAGTCTCTCAGTTAAATTTGACGTGGTCACACTTTCATTCGCTTCTTTGCTCTGTCTTGGCAAAAGATGTACATGCGACCAAAACATGTATGCAGACTCATTTATCTCAATAAAAAGAAAATACACAGGGCATTGTGCAAAAGTCTGTCACCTTCGTTTCTTTATAATTTGCCAGGAAAATAGGAAATAGGTTTATTTATTTATTAAAAACATGGAAATAAGAATGGAAATGCAGTATTAATGTGGAAAAAAAGAGTTGCTACAATGCTTAGAGACTTGAACATCAATATTTGGTATGAGTACCTTTATTCTTCAATACAAGCCGAACTCTCTTGGGAAAGGTTTCTTTTAATTTCTTTAAGTAGTCTCCAGGAATAGTTCTCCAGGATCCATGGGATGAAATTAGATTCATATTTACTTTTGACAAGATCCCCATCATCATTCGCTGAAATGAAGCCCCGCATTATGACAGAGCCTCTACTGTGCAGATGGCTGCAGATGCTCTTGTGTAATTTGGCATACCTCAGGCTTTTCTCCCAGTGTCCTTTCCTTAAGAATGACTTCTTGACAGACACACTTACACTGAGGCTGTTTCTGATCAGACTTCAGCAAACAGTAGATGAATGAACTAAAGGGCCAAGTGCATCTCTCGGATCTTCTGTCAGCTGATTTTTACTTAACTTTTTTTAAGGAAAGGACTTTCAGATACTGTTTTATCAGCTATAGATAGTTTTTTAACCCTTCACATGTCCAGTTTACTCAAATTCCTTAAGGATACACTGTTCACTATGCCAAGATATGGAAGGTTTTAGACTCTCTTTGCAAATCACCTTGTTAGTGCAAAATTACAATTTTATCTTAGTCAAACTGTGTTATCTTTGGCATTTTTCATAGATTCAGTCTAAACAAACGAGAACAAATTAGGTATTTTTGCAAAAGGTTGCTAGGAACAAAGTGCCTATAGATCTAATTCAAAAGTGTGACTTTGCTAAGTTGGCTATTATGTCCGACGAATCCCTTGAATTAGGTGCCCTTTTTATGCTAGAATAATAGGTCTAAGGGGCCAAACGAGTAGAGTTAAAAGTACTGAAAAAGCCGCCAATGTCGAAAGAAAAACTTTATAAGACCACTTGGAAGCAAAATATAAAGAACAGAGGGGTGACTCAAAACTTTTTCTTAGTACTATGAGTTTAACAAAGTTTTGAAACCCGGTTCAAACACAGACTGGCACATCCTTTAGGTGGTTTACATGTAGCAACATGTTAATCATATGAGACAGAAGTCACATTTGTATTCATGTTGCAAACAGGGAGAACGCTGTGATTATACTTGAGCAAAGCTGGTTTCTGTGCTGGAAGTCTGTTACTGTCCTCAAACAGGTGCAATAGATGATGTGTTTAGATGTGTTTGCATTTGAGCAGGTGTGATTTTGTCACACAAATCAGCATTTGCAAAATTAAGATATGATTACGGTTACATTTTTCTGAGAAGGAAGAGTAACCTTATCCGATGAGAGCTCTTTAACAGGTTAAATGTCAAACCCTGAAATGACTCAAGGGGTGTTAAACAGTTTAATCTCCAAGACAGCTGAGGGGCTGTATGCAAATTGCAGATATTCTCAGAAGAGAGACACTGCTCCACCAATAGACCAAAGTGTCATAGCACCTATTTTTGTGCAAAGGAATTTAAAATTGACAATTTATATTTGCACTTAAAGTTATGAAATATGATTCAATAAACATGTTTGTGGCTGTTACAGTAAAAAAATATAACCTTTTCTAAGCGGATTTTATGTTTTTTGCCTGATTTTAGATCAATTGTGTTAATACAGTATGTCAAAATGAAAATGTAACTGTAAATTCAGACACGTGAGGTTGTGCTGAAAAGGAAGATACCAAACAAGGCAAAGTAAATAGTTTTTAAAGGTGAAATGTGGAGGGAAAATCAAAAGTAGTTAAAAATGGCCAATTATACCCTGGACCCCAGAGGGTTAAACTTTTGTTTTTTAAAGTAACGCAATAGTTACTTTTCAAGTAATTAATTACTTTTAGAATCTTGTAACTCAGTTACTAATTTTTTTGAAGAAGTAACTAGTAACTATAATTAATTACTTTTTCAAAGTAATTTGCCCAACACCATTAGTGCTACACTGGAACCCTTGCAAAATAAAATGTGCGTAAGTTGAAATAATAAGTAAAAGTAATCAACATTAAATCATAGCAGTCATAGAAAAAAAATCCAATATGACAGTGGGTTCCCCCAAATTAATGATCCTTTATCTTTTAGAAAACAATCTGTATATTTCAGTATTTAATGATAAAGTAGCTTCTTAAAGTAAAAAGTTAACGTAATTGTTTTCTTTTTTAAGGCAGTAGAGATGAACAGGAAATGAGTGCAGGGGAATAATATGCAGCAAAGGTCCAGCCAGCTGAGAGCTGAACCAAGCACTCAGCTGCTAATGTGTTTAGGATGGCACATGGGCACTTAGCCCATGTGCCATCCTAAACTGTCTGATCAAAAAAGCGTACATAATTTTGGTATTACTTTTCTACAGAGGGGAAGAAACTTTAATTTGGGAATAGTCTGACATTATTTGAGGCTATTTTATTACCTCTGATTATTTCTGCACTGTTTTTTAATCGGTTTAAGAAATTGGAAAGTACGCAGTTAATATGCAAGGTGACTTGAATAATTACACATTTTCTCTTTTTTTTTGTAACTAATGTGAAAAGTAAAATCTTTCAAACCCAGAAAATATTTCACTGTTCTTTTTTTTTGCTAATAATCACACTCTATCGCAAAGCCTTATGCTGGCTAACCAGTAGCCCTGAGTCATGTAGAAGTCCTTGTAAAAGATAAATGACTCATACGCTTCCAGAGATATTGAACTGCAGTTCAAGTAACCACACCATAATTCAGCAATCACATAATATTCTTCAGGGACTTTTTCAAAACATGTTTTAAAATTGTATCCAGTTTAATGTAAAATAGTTCTTCATGAATACTGCGTATGAATCAGATTTGGTTTAACCGAGTCAGTTCCAAGTTGCTGCAAATACGTCTGGAGACTGAAGCTAATTTGTAGTCATGTGTTGTTTTTGAAGCTCTAAAATAGATTTACACAAAGCAGCACTTAATTGCCCTAAATGGCTAAAAAGCTTGCAGGAAATATAAAAAAAAAAGGTTGGGATAGGTGCAAAATCATACTTTAATTTTTGTTCATAAAAGTTTGCCATCTCAGGACTAATTGTTTTAAATAGCAAGCCATAAAAAGCCATATTACAAACTGGTTTTTGTCCTCTGGGCTTTAGAAAAGTGTGATCTTCTGTCTTATTATCAGCACACATTTTCCAAGGCAGAATCAGTGATTGTATGGGGAGGTGTCGGGGGGCAACATATGGTGCTATCCAGACTACGTCTTTTCCGCATGCATAAGAACAGCACGGCTCTGTCTAGGCTCTAAACCAGCATACCTGGAGCCTGGACTCACATATCAAAATAATTTAACACATTTTGAAATAATCAACCAAGAGTCGGAAAACAGAGCAGATGTTGCGCTTGCACTAATAACAACAGTTCATCAATGTACAAATGTGTGGAATAAAATAAACGAAAACTTTTTTGACAGTTACTTTACAGATAAATGTGGGTCTTTAGTTTGGATCTATTTTATTAAAAGGGGATAAATTCTCCCTTACATGAACCACAGACTGCAAGTCACATGTCAGCTGTCAGCTTAGGTCTTTGCTGTGCGCTGAATTGCAACTTTTATCATAAGACATGCTGTAATGCAAAGTGTTTGATCATTTGGCCTTTGATGCCACCAGCTTTTTAAGGTTAGAGACAGCTGTCCAGCAAGCACCGAGCACACCTGATAAATTCTACAGTAGTATGTACCCAACACTTTATCGTACACACAAGAAGCTACGTGTTGTTTACTTTAAATTCCCAGTTTTGGCACGCTGGTGCATGTGATTCATACACACACACATATAGGTTGTGACTCTGTGGCTGTGTGTTTATGTGTTGTTTTAGGTGTTGTGTGTATTAGTCGAACGGCACGCTGAATTGTTGTGGTGTGCAGATTCTCTCTGACATGCAGTCACAATCACGCAGCCTTATCTCTGCTCACCTTCTGCTGACTCCCCGAGGCAGCCAGCTCTGCTGCGTCCTCAGCTCCGGCACAGCTATGCTGCTTTTCTGTGTGTCTGTGTATGTATGTGCACATCCTCCTCATCTGGTTCAGATATTTTTAGATTTCTTAAATGTTACACAGTCTGTAACTCAGAGTGTGGAAATATAAAAAAGAGGCTTTGACGCTCCTGATTCTGTCAGTCTGAATATGTACAGTATCAGTATCTGTGTTTGGTGTAGATGTTTATAGGTTTATTGCATAGATAAAGAATATAATATTTAAATAAGAGTGTATGTAAGTGTGTGTGTCTTTGTCTGTGTGTTACTCGCAGCGAATCTTCTCCATGTCGGCGTGTATTTCCCTCCCTCCATGCTTCACTGAGCTGACATGAGTCCAAGCTCTCTTTTTTTCTCTTTCCTGTCTCCCCTCCTACCTCTTTCTTCTTCCTCTCCCTTTCTCTGGCATGGATGCTGGACATGAGGGGCAGCTAGTCATACTGAAAGATGATTGTGCCAGTGATTAAGAGAGTCCTCTCTGTTATCACGGGCAATAATATGTAGAGAAGCTTGCTGGCAGGGCTGAATGAAGAGAAATAGTCCAGATGTTTGGGTGACAATGGGAGTTCAGGTGCAAATTTATGTGCTTTAGTGTTCATTTTTATGGTAATGTTCCATAGTGATATTAAAAATTCATAGCGAATACTCATGTGTTTGTTTTGAGATTGTAGAATCACTTTACTGAAGATGAAATAAAGCAAACAGCTCAACAAGAAGTGAACTTTTTGAACTCAATATTTTTTAAGATGTCATGGCTCTTTTATGGCTCCTAATGCTGGCTATATTTCATTCTGTCTATAGAGAAAAACAGCTACAATGCTTGCAATATTTCAATGCCACAGAAAGCTTTTTAGTCAAAAGTATTCTTGGTGGATGCATATTTTACACATATTGATGCATGTATGGAAAATATTACTACTACTACAACTAAGGCTGCATTTCTATGTCAAGAAAGGTAAAGCTTGTTTCATCATTTCATGAAAATTTAGCCAGATTGTCACGTAAGCCAAATCTTTTTTAAAAGTAAAAGTACAAGAAAAAAGTCCAGCTAACAAATGTAACACATATTCTTTACATCAAATCACGTTAAATATTTAAGGTGCAGATGTGTAGGATTTGTACCTCTGCTTGATCCATATCATATGCTTTCTATGAACCTGTATTGAGTGCATATATGTGTAGAAAGAAGCTTGTTGACAATAACCTGTTAAAAATATCATTATGACCTCTAACTTTTCCTACATCCCTTCCTTTGCAAGTCTATAACTGTATTCTTTGTTTGCTTATGAATTTGCTATTGCAAAAAATTCCCTGTTATACGCCTCAACGCTTTGACAATAAAGGCTCAGACAGCATATCATGTTGCAGAAATTAAAGTTGCAACAAAACATAATCTGGTCAACACAACATTAGTAGTCCAAACGAGCTTTACGCTTCCATTTAAATTTAATAGCAATAGTTCTGCTGTTTCTACAAGGCCAATCTAAGTGTGAAGTCAATAAAAACAAATGAAGTTGAATGTTTTGTAAAGGCCAAACAAAAGCTATTGCAAATCTTCATAATTCTCCCACAATCTGAAGTTACTGCAGAACCAGTTATAAGCCCATCGGGTCTTTGACTGCTGGGATGACTGGCATGAAAACAATATAGAATTATGACTTTTATCTTTTCGGGTTTTGGTTAATAGTATTTTAATATGGGTTTTAACGTTCAATGCAGTAGTCTAATTATTAAATATCGGTGAAATGTCTGGCTTGATTAGTGACTACCATCAATCCAGATGTCAGGTTTGCAGCTTTAATTACTGCTTAAACTGGAATAGTGTTTATGTTTGCTGCTGACAACCATCACTGCGTATGATCTATTTTATTACAGGCCTCAGTGATGCATGTAAATGTGTTTTTTAACTTCAATGTTTTGTTGCATGTGTGTATGTTAGCATGCATAACCATGTGTGCATGCATGTTTGAAGCAAATTTCTACTTTGTTTCTCCTCTACTGCTAAGTAGGGAGGCCTCAGATCAACCAGTCCTTAGAGGGAGAAAGGTCCTTAATCCTTTTTGCTGTAATTAGTATTGGTATTAATTTCTGCCAAGGACATGCATCAATGTAAGGAGTCAGTCAATTAAAACTTACCCCGCCCCCAAACGTAAATGCCTCACGCGCATGCACACACACATACTTCCTTGTACTCCCTCATTTACTTGCAGACCCCCCTCTTTTTCCAGAGCAAATGATGAAATCCTGTAAGAAGGGTCCGGGGGGGGGGGGGGGGGATCAGGACTGTGGACAGCACCCTGTCCTGATGTGACCCAGCAAAGCCTGTGGATCCGAAAATCATTCTGACAACACGATGTTCGGCTGTGTGTGGTTGTTCGTGTTTTCTGTTAATCTTCCTTAGCATTGTGAGGCAGCATGAATGTGTCCTACGGATACATCCTCCATGAGACAGAAACCACGCATGATAGAATTAGCATTTGTGTGTCCGTGTGCCTGTGTGTGTGTGTGTGTGTGTGAGGTTTTTTTTTCTAGTTGTCCTTATCTTATTTGCTTTGATATGTGAACATTTTTGCAGTGTGTGTGTGTGTGTGTGTTAGTTTATGTTTGTGTTAGTGTGAGCCTCCTTTTCATGGTTAGACTCTTCATCGCGGTCTCTGTCTGACTCTATCTCTCCGGCTCTGTTTTTAAAAAGCGTGAGGAATTGGATTAAAGGCAAGGATTTTCTGCATGAATGCATTTGCACATCTGCATTTTATTTTTGCGCTGCCTTGCAATTTCGCTATTTTTTCCCCCCCCCTCAACAGACTAAAATTACTTCACTCTCTTTATACATGCCTTTGGACATACATGTACAGACGTTGTTGGTGTGTGGTGTTTATGTAGTGACCGCAGTGTCTACTCTGATCCTTGTACATGGTTGATGTTGCTGCTGGGTTGTTTCTGTGTCTAATTCCAGGAAGCACTTGCTTCAGCTAATGTCATTTCACAGTTCAAGCAAACATTAAAACCTCTCCAGAGAGTATTGTCTGTAACAAAACAAAACAAATACAAATCACTGATAAGCTACAAGGATATATATATATAGAAAGGGACTTATTTTATAAGCATATCCACAGTTTATCTAAAGCACTGTCTTCCATGTCCTTTTTTTTCCTGGTGTGGGTGTTTAAATCTCCTGAAATGTGATGTGGCTGTCGAGTCCTGCACTTTGCCATTTTTCTCCACTCCCACCCCCCCATCCCCTGTCCTTCTTTCCCCCTGTTCTCCACTTTGCCCCAGGGTCCAGACCTCTGTGTGACGGCAGTTCAGATTCTGGGAAAAGGTCGACAGGCATACCAGGCTGACACACAGGACCCACTGGAGTATAAAAAACGTGAGGTGTGGCTCTTACCGGGCCACAGAGAAAGGGTCACGTTTCTCAGAAATCATCCAATGTCTGTGTTTACTCGGGTTCTGACAGGTTGACTGGCTGTGTCTGCAGAGAAGGCCAAGCGATTCTCGCTATCAGCCCCTATCTGCCCCGTCTGCTACACAGACCCGTACAGCCACAGCTGCCGCAGACATATCTGCTAGATGAGTCGTACCATTTGCCAGTTCGCTAAATGTCAGAAAATATCAGGCGGTTTTCAACAGTATTTTGTCATTTTGGTCACCTAGCATGACTCTCTTTTTTGTTTTTCTTATTTATCATTGCCCTCGTTTTGTCTGGCCGTGTGCTTGTTTTTTATTCTCCATTTTCAAACAGAGTTAAACCGCTGGTCTTTTCAGTGTAATATATGTAAGCATATTACAGAGAAATGCTTTTTCCTTCTCCCTGAACATACAGTGAGGAACATCAGACATGTTGTAGATTTTAAGTAAAATCAGGAAATGTACTATACAACCCAGTGAGCTGTCTTTTTTGGACAATTTTGCCCTCTTCCTCCACTGGCTCTTTGCTAAAAGACTCATGAAAGGCTTTCTTTCTGGGCAGAAAAGAGTCCCTTCAACCCCCCCTCATCTCACCTCCACCTTAGCCATCATCTGTTCCCCATCATTACAGGCCTTTGGAAAGGCAAAATTACAGCAGAGTGACATATTACCAGCTGTATCTAAGGGCAGGAATGGAGGTTAGAGAGGGAAAAGGTAGTCTGGAGTAAAGGGGAAATAGAGATGAGCAGGAGTAATAAGGAAGATGGGGGTTCTAAAAAGGGAAGAATCACATCAGCAAGACTGAGACAGAGAAAAGCTTAGGAAATAGGCTGACTTGAACAGAGAGAGTGGGTGGTATGTGTGAGAGGCAGACGTAGACAAACACTGTCATTTACAGAGCGAGGCAGAGCTGTCTGCTAATGGACACATGATATATGGCCCCAGAAAGTTTGCAGTTCCTCAGAGTTCCCAAAGTTCACATATACCTCCAATTCTTCACAACCAAGCCTTCAGACACTAGAAGCGTCTTTGCAGAAGGTCATTGCATTTTTGTCCAGAGCATCTTCTAGTATAATTTTGGGGGAATTTGAGCTAATCTCATGAGAGGCCTCGTGTCACATTGAATGAGAGGAAACAACCGCAAAGTAGTCTGACAATGTTGGAGCGTTTGCTAGTGCATGGAGCAGTGGAACTCTAGAGACCCTTAGTGTGTCATACATAAAACTGAAGTAGACAAGCTTTTGTAAACAGATGTAAACTAGGCGGGATGAGACGAAAGTGAGGGTGAGGGGAGGGCGTGTATGGTGCACTAAGCACACACGCGGTCATAAACGCATATCTTTTTGCCTGTTTTATATCGCATCTGTGTACAGTAACATCTTAGCATTGTTATTTTACGAAAATTTAACTGTCATCAGATACAACATATTAATGCATCAATATATTACCTGCAGAATAGCAGTCGTTTCTAATTTCTGTACCTCTTTATGCTGATTGCAAAGTTGGACTTTTAAGGAAACAAAAATGTAGTTAACTCAGTTCTTATTTTTCATTCTCAGAATTGCATTTTGTTTGCAGTCTGTATAAGATGTGATGCATGATTTGTCATGTTTAAATTTACCGCAAAAGTTCTCAAATTTAAAACGGGTACAGGGAGGGTAGACTAAATACTTTTTTTGTTGAAAAAAGTAATATTTGGTTTAAAAAATTCCCCTCAACTGTTTTGTTGCTCCACCTTTATTACTGCCTGACTTCTCAATTTACCTGCAGGTCTGTATGTATGCCAGCTTTATGCAAATAATCCTAGTTCCCTTGTAGCATGGCCAAAGCGGACTACTAGAGCTCCTTCTGACAAACACACACATACGCGCACACACACCATGCCATTTAGAGAGCGAGGGAGGCAACTCATGGATGATTTTCATTGTTATTCATGTATTAATTTATTCGCTCATGGCAGACGTGAAACAGGGCTGTAATATGCAGATGTGGGTTTGTTTCTTGATGGGAATTTTCTGGTCCACTGCCTCTAGCTGCCACTAATAATAAAGACAGGCAAGAGAGGTGGAGGAGGAAAGAGGGAGGGAACTGGAGAGAGAAAAGGGGATGAGGGAGAAAATGCAGTTATAGGAGGGAAGGTTAGAGTTGTCAGCGTGCCTCCAGTCATACACCAGTTCTCAAACAAATCTTCTACACCCTATACTACATATGCACGCACACACACATACGCACGCGCGCGCGCAGGCGGTGACCAGGTGTGATCTAGCTGTGAATGGTCTTGTCCTTGACATGAAGGTGAGCATGTAGTGTTGTCTTCTCTGTACTGTTGACAAGACTTCTGACCAGCTGCAGGCTGTTGCTCTACTTTCTTTGGCTCGGTAGTAGAAACTGATTTAAAACTGGCTATTCTTCATGATAAGATTAAATCCACCGTTTAATATCATTTTTTAACCTCCCACCCAAGAGATAGATATACTGAAAAATATCAACAATGATCTTTAGCAGAAGCTTGCTGAAACATACTACAGTCAACTACTTCTTGACCCCTTCTCAACAACAGCATTTGCTTTTCAGCTGACAAGAAAAATAAATATCTCCACAATGCAACTAATAAAAAGCGAATGCATTTTTATTTGATGTGTGTGCAATCTGGGTAAGAATATAAGCACTTGTACAAACTATCTTTGTCACTACCAAGACACAAATAGCCAAAGAAATACCCTGTGGGCTGTGAGTCTTGCTGTTTTCTGTGCATGCTGTTGTGGTGTTGCACTGGGGTTAGGCCCTGAAGGGGGCGGGAGGGGTCATAGGCGTTGAACATTGGCATGCTTGAGGAGGAATAATGTCAAGAACAAGATGCTAACAGGTCACAAAGGATTTAGTCTATTTTCTTTTGTCGCTGCATTTATAAGAAATATTAACCCCCTCCTGTCTTTCTGATTGAGCAGTAGAATGACAAGCAGGGGGAAAGAAGGGGAGAGAAGTCCAAGCACATTTCATGCAGAATGAAAGTCAAATTCAGCCACACAGCAACATAGCTCCAGGTTGAGCTTTTTAGAAATAAAATGAAAGGAAAAAATGAAAGACCTGTGCCACCATAAAAAGGAGACTAAGATGTAAAGAAACCTGTGATATATACGTGCTGCCGTAATCCTACATCATGGCCAAATATAACATTTAACCTCACAAATTTCAATTAATCACTACATAAATCTGTTTATGCATTTTTTTTCTATCTGAGAATAAATTCAGATTCTGTTAATAAACACTTGATATCCTACATGTGCTGCTATATATAATAAACACGCAGGCTTTCTTAAGATAATTTGGTTTTGTGCAGAAACACTGGGAAGCAAGGTGAGTCATATTGGGTTGAAAACTAAATAACAACAGTGTCAGCCGTACAAGAGGTTTGGCAATCAGCACAGAACGAGCGAGACAGTGAGTGACAAGTGACAACTAACAAACAAAAGAGTCTGAAAACAGGCAAAAAGTAAACAAAATAAGATTTAAAATCTATCAAGGGTACCATTTGCTGACAAGATTTCTAGGTTTAATCTGCTCCATAAATGAGAAAATAAGCATGCATCAAGTTTACCCGCACTGTAACTACATCCAGGTAAACATGCGGTGAAAACATTGTTCGGGTCCCTAAAATAACTTAAATTACTGTCTTGCATTTAAATGCTTCCATCAACTAGTGGATTGACATCCATGCCTTTGCAAACATCTGTAGTATAGAGTATGTAGTGAAGACTTCAAAAGGACTTCAGCTGATGGGTGCAGAACAGTTACCAAAACGGTGTAACTGTATGGCCGCTGTACACACCAAGCTGGATGTCTTTTTTTTCTGCTGGACTGCCTTAATATATCAGGTCAAAAGTGCTGGAAAGATTCCCATATTGACCTGATGACATCATGCAGTTGCTGCAATTTTGTGGGCTGCACATCCAATTCCTCCAGATCCCAAAGATGCTTGATGAGATCAAGATCTGTTGACTGTGGAGTACAGTGAAGTCATTGCCATGTTCAAGAAACTAGTTTGATGATTTGAGCTTTGTGGCATATTCAACGCTGCATTCAGAGGATTGGTACACTGTGGTCATAAAGAGATAGATATGGTAGATGACAATTGAATTGAGCTGCGGTTTGGTGAAGGCCTCGAAGGGGACTGGCGACGGCCTGGCAGATACCCATGGACTAAATAGAAGTGAAGAAGTTAAAGAATTGAAAAGGGTAGGGAAGGTGGGGCCCGTAAACGAGAATGACAGCTTGCAGAAGTGGGGGAACCTATATAGATGAGAACCAGAAGGAGTGTGTTTGGAGGCGTGGTCCCGCTCCTGAAATACATAATCTCCAATTAATACTAAGGGACCCAAAGTGTGCTTAGAAACTAACCATTATATCACTGCAGCAGCAGCCTTAACCACTGATACAAAGCAGTATGGATCCATGCTTTAACGTTGTTTATGCCAAACTCTGACTTTACCATCCAAATGTTGCAGTAGATATTTTTGACCTATTTCTTCACAGACTTCTAGTTGGTTCATCGTTAAATCCAAATGAACATTTTTGCCAAATCTGAAGATATTCCCTTGAGTGATTTAGGATGACTTACAACTCCCTAAATATAAATACATATAAGCTTTAAAGCAAACAATTACTCAAAGAAAAAAATGTGTTTGCATTCAAACAAACTTACTATTAGCTCATCACATGTGCATCCATGTGTGCGTGTATTGCACCATTTAATTACTAACCATTATAAATCATCCCAGTACTTATCGTCAGCGTGATGGACTGAGTACAAAGCTATTAAAAGAAAAGAATGCCACACATGTTAAAAATACATAGCAGAGTTTTAGCTAGCATTTCACTTATGCTAATATTTAGCTTAGATTTACCAGTCAAATAAAATTATAATATTTCTGCATGATGTTTAGAGGACTACAGCAGAGAATGGAAATAATTAAGCAGCATAGCTTAGAATTGTAAATTGCTTGTAAATGGTTATGTTCTGCCATTGTAAACACAGACCTCAAAACATCCATCCTGCACGCTGACGTCTTATTCCCCTCTGATTTGTAGACACACGTGCACGGCTATCTGGAGCTGAAGCCCACAGGCATGCTCCTAGGCCGGAGTCCAAGCCGTGTCAAATCAGCAGAGTCTTCACCAGAGGCCAAATCTGTAGCGTATAATTAGCTTTTAATCAGCACCCTCATTCAGGCGAGCAGTAAAGATTAGCCCAGCTTGGGCTCTGCTTAAAATAAGCATTCATAAATGCGTGCAAAAGCCTCTGACCCATCGCATCCAATCATACACACACAATGCAAAGCTCCCTCCCTGCGGTCTTCTCTCCATTTGCTTTCCCTGCCTTTAAAGCCATTTTTCCTTTTCCCTTTCCTCCTTCTGTTTCTTCCCTGAGTTTGTTTTCAATTTTTCACGGATGTTGGTCGACCCATTCTAATTTTTAAAGGAAACGTTCAGCCACCTCCGTAGTTGAATTCGAGTCAGTTCTTAGCCACTGTACAAGGGCACAAGGACTTGCGCTCAAGCCTACACCTAACACAACAAGCCTGACCTTAATGGCACCTTGTGCGCTGGAGGGTCTATTTGGATAATCCAATATGGAGAATTTAAAGTGAGTGTCTTTATTAAAGAAGCTGCTGGGGTTCGAGAGCGTAACATTTTAGATGAGCTCGTCTCATCTAATCCCTGCCTCTCTCTGGGGTGAGCCGCAGCATTTATGCCAGTAATGAAGTGCAGTGAGATGAAAGCCTTTTTAATGGGATTTAGTTAAACTGGGACACAAACCAGAAAGTCGGGGAGAGGGGAGGAAAACGCTTCCTCATCATCACCGCCAACGTCATTGTTATTTCTGCACATGGATAACTCGCTTGTAGGCTGTGATTAATTTATATATACGTGTGTCATCTTTCTTTCCCATTGGCTATGGCAAATGTCTATCACATACCTCTTATTTTGACATTGCAATCATGTTGCTCCAGTGGATTTCTCCTTTTTTTTTGTACCCCGTTTAATTTTTCCAATCACTTCTGTAATTTTCCTGTTTCCTCGCTCACTGCTTACATGCCTCATCTTGTGTTGGTTTGCAGCAAACAAAGACGGACTGTGTTTTCTGCAGGTTGAGTCGGCACATGCCGATGGGTGACAGGCTGGGTGGGCTGCTTGTTCAAATGAAATGTCTAACAGCCAAATATGTACTTATTTATTTTAACCTTTATATGCTGAGCTGCCACTACAGCAATCTCTAAGGTCGCATGGTGCAAGACTGTGTGTGTGCTCGCGTATATGTGTGCAAAAGCCAGTGTGCCATACCGCGCTGTATCTACCTAATGTTGACGCATTCCTCGTTGTGTGCAGTACTCAGTCGGTGTGCAGAAGAAAGGATCCTTTGCTGGAAGTTGAGACGTAAAGTCAGCGCCCCCAGGCATTCTCTTTCTTCTGTGATCTAGAAGAAACCAGAGACACACACACAGACACGGGGAGATCACAGCTTTTTTTAAAGCAGCACAAGGCCATAACAAGCTAAAAAGGTAGATAGAAAATTCTGTATACAAATTTGTTTGTGGAAGGACGGGACTTAACAATTCATTAGAAACTCTGGTTAGGTTTAGACGTCAGTCAGATGTCTGCAGTTTTAGTTTGTGGTTTTAGGCAACGACTGATCTTTTTGTACGACAGACGTTACCAGCTGCTCCTACTTAATTTTACATGGCAGGCTTTTATGGTTAATTGTCCCATCAAGGTCTTTTTTGTCACATCAAAGAAACTGAAAATGGGAAACTGTTTAAAGTTTTAAGACATGATTTGAACGATGATTCCAGCTTCAGAGCTTTCGGAAATGCCACACTCCAGAACCTCTGACACTGCAGACAAAGCAAAATGGGGTCTGCATACCACGAAACCGATCACTGTGTGTGTCTGTCGCTGTGATGCGTTCAGCCTGTGAGATCTGGTGTATGTGGCCGGCGCTGAGTCCAGCTTGCTCCAGCCAGGCAGCGATCCTGCTGCTGCTGCTGTGGCGAGTTTGGCTCATGACCTCCTCGGGGCTGCGCTGCCATGTTGGCCCCCTGCTTATTGTTCTGTCAACAGCATCTGTTGGGCCCGATAACAGGATTAGACCAGCCCCCTATAGGCCTGCGGGAGCTAGCCTGGATTAGCCAGCAGCGTCTATCTTTCCATATATGTGAACGTGTGTGTATGTGTGTCAAGAGTCAGTCCCTCCTGTCCTGTCAAAGATCCTACGCTAGAGCTAAATAGAGTGGAGACAGGCTTTCATCCTTTCTGTCAGCCAGTAGATAACGTCTAATTTTATTTTACCTGTCATAGTTTTCTCACTATCAACACTATATTTCACGGATCACACACAGACCATTTACTGTGAGTTCACAGGACACTTGCATTATGAACGGGCCCTGAAGTTCAAAGAAAATGGAGCATTGTTATCCTGACCAACTGAGTGAAGGTCATGTCAAGGTTTGGTAAGGTTCCTGCATTACTCATGAATATTAAGTGCCTCCCCAACTTCATTACACGCTGTTCTGGTTTTCTAGGTAATAAATGGCTTCCCAGAGCAGAGAAGCAGACACAGAAATGAACACCTGAGGTAGAATGTCATAAAAAAAAAAACCTGAATGCCAAAAATATCTTAAAAATTTAAAATAGTGGCAACAATAGCTTTTAGATAGGCTGACAATAGCCTTGGCACCTGATCCAGACATGAGAGAGATGGAGGAAGGGCAAGATCCCAGAATACACAGAAGGATATAGCAACAATGTCCCAAGTCTCATTCACTTCCCTGTGGTATACATGAATCCCTCTTCCCCTTTTCCACATTTTTCCCTACTGAGAATATACCTGCCAAAGTGGTCATGGTCCTGTGACATTCCTGCCAAGCCCTGTATTCACTCCTGTGTTAAGTTCAGTTTGACCCAGGAATGTGTCAGTATTTTGGATTAAACTGTGGAAAAAAGCGCTCTGTTGCGTGCAAAACCAAGTTTGCTTTGTGTGTTTTTCCCATGTCTATGTGTTTCTGTGTCAAGCAGGCATGTGGGGTGAAAAATGTCTGAACTCTACCCTCAGTGCCCCAGACCAGAATAGTCTCCATGACAAACTAAAGAGGAGAGTTTTAAAGAAGCTGTTTTCAGTTATGTACCGATCCCCCAATCCCTTCTTCTCCATCCATTCTGCTTCCAGTGCTACAATCACAGAAAGGACTTCCAGCTGCTTAAAAGATGAAGACATTGTGCAGCTTTATGTCAGGACACACTATCAGAACAAGAGTTTCTCGCCTACCCTACCGCCATTCTTCTCAGCTCGAACTGACACGCGCACTGACATGAAAATGATTTGAGCCATTCTCCAGAAAGCAGCTTCTCCATTTCCTCTTTCATCCTGGCTTGTCAGGATTTTATATGGCTGGCAGATGCCTCACTGCAGTGTGGCAATTGTTGCTGTGTACAGTGTGTCACTACGGCTCACAGTGCCTGACTGCACCATTCATTTTCTGACCAGCCAGTTTAAACAGACGCTCTTCCGAACAGGCTGCTGATGACCGTGTCGTCGTCTCTTGCTTTCTAACAGCGTCAGAGGTGAGGAAGGGTCTGAAAAGCTGGTGGAGAAATACAGTTTTAATCTCTCCTGGCCTCTCAGTGTCCCAACTGGTCACTCCTTACATTGAGCACACAGTCTGAGTATTCACAGCTTGCACAATATAGAGCATAAAACATCAATCCTTAGTTTTATAAAAGATGCCCTGTGTGTACACTCTGAGTTCACAAACATTTTTACATCAAGGTCTCTGAGTAAATACACTTCATTGGTCAGATTCTGTGTGATGAATTCCCATCTGAGAAAATAGTTGGTTTAACTTTTACACAGATCAACTGTAGCAAGAGCCATGTCACCCACAATGACCCTGTCATGTTGCGTAATGGGCTAAATTTATTTGCAATCTCTGCAGCATGTTAAGTTGGAAATTTGGCTCTGTGGGGCCGGGCGGCGCCGCTGCGCTGGGCCCCGGTTCGGATGGGCCTGGGCCCCCCTTCCCTGGCGGGTCGCGGAGTATGGGGGTGCCTACTGGGGTCAGCGGGGGAGCTGGCCCCAGGGAGGGGTCACTTGCCCCTCCCTTCCTTCCCTCCCCATCTCCAGCTGCCTCCCTCTTCCCGCTCCACCACAACCACCCACACATGCAGGGCCTTGGAGTAGGGGTGTGTCACCAGGGTGCAGAGGAGGTAACCCCCCCCTCTGTCCCCTTCTGGCTGCCTCTGCCTCAATTTTATCCCGCAACTTAGACATTCACATTACTCACACTCTCATTACACATACATATAGGATCTTGGGGGTGGGCACGCTACACGGAATCCCAATTACCATCAGGGTGTACACCTCACCCCTGGCGTCGTTGCCCACCTCTCAATTTTAAATACACGTAGACATTGAGGGCTAGCAGGAGGGACTATGCGCCTACCTGCTGCTCTCTGGCAGGTAGCTCCATGCCCTCCTGGGTTTTAAATGCACCTTAGAACACACATACATCAACACTACAATGAGCGGGTGGAGGGAGGTTAGGAGTCTTCTCTCACCCTCGTTCTCTGCGGTCTGCTGGAGCAGGGGGGCTAGGAGGAGGAGTTGGCCGTCCGACTGGGGTCCGGAATGTGGGGCCTCCCTGCTGCTGCGGAGTCGGGGCGGTCTGCTTCTCCCCACCGCAGGGAAAAAGGGTAACACAACCTGGGTCTGGGTGCAGTTCCCCCCTCCAGGGGCAAGGGTACCTAGACCCGGTTTGTAGAGTACGCTTGGGGAGTGTGATTGTGTGTACAGCGTCTCTTTATGTCTGTCTCCACGTTGGTTAAGTGTGGAGTAAGTGCATATGAGAGCATGAGGGTGGGAATGGATGTTTGTATCTGTGTGTGCCTGTATGTCTGTGTCCATATGTCAGGTTGGGTATCAGACGCCACCTCTCTGAGGACAGCTCAGGCCCTCCAAGGTTTGGAGGCCTATCTCCCCCCACCACTTCCCCTGCCGGGGGCGGACTCCCTCAGACATCGGTGCGTTGGTGGTTCTTTGTGTCCGGGGGTGGGTGTCCGGGTACACACCGGCTCACTCCTTGGCGGCTGCTTATCGGGGCCTGGAGCCTGGGGCTCGCTTGGGCCACTTCGGAGGTGGGGTGCCCCCGGCCTCTCGGCCTGGGGCTCGGTCACTCAGGCACAGCTGGCTGCCGGCGGAACTCACGGGCACGTCGCTGCAACCCCCCCTGGCTTCTGCTCCGTGGCTGCTGGGTGACCCCTCATCTGGGACTCTCCTCAGCTCTTTCTGGGACAGTGGCACGGCTGCCCCTCTGTTGGTCTTCCTTGGTCTCTTGTGTTCTGAGGGCCTCTGGATGTCTGGAGTTTTGATCTCCTCCATACCTGCTTCATGCCCTGGAGGACGGGGCAGTGGCCCCCCACACCCTCTAGCAGATCATTACATGAGGGAACCTTTTAAGAAAACAAGCGCGTCCATGCTCACAGGTGTACACACGGGTGCTCACACACACAAACTACACCCTTTTTGGCTCCTACCTCAATGCACACTGTGCTGTCGATCTTACGTGCTGCACAATAATGTTTAATATTTAGTATTTACTGTTATATTCCCATATATCATTGTGATGTTGTTTATTGTATTACTCTCGTTTTCTTCTGCTTGTTTTCTTTTTTCTTTCTCAACAGGTGATCCAGGTGATCGATACATGTATTTTTTTTTTTTTTATTTTTTTTTTTTTTTTATTTATTTATTTATTTATTTTTTTGCTTATTCTGTTGGTTTTTGTTTTTCGCCCTTCTCCCCCGTCCCTCTTCTCAACTGTTTTTCTTTCCCTCTTTCTTTCTCCCTTTTCTTTCCCCCAGTCAAGTCTGTCCCGTATTCAGCAAGTGAAAATAAAATAAAGAATAAAAGGTGAATCAAATGGACCATTACGGCAAAGCTGGGATGGTCAATTTGGTAAAGAAAATCCGTTGGGCATCTTTCTTCGCCTTTAGACAATAATTCTGATGGCAAAAGAGCCAAACGGGACAGGCAAAAAAGAAAAAAAAAAAAAAAAAAAGTTGGAAATTTGGCGTGATGGATAAAATGTTAGGGGTATCGAAGTAGAGAACAATAGAGGTCATGGTGAACGGGTGCATAGACACCATAAGTGTGTTTAACAGTAAATATATGGTTTCATATTTGAGGCATATTTTATGCATTTTCAAGAGTTGAATTCAGGAGAGGCAGAGATGGGTGGGAATTTTGTAGCCAACTGCCAGCTTGAGCAACTCAACAGTTGAGTTGCTTAACCTTAATAGTTGGCTGAGTTTCCATAACAGAACTCTTTCCCTGGCTTTAACTGTATTATAAATGCCAGGTGCAGATTTTGTAGAGAATAAATTCTATACATATGAAATGCTATAAAACATTTTCATTGAATATAGTCAGCTGAATCATCCATTATGAGACATCTGTTAGATTTACTATATCTGTAAATGGCTTATTAAGGAGTCATTGAGCTCCTTTGGTGCTCAGTGACTTTGTTAAACCTCTCGGGGTTCTTGGCTCAGTAGCTTCTGTTAGAGTTATTGGAAAATGTACAGTCCTCTTTCAAAAACCATCTTTAGACAGATACTGTTTCTTTCAGAGGAACAATACATGGAACTCCTTTAAAAACTGATGCTGACACTGATTCTACATTCCTAATTTTCAGTTGACAGGAATTCTTTTGCATCATCTTTTTGTATTTTTATACATGCTTATCTGGGGTTTTGTGTTGCAGACTATGAAGACTGTTATGTTGCCCCGGTCAATGTTCAGTTCATGTCCACATATAATTAGTCTTTAATATATAAAGTGGATTAGCAGTGTTTAAAATGGACAGACTTGCAGCTGTTCAAGGTTGTAAGCGATTTTTTTTTTTTCATTTGGTGCACAGCCTGAGGGGTTATACAGGACATGAAAGGCTCTGAAGCAACAGAAAGAATGAAAATGAATCGATGCAAGCGCTTCAATGTAATTTTGTTACTCTATTCTCTTCAAGCCAATTAATCAATAATCAATGGAAGCAAATTACTGAGCTTTATGTGAGAAGGGGATGATTTTCTAAAGTGAGCTTGAGTTTTTTTTGTCTCTCGCTCCATTGTAAAAACAAGAGTGTAGCAGGGGCTTGTAAGGCCAGTGTTTCTCGCTCCTCTCCCTCAGCCTCTCTCCCCGTGACAGAACACGTCTATCTGTTTATTGTCTCACCATCACATTGACTCACTGCCGCTATCTATTATTCGAACTTTTCTGTCTGTCAGGCTCTCCTGTGCTCCCTTCTTCTTTACACCGTTAGCCTGTTTCTGTCAAACCCTTTTTCCTTCTGTTTCTCCTTGTTGGCCCCTGCTCTTTATCCTGACACGTTGTCTGTCTTCCTTTAATCTCTTTAACAGCCATTTTTATCATATATACCACATCTGTCTCCGTGCGTGCACACGGCCCAGGTGCGTGTCTGTTCTGAATCTCTGTGACTGCGAGTCCATGCAAGCTAGAGGTCCGCACAGGTCCACGTCAGCACACGCGCACACTTGCTTTTACACATGCATGCACAGATGGTGTGCAGGTGTACGTGTTACATAGTGCACATAACAGGCCATCGCCTCCTCCAATCCACTTCACAATATGAAACAGGATTTTCCTGTGACACAGATTGTTCATTCATCGCCTAACACTGACCCTCTTTGTGGCTCTTGTCCTTAATTTATGCCTGTCTGTTAGTTGCCTTGGATCGCCTCTCCCTGTCTCGTAGACAAGTAGTCTTCACCAACCAAACAATAAATGAAGTGTGTGATTTGATTTATTTTATGCGTTTGTAGGCATATATTATCATATGAATGGTATATACATCATAATTCCTACCACAAAAATATAGTTAGTATTAGGCTTTCTGGTGTGATTCATACTTGTACTGTAGTGACACAGTTACGCATGCATACACACTGAATTTGCACGGTGGTGCTAGCAGACTGTTGCTATGTAGTTTGCTCTCTACAGTAAGTCTGTGTGTTTGTTTGTGTGTGTGTGTGTGTGTGTGTGTGTACATGGAGGAGGGGGTGGTGCTTGCAGATTGTGCTTGGTCCACTAGACCCCTCCCAGTCAGAATAGAGCTGTCTCAGCTCATCAGCATTAGACTCGCGTGGCACCCTGATGTGCCCCGACAGTCAGTCACAGGAAATGATGGGATGTGAAACCACCCAGAGCGCCCATGTGACCTGCCATACAGGCATAGGCGGGTCTGGGGGTGTTGGATGGGATGGAAAAACAGGAAGGCAACGAGGCGATGCGTCCTCACAATAGCAGATGCAGAAGCCATAGCCTCACTTGGCACAAGACTGACAAAACACACAACACCTTTGCACACACACACATATAGACAAATTTCATACAGACATACTTAAATAGATGTGTACACATACACGTAGACACACAGCGATACTGGGTGCAGGCCATGATTGCTGTGATATTTTATCTGGCTGAATGGCAGGGAAATGAATCTCAGCATGCCTGGCTCTAGACCTTTAGGTTTGTGCCATTGTCTTTCACGCCACATGCTTCAGCTGCTCTGAAACACAAATGCAGACAAACAGACACAAACATGGAGACAGACACAAAAATACACACATTGTGGGCCCGAGCAAGACTAGAATAGTCAGCAAGAGCAGCCTGCCTTCCAGTAAGGCTGTGGAAATGCACATTGTAACAAGTCGTTTATCAAGTGAAAGCAGCTCATAGATGTTCAAGCCAACTTCCCCACATGTTCTTTCATCCATGTGTTACCATTTTTTCTCAGTTACATTTTTAGATTGGCTGACTGTATTAAAATGACTTATTAAAAATTGTATTTTATAAAGTCAGAAATGTATGAAAACAAGTGTTTCTTGTGTGATTCATATCACATCTCATAACTAAATAAAGGAAAATAAGAATAGAAGACCTTCTAAGCCTCTATGTCATGCAGTTTGTCTTCATGCAAAGTAACCTCCTCCCCCCCTCGCCCCCAGTAAGTCTTTAAAGGCACTAGAGATTAGACTTTTGTAACGATTTTGCTTTTTCAAACTTTTCAAAACCCTCAAAACTATGCAGTCAGTTTCGATTTCCTCTCTTATTTTCTGTCTTGTCTGATATGTGTGACTTGAAAGCTGCTTACCTTGTTGACATCAACACTGAGAACCCGTGAGTCATGTAAGGGCACGATTAGCTGGAAACTAACCCGGCCTGGATATGCATATGTATATGCATACAATGGACAAACAATGCGTTGCTAAGGAGATACAAGAGCCAAATGAGTGACCAGGCACATATGCAACAAAGTTTATGATTGCCATGTTTATGTTTTGTAATAGAACAACCACAGAGGTTTAAAAAATAAAAACCAAATAACCAAATGCCTCCTGCGTCTGTGTCCGCACCTGGGTCCACCAAACACTCTCGCAGACCATGACAGTTTTTTTCCAAGGTCCAAACCCTTGCAGTCCTTCAATTTTATGGGTCCTATTTTACAGATTTTCCAGGACTGCCATCAGGTGCGTCAGATGCTCTCATCTTTTGGGAGGAAAGCAAAATCCCAGTGTTTCCACTGCACTTTCTGTGGCTCTTCACATGCCTCACGATGGATTACTTTCCCCTCTCACCTTCAATATCCTTTCACATCTCTAAGATTCAACTGCATCTCGAGGCATAGCTGTTTTTCCTTTCTTTGCTACTCTTTCCATCCTTTATATGATGGTCTGCTGCTGTACTGTCAAATTTTATAAATTGCACAAAATGGCAAGACTGGCTTTGTTTTTTGTTTTTTTTCTTTGTAGTTCTCTGTTTTTGATGTGTAAACACAACAATGTAAATACAAGTCTCTCTATAGTGGCTCCAAGTGTAAAAACATTTTCACACAAACATTTGTTCATCATACTGCATATATAAAATACTAGTTTAATTCCTATTATATGAATAAACAATGGGTTTACCTTACGTTGTTTAATCACTTCCTTTTTTCCCCACTTTACCTCAATAAAAGCCAAGTTGTTTAGTGTGAGGATGGCCACTAGCCACATTTATTATGTGAAAGCCTGTGCTTTTAACTCTGAATAGCCTTATCTTCACTATACAAGCAGCATTCTGTCATTGTAATGACTCTCCTACGTAAAGCATGTCCTTTATCTGACTCAACGAGCACACAGGCTTTCACTGACTGCTTCATTGTATTATTTATTGAACCCAAAGACAAGCCAACTTTCAAGGTGAATGCTAAAAAAGTGTACAAATATATTTTCTGAGTTTTGCCCCCCAAATATAGATACTTTTCAAACCTTTCTTTTCTATGCCTCAATACTCAGACAACCAAGTGTTTTGTTAGCAGCTATAATTCAATGTTTATTAGAGCTTTATAAAGGGGACAAATTGTTTTTGTAGCCGTGACAAAACCAGAAAGACAAACCTAATAAAAAAAAATCACAATAACATGTTTATGTAGACTGGGGTTTTTCTCTCTCGCTTTCTCTTTCATGAACAATACTGCAAAAACAATACAGTAGGAGTCTAATATGTGGTAATATACATCCTGGAGTCACTCTAATGGTAATGATTAGGAGACTGATTTTTGCCTTCATGTAGTCTTTGTGTGTAATTGTAGCCTGGAACATTAAAGCAGAAGATGCCCCTTTGTTCACTCTCAGTCTGCTTGACCAATGTCACTGTAATTCTTTCTATATTTTTCAAGTGATTCAAGTATGTGTTTGCCTATACAGTGTAAATTAAAGAATATATGGTTGAGAGTGGCTCAACTGTGCTAAATATCATCAAACATGCAACACTGTTCTCCTTCAAATTCTTTCTTAAGTGGTGGCAACACAGCTGAACTAACTCTGAAACGATTGTTCAAATGTATGACTCCCTCTAATTACAGTTTGAAGTACCTAGGCAGCAATTAAGGAATAAAAGTACAATCGAGCATTATTCATTCTTTGCATAGCATGAGTCACTCTAGTTGGCCTTGGGAGCAAAACGATATAAAACGTACCTTTTAAAACAATGAGTCAAATATGAAGTATGAAAATATAATAAAGACGAAAGAAGCACGTAAACAGTTAGCCACTTTGGATTTAGCTCTAGTTGTAAATGTGCTGTAACTGACATGTGTCTGCTTAAAAAATGGCAAATAAAAATGCCAGGATAGTTTAGTTTTACAGGTAACAGTTAGACTGTTTGTTTGGAGATTGAAAATTTCAATTACCACCAACATAAAATTATTATTGTTAGTCATAAATCAAATAAAAAAACAAAATGGGTTATGTATTTGAGGCCATTATTATATTAGACTTTATTGAGGTCTGCTTATTAAATTTTGATTAGTGTAATAGAATTAAAATCCTAAATGTTTTTGCAAAGCTGATGTTATTCCTAATGGAAAATCAGGACTCATCTATCACTTTATCATGTGCCAAAATGTTCGTAAACAGGGTCAAGTCACTGAAGACTTACTGTGTGAGATTAGAGTAGGTAAAAATTTCAATACTGGCTGTGAACACCCTTTTGACTTCAGAAGTGGCTTTATTCTTCATGGCATAGACTCAGCAAGGTGCTGGAGACATTAATTCGGAGTTTTTAGTCAATATTGACTTGATCATCACACATTTGCTATAGTTTTGTCAATAGCATATCCATGATTGAAATCCTTTGTTCCACCGCATTCCAAAGGTGCGCTACTGGACTGAGATTTGGTGAATGTAGAAGCTATTTGAGCTCATTGTCACGTTCAAGAAACCATCTTGAGATGATATGAGCCACAACGCTCAAATCTTCAGTGTACCCAGAGGATGGGGGCACTGTGGTCATAAAGGGATGGATATGGACAGCAACAATCCTGAGATAGGCTCAATGCTCAGTTTGTACTAAAGGGCCCAAAGTGTACCAAGAAAATGCCAAGAAATGACATCATCACCACCAGCAGCTGCCAGAACAGTTCATACAAGGCGGGACGGATTCATGTTTTCATGTTGTTTATGCCAGATTCTGACACTAAATCTAGACTCATTACAACAGGAAACATTTTTCTAATCATTTGTTGTCCAATTTGAGTGAGCCCATACAGACTGAAGTTCAGTTTCCTGTTCTTAGCTGACAGGAGTGGCATTCGGTGGGGTCTTCTGCTGCTGTAGCCCATCTGCTTCAGTTTTTGATGACTTAATTTATACTTTTTTTCAAATAATTTTTTGCCTAGAGAACTGACACTTGGACCATCATCTGTAAACCCTAGAGATGGTTGTGTGGGAAAATCTCAGCAGATCAACATTTCCCATCAAGCCTGCCTGACCCCAACATATTTTGCCGCATTCAAAATCATTTAAATAGCTTTTCTTCGTCATTCATACCTAACGAGTGGCTGGCGAGTGCACACACACTAAAAACTTCATTCACAGATACTATAAAGACAGAGCAGTGCTGGATAGTATGAATAACATACTGTAAGAGAAGAAAACTGCCTTAAAGATTAAATTCATATGCCTGGGTTTAGATCTACATTTTCAATGAGACATTCAATAAGTAACTTCCTACCTGTGTTTTAGAGACAGCAGAGATGTTTACATTCACATGGAATAGTTTAGACTGTATTATATAGCTGTATGCATGAATTTACACACGGACCCCCGACGTGTCCAGTTATTCTTGGCAGCAATTACATCAGTTTGACAGTAGACATTTTCTGTTCCACCTGAGACACCAGGATTCCCACCTGCCTGCTGTTCCCCTCACCTAGCAGTTTCCCTCTTTATCGGTTTCCGTCTTTTTCAGCTCCTCCTCCCCCTCACTGTTACGCTCCTTCATCTTCCACTTGTGAACCTAGCCAAGGCGACGAAACACACTGATGATTTATTTATGTTAGGGAAGCCATCTTCCCCTCTTACCACAATCTCTCTTTCCCTCTCACACACTCACATACATACTCTTCCTCTCTCTTCTTGTGTTCGTCTGTCTGTGAAACTGTATGTGACAGTGATGCTAAATGGGACGTCTTCTCTCCTGTTGTGATGAGTTGGAATGTGCAGGTGGCAGCGCTTACAAGCACAACGCATACACACACACACACACACTTTGCAGTGTCATACTGGGCTGTCAGCCCCTCTCTCCTCTGGGTTAACGCATATGATCTAGATATTTGACACTATGTGCTACTTTTTTTTTTTTTTTAAAGAAACACCCCAGCAGCCAATATGTTGAGTGACACCAGGTTGTAAGAATATGATTTAGTACCAGACAGATGTTACTGTTTCTAATGTTCTCATTACAGTGGAAACTTCAAACACAAAATATTGTTAGATATAACAGATATTAGGAGCTATGTTTATTTTTAGAGGAGTTTATGTAAATATATCTTGCAAAGCAACTTGCCATCCTTTAGTCCTGCTAATGGAAAAAGGGAAGTTTGGTGAATCCAGATGTTATCATGTAAACAAGAAAAATCTTGGTTATAAACAAAACTCATGATCCTACCTTATAACATTACAGTTGTGAGAATGATGTCATTTTCTGGGCAGCACATTTTACAAGCCATTCAATAAGTTGCTATTCTATTAACTTCCTAAGACCCGAACTCTTCCACGGCATGCATTTTTAATTTCTCTTTGATATTTGGGCTGATTGGGACCCGATGAATGTAAAAATAAAGAATTACCAGTTTGGTTTTTTTTTACCTAATTTCTGCTTCTAAGAAAAACGAGATCCACATATGAGGACATTCGTTTAAAATTTCAGTAGAACAGTAGCAGTATAATGTCCTCGTAAGTGGTTATCAGGCCCTTGTAGAGCAAAATTGAGTATTTTGGTCTAAATAACCCAAAATGTGATGTCCACATATGTGGACGCCAGGACCTAGGAGGTTAATGGTTTATAAATCATTCATTAATTCTTTATATAGCTGTGTAAGCCATTCTGTTAAAGAAATTCTGGGTTTGAAAATTAATAATTAATTTACTGTATGTCCTCTAGCTGCATTACTTCTGTAGTCTTTACTGCTGCTGTTTAATTCATCAATATGACCGCCTAGTTTGTGTAAAGGATCTTCATCCTATTAATCCAAAATACATGTATTATTAACTTATTTCTGCAACATTCACCACTTCACATATGATAGATTATACATGTTGTAAATGGTGCAGCAAGAAGTTATTAATAGGTGTACTTTTGTCTGATGCGCTGGATCTCCCTTTTACAGAAAGTAAGTGATGATGAATTAAATGATGAATTAATGAGCTGGATAAAAACTAGCCAAATCGATTTTTTTTACAACCTGGTCAAATGTTATTACCAATGGCTTGTTACTCTTTTATAAAACATAAAAGATGCATAAAATTTCCTTAAAAAAATTTACCTTTTACTTTTTTTTTTTTTAGTAATAGCTAATTATTGACCCCCAAAATTAATCAGTACATTTAAGAGTCAAAGAACAATTAGATTTGCTTTATTTAAAAAATAGAAATATTAACATATTTCATTTCTGGGGCAACAATAATGCAGTTTTGTCAAAGTTAACATTGTGCCACATTAATGTGCAAGGTGTGTGTCCATGTGCACAAACCTAACTGGTGAGTAAATATGAAGTGAAAAACAAAAGGAGTCAGCAGGTGAAATGAAAACTAAACATAGATGTCCAAAACAGGCTGACAACCTTCCAGGCAGACAAACCTGCACTGAATACCACAGCCACCTCTCCAGCACCTGATGCAGACACTGCAGGTCTTAAAACCAGAACTGTTATCTGTTGGCAGCACAATATTCCCAGGTGCAATCCTTTGCAGCATCAAGATTGGCCGCAAAGGACAACACAGATTCCCATCTGTGCTAACTAAGCATTTTATATGACACTCCATGATGACAACACATTTCCTTATCAAGACAGATAAGGTGAACCACACAGCATGTTGTTGAAAAAGACTTGTGCTCTTATTAGTATCTGTTTTTCATTTTTGGAGTGATTTCAAATTGTATTTTAAATCCCGGGGTTTGCATGTAGTCGTATAATTTATGTAATTTGCTTGTTTTCTCTTTTTGCTAGTCATTCAGTATATGTTAATAAGGGACATAGAGACACAAGCTGGGTGGCTCATCAGCAGTGTTGGGAAGGTTACTTTTAAAATGTATTCCATTACAGAATACAGAATACATGTCCCAAAATGTATTCTGTAACGTATTCCGTTACGTTACTCAATGAGTGTAACGTATTCTGAATACTTTGGATTACCTAATATATTATCATGCTGTTTACAACTACGTGAATGTATTATTGCTGTGATTTATTACTGTTACTGAAGGTCCGCAGCTCTGAACCGTAGTAAAGGGACCTCTGGCTAATACGGTGGGTTCTGTGTCGGGCTCGTAGCCGAAAAATAGCTTTACTTTGTTGTCTGGGTCAACTTTGCTAGCAGGAGACAGAGAGAGGCATTGAAAGGCTGCTCCAACAGAACTTATTGTTTTTGGAGGAAAACACGAACACAGCGTACAGTCGAGTCTTAATAGCTTACTTACAACTGGGCTCGTCAGGCACTCTTCTTGGCTGCAGTGGTTATTATTATATTTACATGCTTCCAGCTCCCGTTTTTGCTCCATGACAGCTTGTACTTTTCCTTTTTCTCCCTCCCTCGCTCACAGACACATAACGTGTATGGCAGTCCATTCTCCCTGCAGCACGGACTACACTGCCTATGATGCTACATTCTTTAGAGCTATACCTGTAGCATTCTGCCTATTAGCTTAGCACAACAACAACAGGCGCTCTCTCACCCAGGAAACACGCAGAGAGAGAGAGCGTCACCCTGTAACCATGGCAACCGTAACGCTGCCACCTGGAACAACAGAACGTAGCTGTCAAACAAAACCCAAACAGTCCTGACCCGCCACAATATGAAACAGGGAAGTACCGCCGTGTAATCCATTTATTTCAACAAAGTAACTGTATTCTAAATACCACCTTTTTAAACGGTAACTGTAACGGAATACAGTTACTCATATTTTGTATTTTAAATACGTAACGGCGGTACATGTATTCCGTTACTCCCCAACACTGCTCATCAGTGAGCGGAACAACAAGCAAATAACTTGACACTTGGTCTCTTCTCCTTTAATGCGCGCTCTTAGACTTGCCTTCAGATGCTTTTATGGGACTGGGCATCTTACACTGTCACCCATCAGCATCTGTCTTTCTTGTCCGCCCATTTTTAAATTACTTTAGCGCCTCACAGTCTACCTTCTCAGTGTTCCTTCAACCTGCTGTCAGTCTTTCTGTCACTTAGTTGGTTTCTCTTTCAGTCAGTCAGTCAGAGCCGTTACGCTCTGAGGATGTTCCTTTCCAGTGCTCTTCAATTCATTTGTTTGTTTGTTAGAGAAAGAGGGCGTGAAAGAGATTTGGGTCTAGTGAGAGATAGTGAAGAGGAAAAAAAAATATGCCATTGAAGTAAGCAAATTGACAGAGGGATTGAGAAAGAGGGAGATGCGTAGATGTCAATTTAAAAAGTGAGAGCTTAGTGTCGGGCTTTCAAAGAGGAGCGGGTGCGAGATGAGAGAACGAGTAAGAGATAAAGTTTATGATTTAAGGAGAAAGGGGGAAAGTGAAAACTGTTTGTGGAGGAAGGGAATGAGAAAGGAGAGGACTATTGTTAGTTTAGAAAGAGAAAGCGATGGCTGTTAGCCTCCTCTGCTGCTGCCAGCCATTACCTATTCAAGCCTCAGCAGCAGGTTGGCAGAGAAAGCTCTAATTGAGGAGGCCGATGGCTTGGAACACTAGAGAAAGAGAGGCAGAGCTAACTTCTTTTCTTTTTCATTAATTAGCCTGTCACTCACGCTCTGGCATGTATTTGGGATCATAAAACAGCATGGCTGTGGTTAGATTTGATTGCGCTTCTTGTTGTGCTGTCCAGTAAATTACAGAAAAAATGACTTCTGTACAGAATAAAGAAGATAATCTGCAGCTATGCATCATATCCATTAACCTCAAGGGCTGGGAAAAAGCATTTGTTTTGCTTAGTAAACTCCCGTCCTCATGCTTTCATAGATTTATACAAACAACTCATCAAAAACAGCGGTGCCATTCTTATCGCACTCTCACATCCCCGCCGCATATTGGAAAACAAAAAGGTGGACATTACAAGGCTGTCAGGCGTTGACAGGTATTGATCAGGCTGCTGTTGAGAGACTAGATGAACTTCCCCATCAGAGTCTTTCTTGCTGTTTGTTGCCATGTGTTAATAACTAATGGAAGTTGTGATATTTGTGGTGAATGTGAAGAAGGGAGGAAGAAGAGGATGTTGTAGTGATGCCCAGATGCCACGGCTAAATGGATGTCACATGATATTAGGCTTGCATGGCGTGATACACCGCCGTCATTCTGTCAGGTGACAGCATTTATCTCCATATTTCACATTGAACCCTCTCCTCCACCAGGTCTTGATCACTCATCACGCACTCGCTCTTTGTCCCACACTTCTCCACCCACCCAACCCACTGCAGTGACACTGTCAGCACTCTACAACGTTTACACGTACTGCATAATAATCACAGGCCGCTCACCTCTTCTGGAGTTTCCACCTCACCTCCGTGCAATGTAACCTCCCAACAATTCATATTCTGTGCATATGCCACATTTTGCAGAAATGTTTCTTTTGCGATCATGTTCTTTGTTTTGTTTTTTAACTCGTAAACAAACTTTTCGACATGTCAGATCTTCTTCTTTAAATCGCCAAGTCTCACAACTGACTCCAGTGAAAAGTCTGTGGCTTTACACAGAGCCAGACGGTGTATAAAAGAACACAATTGTGGAAAGATAACACAATTTCATTAAACCTAAATGTGACAGCTTGACCTTCTCTCCTCTCCTGGATCTGTCACTCATCACCATAGATACTTGGCTCTCAGCAGCAAGTCCACCAGTGTTAACTACAGATTTGCTGTCCCGCAACTCACAAAGGAACAGTAATGTCAGACCTTTTTTTTCCTGCATTGTTTTTCAGTGTATAGCATAGCAACTTGAAATGAACAAGTTGAACACTGATCCAATGACAAAGGAGGTCAAATGGCTCAAAAGTGTGAACAATATAATCATGAAAAAGAAAACTCCTTTATGTTGTATCATCCTGACAAGTCAATCTAGTATTTATTTTTAAGAGACCATCTGTTCTTACATCCATTTAGGCATAAATGAGTGAAAATGCTGGCAATGTGAAAAAAGTTCCACTCATGTGGAAATGTATCTGTGCTCCTCATCGTGTTTTTTAAGCATGTAGAAAAAGCTTCACCATGTGAGGCTGTTTTGATTTTGTTCGTTTTAATTTAGATGGAAATTTCACTAGTTAAGTGAGTTAATTTTACAATTTTCACTTGGTCATAGTGTATACTTAGTTCATGCCACAGTCTGTCAAGTCAAACATAGTAAAGATCACTCAGCCAGAATTAAATCAAAGGTGTGAATCCCTGCAACTCACCCTGACTTTTACATGTAGTCATAAATAAATTCACTTAGGCTTATGCCCTTGGAATCCAGTTGACTTAGAATTGTTCTTATACCAATGTTGGAAATAAACATTACAATTTATGTTATAAACCAGTGTACAGCAATTGAAGAAAACAGACACAGTGAATCAGGCTCTCTAATACAGTCCCAATCAAAAGTTTAAGACCACTTGAAAAGTGGCAAAAAAATATAATTTGCATGGTTGGATCTTAAGAAGGTTTCGAGTATAGCTTCAACGTGCAACAAGAAGAAACAGGAGTGAGGCAAAACATTTTTTGAGAATGCAATTCATTGAAAACAATGCTTAAACTGAAACAGGCTGTTTTACAGCCAGCATGTTGCTCACTCAGTAACTACTGAGTTCTCAGTGTGTGGACTCCTTCCTTGTCACCTCTACCTGCTCTGGCATTAACATCAGCACAAGAACTGTGTGCTGGCAGTGTCATGGCATGGGTTTCCACTGTAGTGCTGTAATTGCTTTAGGACTCAAAAGCTGAATATAATTACCTACACCAACTTTAGGCCATATTAAAGGAGGGCATAGACATTGTGACATCACTCACTGATTTGTGAGGTCCTGTTTGGAAGACTCAGTTTTAGATGTAATGCTTTTGCTAGCTTTGTTTTTGGGAGTCTTGAAATTCTAAATTATAAGCTTTAAGTTCTAATATAATCTTGGAGCTTGCCAGAATATTATTTGTCAGGTAGTTAAAAAGAAGTCTAATTAGTGACTCAAATTAGCCAAGACCTACTCGACAGCCACGAGTTACATTTCTCTGTATGGTGATTCACCCCTCATCTAAGTGGCCATGCCTGTAATGATGCATAACTTTTTTTAAATTATAATTGTCCCTCCTCCCTACCCCCACTTGAGATGTAAACATATTGATTTAAGCTGTAAAGGTGAGAAGTCTATGTGATTACTTTCACTTTTGGTGCCAGCCTCAAGTGGCCACTTGAAGGACTGCAGTTTTTGGCACTTTTTTCAGCCTCATAGATTTACTCTAGAACTTGACTTGTGATGCAGCTAAGAGCAACTATTATTAAGCCACTGCAAAAGGTCCTTAATGAACAATATTATTAAAGAGCCTTTCCTCAATATATTATTAAAACATACACATAGGCTTTGCAGTGGAAAAATTGACTTTTATTTAGTCCCTCGCAGAGGTGTAACCATGTATTGTTTTCTCTTAACATACAGTATGGAACAAATAGGCTAGAACAAATCTTCTTGGCTGAGGCTGACTGATGTAAAGCTTGGAGCGATTCCCGTGTTTCTAATTAGCCCAGGCTCTGGCATGGCAGCCCGTAGGCTGATGGTTGGCATGAGGCAACAGGACAGCCCAGCTGCCCCTGTGTCCCCTACTCTGCCCCAAAGGAGAGTCTCTGGGTCTACTGCTGCCTTTGTGAATGGCAAGGAACAGAAACCTGGATTGGAGAAGAAAGGTAGTTCACACCCCGCACAACACTCTGTCAGAGACAATATTTCATGTTTAAAAAGGAGCTCTTCATCAGCAATCTGATCACTACAACCTCTCCCTGCTGCCATGCTCCACTTTCTCACTTGCAGCTTTACTCTTTGGAACAGCACTCCTAATAACATCATGACAAACTGACTGTTAAAGAGCATCATGTATATAGTATCAGTTTAATGTAAAGGTTGAATTAGACCCTTTGAATGGACAGCAGACACAGCTGATGAACACGTTATTTTTGACTTGGACAGCGGATGTCAGGAACAATTTAAAAAAAAAACATCTGAAAGCCCTCTTCACAATGACGACATGAACACAGCAAGGACCAGTGGGCATTTCAGCCAAAGCAGCAAATCGAATAAACTAGAAGCAGAGGAACAATATAGACAGAGAGAGACAGACAGATGGGGAGAAGAGACAAAGTATATGATTAAGTAGAAATACAGTTTAAGTAGAAAAGCGGAAAGGGGCGAAAATGGAAACGAAGAGGAAGTGAACTTCAAGCGCAGGAGAGGCGGAGAGGGAGCAATTTAATGCTGTAATTAAGTTCCTGATAGCACCCTGGGAGATGTGCTTTGGCGTAGCTCCAGGACAGCTTAGCATTACACCAAGGCCCTTCAAATCACAATCTACTTATACACACACACACACATAACACACAACACGCCATTTGAACAAACAGAAATTTAATTCCGAGTAGGCTCTCTGCGCTCTCGAGCCAATTTCAAATCCCCGAATATGTGTCAGCTTCACCAAATGATGCATCGACAAGAAGAGACACAAAGGAGGCGCAGACTGGCAGAAGAGACGGCTGTGAGAAACCATCACTTGCAGTCACTCTCACGTTGCTCTCACTCACACATTGTAGTGCACACACGACAGTTGCCTTGACAAGTGTGCACAAATCATACTTATGAGAGCACGAACGGAAACCTGTCTCAGAAAATATTCTTTTCTTTCCCTTCATGTTTACCGTGCACCTGTCATGCTTCTCTTATCCAGACCTGCTTATTGCTTCTGCCTTTATTTTATTGATTAATTTATCTTTATTTTTTTGACGCTGCATGACAGAACATATCTGACGCCAACGTCATTCCTAGTGCTGACCTACAAAGCAGTAAGTTTGACAAGAGGGCTAATGTGTTGCCAAGTTGTACAGGTGTGCAGCTTGTCTCTGTGCAGCCCTGTCATGTTAAAGGGGCTCACCAAGGGGAGGAGAGAGAAAGATGTGGGACTTTGGAGAGGAAAGGATGACAGGAGGAGAGAACTCAGAGAGACATCAGGGAAGAGAGAGAGAGAGAGAGAAGAAACAGGCAATTACACCCAGCTTCGCTCCCACACTCCTATCCCTCGCCTCCTTCAGGCCACGCGGAGCAGCAGCACGAGCAATAGGATTTTAACTGAGGAGAACGCGCATCAATAGGATCTAAGATTTCCTGGGAATTGGTCACCAAAGACGGGGGAGTAAAGGATACAGTGTTGACAAAAAGAGTTGTCTTTGGAAAGACAGGAGAGGAAACAAGTCCTCTAAAATCGGCTCCAGCACATTCCGAGGCTCTTCTTTAAGTGCCGTACGCCTACCGTTCGCACCTGCGTGCTGTCCTCTCTCTCTGGGGATAAAAGTGCGTAAATATTTTTTTATTTTTTATTTTTTTTACCGTTTTCACGGCAGGTGACACGCCGAGCTGTAGACTCACAGATACGGTCCTGGAGCCACGATGCTGATCGGTAAGTGTTAAACACCTACAGTTCTCCACTTTACCGGTGATAACGCGGCTGCGCTGAGTAAGCAATACACGAAAGATTCCTGAAAGGTTCCAAATACAACCGTTTCAGGATTTCGTGTTGCAACAGTGTCGATGGGTTAAAAAAAGATCTTAAAGCATGTTAATGCAAACACACTATGTGGAGCAGGCGCACTAAAAGTCGTTGTCGGGAAAAATGAAAAATCCAGGGATTAGTCATTTATCGGGCTCGCAAGTTGACCATTTAAAGTGTCTATTTTATGATTTATTCATGAATGTCCTGCGCGCTTTTGTGCGCCGTCGATTACATGCCTGTGCATCAACAATCACCGCGTCAGATTATATGAAGCTCAACCAAAAGTGTGCGTCCTGGCTGGTTCGGAGTTACCGACACCTCACACTCCTTAGTCCTCTCGGCCCATACATGGAACTTGGCGCTTTTATCACGAAAACTTCCACCGTAGATTATTATTAATATGGTTTTGTTCTATTTTCTTTTAAAACGTCACAACGTCCCGAGTCATCAATAATAAACAAAACAAAACATCAGTCTGTTTGAGAAAAAAGACCTTCTCAAACATCAGCCAAATAAATAAAATAAATACGTTTGCTTGTGTGTGTGTGTGTGTGTGTGTGTGTGTGTGTGTGTGTGTGTGTGTGGGAGGGGGGGGGGGGGGGCTATAATTAGTGGACATTTGTAAACCAGTTCCTGATAATAAGCATCATAAGCTCGCTGTGAAGAACGACGTCATTAACCTGACGTCTCAGTGTGCCTTCAAACAACTCGTTGTTCATTTTTTTATTAATAAATAAAATTGACCAGCTTGCCCTGAACTATTCAAGTAGTGATGTTTGAAGATCTCAGCCTTTTGTGGGCTTGAAAATAAAGCTTTGATGATTATAGTATGTTTTGATTGAATCGGATAAAATTGGCATAGGCATTAGTATAAAAGCTGCCCCACTAAATCCAGAAAAAAGAACTTCATTTGCATAATTAACTCAATCTCAATGGAGGTGTATTTTTTGTGTGTATGGGCTGAACAAAGAAGGACTAATGGACCCAAGCTGCTAGGCCCCTTCATCTAAAATCCTGATTTAAAGCATGTTCATGGCAACTGTTCCTGCATTGCATATCAGTGCTTCTATGAGTACTCCTTATTTCACTTTCAGAGACAAATAAACAGAAAATGTAGCTGAATTTGGGAAAACACCCAGTTCACAGAGATCTAAAAGAAATGCACTCATAGTGTTGTGTCAGACCTCTGGATGTGATGGCTCCCGCCATAAGTGTGACTGTGTGGTGATTTGCGATCTCGGTGCTCTTAAAATGGCTTCGGAGCATGGGCAAATGACTCATGCAAATGGATGCCACATTAGCATTTCTCTAGATATTTACTCCATGTCACAAACGCAACCTTCTAATCCCAACACTAGTAAAAACTATCGTCCATGGAGCACCAAAAGCTTCCAACGCTGAAGTGTTTTACTGAAATACCATCTTCTTCCCTCTCTCGTCAGCGTTCTTTCCCACTCGCCCTTTTAGTCCGCTCATAAAGAACTGCTCTTCTGTCAAATGGAGCCCTAACTACTTGGGCCTTTGTCCTGTGCTGATTTCTTCTCGGCCATTATGTCGTCGTAAAAGCCAGTTGGGGTGTCACTGGGGAGCTTTGGCGGCAGTGGCTTCTTCTCAGTTCCAGATAACAGCCTGTACTGGACAATGGCCATTATTAGTCACTGTGTTGCTGTCTTCTGACACAGACAGTTCTCTTCATATTGAATATTTCAGTATTGAGTTGGAGAGCAAAAGACCTGGTAGTGGGGGCTTGACTTTGTCTTACTTCACTCATCCATCCACAACGCCCCCATCATCCGCACAAGCGGGGGACAGGTTGCAGGGCTGCAGGAGAGCTGATTATAGGCTTCTTCGGGAGTGGGCGACATTCTTCCACTTCCAACCTTTTTTTTGTCTGTGGGATCTGAGGTGGGGGATGCATAGAAAGCAGGGCTAATCTGAGCTAAACGGGGTCCCAGGGTTGATCAGGGGTAATTACACGGGGCTAGGATTACAGACTGCGACCACTTATCGTGGACTGGCCACACCCTAAAAGTAGAGTTGTATTTTTTTTTTTTAAGTAAAAGAATAATTTATTCATAAACATACTATTTGTGATTTCCAGATTTTAGCTGAATGTATAATTTCATTTGTATTGCTTGACCTTGAAGTGTCAGTGTCCACTTGGACTTGTTTCTAGTTTTGATCTGCAGAAGCTGCAGGGTCTTCTAAGCAGTAGGGAGCAATGGCTGTTTGAAGTGGTGGTGCAGGTGGAGGGGGTGTAAATGAGGAGGTTAATGAAAAGGCATTGGTTCATTTCCCACAAACGACACATTTGTGCCATCACCAAACCATCAGCCGATTAAACGAACAAGCTCTTCCCGAGTGTGTGTTATGCCGACTGTGTCTTTTTGGTTAGAGCAGCTGTGGGCCCCTGTCTGGACTGACGGAGTGAGTGCTCTTCTGTGTGTGTGTGTCTGTGTGTTCATCACTCATTATGATGGATGAATCTCCCGAGCCTCCTGTCTTTTCATTCATCCCTCACGGACCAGAGGGACGAGGGTGGAAACTCTCCAGCTTCTGTTCAGCACACCTCTGCCTACTGTCTCTCTCTCACACGTGCACGCACACGCAGGCAGGCATGTGCCCAGAGAAGACAAATAACCCACTTTAGTAGCCCAACAAACACCTCACTTCAGATGACAAATCTGCAGTTAAAGTGACTTTTGTATTTTTCATTACCTCAGTCCCTATTAATCTGCATCATCTATGTAAAAAAAAATCTTGTGTGGAAATGAAAGAGTGCTGCCACAAATAGTATATTATTTCATATTTATTGTTTCTCATCTTACTGCATTTTATATGTTTTATCCACTGGAGTAAAGTTCTTTCCCACTTTTATGCAGTTGTCGATGTCTGTGTGAGGTAATCTTTCACTTTAATGTCCCGGGCTGCCATTGCTTCCAGGTAACGGGAACAATGGGATGTGTTATTACTCCAAAACTCTTGTTCTCCATACTGCTTTTTGCTGTAGTCACTAATCTTGATCTCATTTTATCTTTCCCAGCAGAAATCAGTTCGTGAGGTGTAAATTTAAAGACCGATTCTTCTCGTAGAAACTCTCACGTCGTTGCACATTGTCAAGCTGTTGTGTTTACTGTTTTTTAGAGTAGTTTGTGATGATATGGTGTTTTCATATGTGAGTCAGAAATTCTAATCATAATGTAATGTGTTTTGTCACGGCGCGTTTGGACTTGGACTTTATGGACTTTATTTTGGGGGACAAAATCCCCCAAAATAAATAAATAAAAATATTAATAACGATAATAATTCCGGTCTTTAATGGAATTCTTTATGTGTCATAAAAGGGCTGGGTCTTTGGACAGAACATCCAATGAAGCTGAAGATGAAAATTTAATAATGAGGAAAGTGCAGCTTTGGAGTAAGTTAGTAGTTTAAGGCTACATTAGTCACTGCTAACATAATACACCTGAGTCTCAGACTGAACATTTAGATGGTCAAGTGAAGTCATGATTAATGCAAGAAGTATAATCGCTGTTCATTATTATTATTTTTAACTGTCTATTTTTAGTCGTACTTAGTGGAGTACGCTTTTAGCGTGGAACAAATTCCTTGAGGGAAGTGTCCCGTAAACGTTGCTGGACATCTCTTGATTTATCTCTGTTATTACTGAGAGAAAATGTAAATGTAACTGGATACATAAAGGAATGCTGCATGTCATAAATCAAAGTGAAATTACACATTTGAGTGAGCCCATTTTGATGTTGAGACTGAATCTTTCTGACCAAATGATGTTTAGGTAGGTTGGAGAACAGGATGACTGAGCGGACTGCTGCAGGAGCAATAATAAGCTTTGTCTACACGGATACACGGATGTGCACGCAAGCGTTAAGACAAGCTAGAGGACAGCAAAGAGCAGAGATTGAAGGTCAAAGAATTTATTATTACAGTAGTGATTTGTTCTTGACTACTGAAAATAGTTTGAACTTCCAATTTAGCAAAATTAAAGACAATATTATGATTTTTTTTTCTCAAATTATAGTGTAAGAGCAAGCAAAAGGTAAAGCGAAGAAGTGCACTTGTGGTTGTATGGTTGGGCAGTCAGTCAAGTTCCATGTCCCTTTTTATTGGCCTTGTGGAAACGGTCTTATCATCTTAGATGGAGAAAATGGCCTTGATGTGAGAGCTGGCAGAGCTCCTGGATAAGTTACATCTCTGGCCGCCCTATGTGGAAGAACAAGGAGTTTCAGTTGAGCTATTTTCTTGTTCCAAAGCAGACCGGTAGAATGAGGCCAAATTTGGACCTGTCTATATTCACCGAGTGCCCTAAGCCTAATCACTATCAAATCCAGTGATCTGAGAGACAGGTATATTCAAGTGCCAATCATTCCCAAGCACAGAAGAGTTCTGCGCTTCTCTTTCCAGGGAGTACAGTATTAGTACAACTGGTTACACTTCAGTTATTCTCTGCCTCTGCAGACCTTCTCCAAGTGTGAATGGCATTGTAGCCACTATTTGGAAAAGGTAGGGTGCTGTTTTATCGCCTCCTCCAGGAGTCAGCTTCAGGTAGATTGGATGAACAGTTGTCGAGAAAAAGCAAAGAATGCACAGCTGTACACAGATTCCTCGGTTGGTTCTTATATTAGATTCATTAGATCTTTTTCTTGGAATATTTTTTTTCATTGTAACAGAGGCTGTTGTGGAAAAGTGTGATTTCTGTTGCGGCACATTATAGGGCTACGTGTGTTTTCTTTTGCGCGTGTAGCATTTGAACGCGTGGTTCGTATGTACTCCTTCTTGTCCCTGTGCTCCCTGTGGGGAAATTGCCTGTGTGTGAGTGCCAGTTCAAGTCATTTCACTGAAGTGACAGCATGGGTTTGATTGGCCCGCCTGCTGGAGTGATGGCTTCTGGATGCTGAGAGCTGTAGGCATATGTGAGCCTCAGCGGGAGCTCTGACAACATGAGAAATGTTCCCACGCTGCTCTCTGCACCAAAACTTCACCATTTAGCCTCTCATTCCCTGGGTGCTGAGGCTAAAGATGGAGGCCTTGAAGAGAAACGGCAAAACATCACTTGCACTTTGTGCTTGTGTGTATTTGTGTATTTTTCTGAGCTTGTGAATTCTTCAACTGGTAATGCAGCTTTCAGCTAAAGTGGGTGACTGGTCTACTTGATGCTCTGACCTCTACTTAAATGAGTGACAGAAGAGCTAAAGGCCTTTAGACCAAACAGACTGAGGAAGAATAAATGAGCATAAAGGAAATAAAACCTAAAAAGGAGATGGAACATCTTTCCTAATCTATGTTTCTCAATTCTCTCTTTGTTCCATGTGTATTTCTAGGTCTTCAAATCAGACCGTTACTTTCACAGCCACTGATCCTCATGCTAGTGCAGTTATATAGACAAAGGCCATCGATTTTACAGTCAAATCCAGCCATCAGAACCTCATGCCCTGACCACCAATCTGCAATTCTCAGGGGTCCAATGGGCTTAATAGAGTGCAGCGAGTGTGTAAATGGTTGGAAGTGTAAACAGAAGATGCAGTGATCCAGCTCTAATGGCTATCTTGGCTCCAGCTCTTTGTCAGCAGTCAGGATAGTGACCTTCACCTGTACTGCACGGCATCTCACGAGCGTTTAACAGTGCAGCGTTCTCAATAATAACTACAGTGGCAGGAAATTATTATCCAGTCATTGTCCTATATGCACACATGCACAAACACCAATATACAGAAAATACTGGAATTATTACAGACTTTTTTCAGTCATAAAAAGACAACAAATCTATAAAACATAAAAAAACGATGAACTGCCCTTCAACAGAAATAAAATAAAATAAAAAGATTATCAGCACTTGCTGTTAGAGGTTTATTTCCATCAGTTATGTTTGCAAATAGTAAACACTGGAAATAAATTATACACTTGAGGAATTGTTCAAATATTTGAGGCTAAAAAGGATTGGGGGTATTCAGCAAATCACTGAAAAGGTAGAACTCAGCAAACTCAGCTGTGGTACAAACAACAAATGAATATACATAAATCAATTGACAAAATGCAATTACCCAATTGTGTGGTTTGCATTTTCTGTGCACACACCCAAGATGCAGTTACCAATATTTATAGTAAGCATTTTTTTTTGTACTCACAAGCACCCACTTCTCCAAACCACATGCATACACTGTGACGCACTTACAAACTAACAGATTCTGCGTACGGGGGACAACACTTTCGCAACCTGTGATGTACAAAAATACAGTAAAATAAAAAATGCAAATTTTTGTCACACACACAGAACTACACCTGCATTCCCTTCTACAAATCAAACTAAAGCACAGGCATAATTATATATAAAACATGTAAAATAAAAGCTCTCTTCATCTAAAGCCTTCTGTTTAGTTCAGCTGCCTCAGTTCTCCATGTTGATATTTTTGCACAGTACAAAGGTGTCCGTGTGTGACTGTGTTGGCTTGGATTTCTTACAGAAATTGGCATTCTTGCTTTTTGTCATCAGTACCGAGCCATTATGGAGAGAGATTGACTGCGAATGATCAGCTCTAATGATTTTATGAGAGTCTACATGATTAATGTTGGCACAGCAGCGTGTTTGCGAACAAACCTCGCTCTCCCCCCCCCCCTTCCCCACCCACGCCACCCTTCTTCCCCCATAGCAGAGACTCGGAGGGAATATCCAGTCTCAGTGTGTGCTGATTTCTGTGGTGCTAGCTGTCGTTTGCCACATTAGTGTGTGACAATGGGTGTCTTTGAAGTGGGTTATTCTAGCACAGCTCACAGCCCAGTGCAGCGGAGAAGATGTGCCAGCTCACTGTGCAGACAGGGCCAGCTCTGAGCACAGGGATAGACACAAGGTAGAGACGAACACATGCACGCCTGCACAGACTAAATACTGGGGTCAACACAATAGCTTTTACACCCACATCCTCTAAATGCTCTTTATGTAAGCACTTCTATCGCAGACAAAAGCCACACACTCCTCCTCTGTATGCGCACATCTGCCTCACACAACTGCACTCAAAATCACCAAAAAGGAGCCTACACCATCCTCCCATCACTTCATCAACAATCCACCCATCTATCATCCATCCGTCTGTCCATCCATCCTTTACGTCCTCCTCTGTTCCCTCTATAGGCCCAGTCCAATCTGAAAGCTTAGTTGGGCTTCGTCTTTCTCGGCTTATCTCCAAAAGCTGCTCTTTCATTTGAGTAAATGCCTTCATTCCCAGCTCCTCTATGAGGAAGCTGATAAGGGATGTCTTTTATCCACAGTAGATAGGCTTCCCCCGCCCCCCCCCCCCCCCCCCCCCCCCACAGCCCAGTGTGGGTGCTTGTATTTATACGCCTGCACAGCATATGCATAATTATGTGTGAGCCTTGTGTGAATGTTTTTTTTTCACACATTTGTGAGACTTAAACAGGAAAAGCTTTTTTTTTCTATACCTTTTTTTCTTTTTTTTTCCAAATGCATGAGAAAAGTTAATAATTCCATGGTGTAAAAATGCAGGGCATCATGTTTCACGTCGTCTTCTCATGCTGCTTATCATTCAAATGTGACATTTTCTGTGATTACGCGTAATCACATAAGACTGTTTCAACCTTGCAGGTGTCTCTAATAGGAAATGATTAAATGGGACAAGCTAATCATCACAGTGCCTTACTCACGTGCGCGTCTGTGCATAGGTGCAAATGTGTATTCGAGAAGACGCCGTATAACGAATTGATTAGGGCTGCAGAGTGGATTTGTTGCCGGGAGATTAGTTTGACTCAGTCTAAGCTGTTTTCAAATGCTGCACTCTTGTCCCCTCTCTAACACAACAAATATATCGATTGGCCTTTGATGCCTCAAATGTCACAGCCTCACTGAAGACAGTGCTGAGAATGAGACTTGAGAACTGTGCTGCTCGGGCTCTGGACCACATTCGTTTTTTGAGAATTAGGTTTTCATCTGATCCATATTATCTACAAGTCATCCTTCTGTTTGTGTCTGTTGCTTAGTTCATTGTGGAGTCCCAGTGATCAAATACTGCTGTTGGACACTGTTATGGGAGCACAGAGTGGTGCAGCAGGTGGTAGTAATGGTGTTACAGTCTTGCTCTCTCATCTAGGTGAAAATCTCTCTTATGTAGAGTGGGGGAGATTATTTTATCCCCTGGTGAATTTAGAAATTTGCTCATTTACTAAAGAAATGAACAGTCAAAATCCAGAAAAATATATGTTTTTGATCCCCTAGAACCCACATATGGTTCTGGCTCCAACAGATTACAATCAATTAATCAATTACAAATAATCCTGATCTCAACCCATTATGTGTATAGCTGTGCACACGATCAATTCCTTCCACAAAATGACCATGAATTGCACTCCATGCAAGATGTTGTCTCATGACATGTAGCTAAAGAAGAAGCACATTAAGCTCATGGAGTAGCACATTAAGGTCATGGAGTAGCCTAAGCAGTCTCCAGACCTCAGTCCTCTTTGGAATCTGTTTAGGAAGCAGAAGTTTCAAGTTCCCAAGGAGCAGTAAGGAAACCTAAAGGATTTAGAAAGTTTCTGTAAAGGGTAGTAGGCCAAAATCCCTCAGGAGATGTGTGTAAACCTGTGACCAACTACAATAAAGGTCTTACTGCTTTGCTTGCCAACAAAAGATTCACTGCCAACTACTAAGCCATGTGATCAAACACCAATTTAACTTTAAGTGACATTTTCTGGATTTGCGGTTAATATTCTCTGTCTCTCCATAAAAATTAGAGACCATTCGTTTCTTTGTAAAGGAGCAAACTTTAGCAGGGGATCAGATATTTTTTAGATTGTAGATGATTTGGGCTCAAAGAGCTGCACTGGCTCTCTTTTAGATTCCATGGAAGACCCAGCTTGTCTTGTTAGATTTACATTTTCTGACATAGCCGTGCCCGTTGGATACTTCCACCCTCCTGTTGAACACAAGCCTACTGCAGCTATTCTCTCGAGGGACATATGAATAAAATTTGTGGAGCTACTGGAGCCAATACAAAAAAAAAAATACTTTTCACTCCCTGTGGAGCCCTAGCCTCATTGACTGGGGTTTGTTTGTCTGCACCTATTAAAGCTGCTTGCTGCAGCCAAAGCCAGACACCACTTTGCAGGGATTTATCAAGCCGCTTATCAAAGAGAGGTGATTGAATTCATTTGCTTACTAATGAGGTGGGATTGCGAATTGTACACTTCCCCGGCTATACTTCCACCTGTTAAAACCATTCGCTCATTACTGCAATCAAATCCTGTTTTTGTTCTCTTTGATAATCAAACCTATTTTTGTCACCTCATCAGGAGCCTTTGTGCCATTTAGGTACTCAGACCCATTTCATACGTGCAGGGTTCTGCTCGCTTGTGTCAGCAAGGGTGGAAGCTGCCGTTTGTAATCAAGTTACTTAATTACCTTAATTAAGTGGTGGAAATTTTGTCTTGCATTAAAAGTGGTGCTAATAAGTGCTGAGGTTAAAATTACATCATTTGATCTATATTGTTTGATGAATTTCATGGCGGGAACCTTAAAACCAAGTCTAAATGCAGCGATACAGGGTTAATTACATCATACCGTGGTTATATTATTAAACTTCGGTATTTGTTGAGCTGATCTTAAAAAATACATTCGAGTGTAATCGTGTCCAATCAAAACCTGCGTCGGCTCTCTTTCTCGTAGTCAATCAACAAAACTGATTTTATTAGATGTAATTGTTCTCTGTTTGATCCTCATGATTCCTTTATTAGTCCTATTCTCTGGAGTGCTGTGTAGAGTAGGCTCTCCTGCTGTTATTAAGACCAGATTAACGGTAAATCCTCTTTGTTTTAGCAGACAACAGCAGACAGATTGAAGTGGGTTAGCTGAGGCCCGCACAGCCAGTCGAGGTTAAAGTACGTTAGCCAAGGGTCAATAAAACTTGTCATCTGAAGCAGCTGTATAGTGTTCGATGCCTTTTTAAACATGAGGTTGATCCATGTGATGTCTGGAATGAGGTAACACGTAAGATGCTGTCCTAATGCGCTTATATTCATGATATGAATCTTTAAAATGCAGAAAAGCCAAATAAACAGAACATTGTAGCTTATGCAACATTGTGGCTTTGATCTAAATTAGCATTGATTTAATAGAAAGATGCATTTTGTCATATATAAATTAGGAAAGGCAACTACTTTGGTTTACATTGCAAACACGATGAATACACTATGCTTTAATTGTTCAGGGAAATAAAAATGAACAGAACAATAACTTTAAAAATGTATTGAACATTAAGACAAATATTTATATTCATTAAAAATATAATATGCAAGAAGTACAAAAAAAAGAAGCAGCTGTTTTTCTTAATTGACTATATTTCTCTTGTAGGCAGTGGGTTCACTAATGTTTATAGGGCATAATGTAGCTATAGATATAAAAAGATATCGACAATATTCATAGTATCACAATCACAGCTAATTAAAAAAACAGTAGTTAATTGCAGTAAGATTTTGTTTTAATTTCAATACAAATGAAATGGGCTAGCATGTGTAGCTCTTTTCTAGTTGTACTAATCACTTAAAGCGCTTTAAACTACAAGCCATTTTTAATCATGCCTTTATACAGAGCCTCATTTTAAACACTTTAAGCACATCCTCCACCTTACATCCACAGCTAGTTTCACCCTTAAAGCCTGAACTATCAAATAATTGCTAGAAAATAAAATGTTTTTGAAAATGGAGTGTTTATTGAACCTTCTGACTACTGTTTATTTATTTTTTTACATATTAATATTAATTTGCATGTATTGGTTTTAATTTGTATCATATTTGCAACATCTGACATTTTTTTTGTAATTTTTGCTTAAAATATATTGTGCATTTTATTTTGCCCTTAGGGGGAGAAAAAAATCACACTGATTACGCAGAAGTGTTAAAAACTCCCAAAATGAAAATCACCAATATGTGAACCGACTACCTTCTTCTGGCGAGGCAACAAGACTATCCACTTTTCTCCCAAATTTATGTTTTCCCACATGACACATGATCATATAAAGTGTGAAGTGGGCCAATACTGTCAAAATTAACATAAAAAAAACAATAGCAGTGAAACTATACTATTAATAGCTACAGCTAAAATGAACAGTTTGCTTCAATGGACTCTCTACACATGTCTAGAGTCTAGAGAGTGTTGACATTGAACTAATAATGTTACAGTACCACATTAAAATCATGTTCCAGAGCATTTGAGGCAATGTAGGAGGAGGAAGTGCTTCGTTCGGCAGCCAGAACTGTGATATTCATGCCAGCATGAGTGGTAGAAGCATCGCATTCATGCCGTTCCAACAGCAGTAGCCCAAGGCTTACCACAGGCACACCTGGAAGAAGATTGTCAAGAAATATGATTGGGCTTAATGCAGTGTGGTGCACTTTACAGGATATCCCTGCATTGTGGGTGTTTGTCCATCCTAAATGACCCCAGAGCTTATTTTCTGACTTTTGAATCATCTTCACCACACTCTCTCCTCATAAGTAGTAACGCTTTGACGCTTGAGGACACTTCAGCAACTTTCAATCGGGATTAATCCATCTTTGAGATGTGCCAAGGTCCGTGTGGATGCACAGCTGAGAGAACAAGAGAGAGAAAAAGAGGGTGGTTATAGAGATGGGCCATTTGTAGCTGCTGTCTCAAAACTGTGGTTCCATTCCCATTTTGCAACCAGGGGGGACAGCTCACTATATCATTCAGCCATTTGTTATTTTGTCTGAAGCAGGAATTGGCCGAGGGGTAGAAATGTCTGTCTCTTTCCCCAGTTGCCTGAAGGTGAAATCCATTCATCATTTTGTCTAGAGCTTGTTTGCTTTTGCATGCATTCTTGCAAGTGTGTGTGTGTGTGTGTTCATGCAGATGTCCACATGAATATGTGTGCAGAAAATGGGAGGCTTATTCTTAATCTATCAGGTGTCACAGGCTATTGTTCAGGCTGAGTGAACCAGATTGAATTCCTGTGATTCAGTTTGGTTTTTCACTGGCGTTAAACTAAACAATCCCCATGGGTTGCCTGTGTTTTTGACATCATCTGCGACAACAGCCTCTAGCCTCTCTATTTGTCTACCTGTCCTGACCTATTCCATTGGCTCTCAGTAGTGATTTTCATCTATTCTAACACACATCTTTAGCACGGCAAGAGCTGAAGCCAACTTCGTGTTCGGATGCACTTTTCACCTTTGTGCAGCCACAAGCATCAGGACATCTACTACCACTCTCAGTGCACCCTAGTGAATGGCAGTGATCCGTGGTTCTGCCGTTTCTGTGGCAGTTATTAAAAGGCGAGGGAAAGGTTACAGTAAATGGCGCTCCGCTGATGTGCATTTCAAGACAGACCTTCTTAACCCTTATGCTACTTTTGAGTTTCTGCCTAACATTTAGGGAATGTCATATTACTTTTTATAGTGTTTTTTAGTACTTCTTTTACACACATAAAACTGTCCATAACAGCTATACTTTACATCCAGTGCCTGTTATGCTGCTTTATGTTAGTTTCAAAGTTCAAAAAAGGTTCTTTCAAGTTAGCTCAACCACTGTAATGAAAGTCTAAAACTGACATTTCAATATTTGATATAAAATAGATAAAGAAATTAACTGAATGCACCCTTATTTCATTAATAATACAGTATTTTACTACATGGTATTATAACAGTAGTAAATTAATTTTATGGTCAGCAAACCTTTGGAAATGGGTTATGTGCTTTTGTGCCAGTAGTCTACTGTAAAATAAAAATACAACTATGTGATATAGTTCAGAGCATTCTATCATAATGGAAATGCATTATAAAGTAAGAGAACTAGAAAATCAAACGCAACTTTCTGGCAGCCCACCTGTCATTGCTACTACTGTTAGTTTACATCTTTCGCAGTCTTTCACTGTGGACAGTTGACGTGGTTGGAACAGGTCAGAAAAGCGAATTTTGCTCATGCAAAAATACTTTTTGTGCACATATATTCACAAATGATAAGTTGACATCCGTTTTAGCAGGTAGTGTTCCATCAACCATGAAAATTAGTCTGTGCTTTTAAGCGTGTAAACATCTATTTGAAATCAAATAGAGTCTGGACTGCCTTATGTTGAACAACAACTCTCTGTTCTTTCTAAGTCAAGGTTTAAACAGTCAAACATGGTGCACTCGATGTCGTAGGTTGCGCTGTTACCACTTTACTTTTTCACAGCATTCTTTTAATATCGACCCTTTGCACAGTTATGACAAGTCGTTTTAAAATTTAATGACTTGACTATGTGTTGTTGTTTTTGTTTTGTTTTTTGGTCTGGGAAGATATTCATAACATCACTCTTTCAGATTTATGTAACAAAAAAATATGACTAGTTTTTACTTCAGCTTTTTTTTCTCAGATCTGAGGTATAATTCAGACGGCATGATTCCAGTCAATCTACAGTGAGCTTAGATATCTGAAATGACGGTTAGCTAGCCAAGATTCAAGATCGTTCATTTCCTGAATCAGAGTTTTGACAATGCTAAATGAGATATCTGGGGATGTGCAAGAACATGAGAAGCTATAAATGAGAGCAGTGACTTAATATTTTGTTTAGGAGAGCTTGGACATAGTTTGTTTTTATTTGAATAACAATCAAATTTTAAATCACATTTTACCAAGTAAAATAAAGGTGTCTGGGCTCTTTGAGAGAGAGAATGAGGAACTCAAAGTAGAGTAAATACTCCTTCACATTAGGCGTCTGATTACGATGCCTCTTGGGCATCTCTTAAGTAAGGTGTTTTGGGCATGTCCTATGTCTTACAGAGCTTGTCTCTTTGCTGACATGGGAACACCTTGGTGTACCACCAGAAGTGCTGGTGGGTGGGAAGTGGGAGGTCTGAGCATGATTATTTACACTGGGATGGATGGATGGAGTTTCTAATATGATCACCTTTCCAGTGAACAAAATGGTCAATGTTTATGTGTTAACACTGCTCAATATAGAATAGAAAGTCTTGAATTAAAATTGATGTACAAAATATTAACTATAATTTTGACAGACATCGCTGCCATTTTAACTTTAGCTATGCGTAGTATACCATTTGCTTCAATAACTTACCAATAAATGTGTAAAGAAGCCTTTATTCTCTGATGTTTATGCTCCTTAAATCAGGTCTTTGGCTGACTTCAAGGTCTTGGTTGAAATAAATGCCTTCCAAGTTGAATAACTGTAAAAGTAAATGCATATGTGTATAGAAATGATCTTTAAAATAGTGAGTGTTTCAAAATATATTCCGTAATATTTATAATGATGCAACCTGCACATCATTTCAGCCGGTTTCACATAAGGGGTTTTGCTGTAAATCCCACAGAACAGGAAATCACTGCAGTGTTTTCAGGGGAAAAATCTGCTAAAGGCTTTATTTCTTGCCAAGGAATTAAAAGTAAAAGCATGAAAAAATGTGATAGCTTGAAAAGCAAAACCAACTCCAAACCTCACCATGCACCTGTTCTTACAAATTGGCAGTTTACTCTGAATCCCCCCCCCCCCACACACACACACATGCACACACACACACACACACACGCACACATGCACACACACACACACACACACACACTGTCCTCCTCATCTCCAGCTCTGTCCCTCCGAGGCTTCCTTTCCCCCCTCCTTTCCTTCCCTTGTCACTTCTTCTCTCAGACACCAGGGCACTCATCACAGAGGTCACGCACCTGTCGCCTGCTGTAAACAGGAAATGAATAATTCAGGACTCTGCACTGGTTGACTGGAACAGCTGATGGTCTCTCCGTGACGAGCAAAGATTCATCCAAAGGATTCGCATTATAATCCTCAGCTGGAATCAGACTAATGAGAAACGCTCTCTCGGGAGAGTCTAAGGACTCACTCAGAGGCAGACTGCACGTCCTTGACCTCTGCGGGCGATAAAGTTAGTTTGAAATGGCAGTCCGTAATGGCACAAAGATCTTCTGCCCCACACGGCGTTTTGCATTTTTAGACTTTCGCTCACATAAACAAAGGCCACCTCTACTCTTTAAGGATTTATGTATGAGACTTTGAACCTCAATTTAGCATCAAACAAACTAGAGACATAGTAAAGTAATGACATCCTCAGCACAGAATGAAGTCACAGTTCCTCTGTGGGTTATGCTTCTACTTTTATATTTGGGTAGTTGGTCCTGCCTCACAGGGATATGAGGCCTGTGAGTTCCTCATATGGAAACTAAGGGAGTGACCCTCCATACTGAATTTGTGGTGAGATGGCAAAACAGAGTTTTCCACCAGTGCTCTGAAGACCAAAGGAAAACAATTACTTACTCATTTATGTGCACATCCTGCTCAGTGAAACAGAACACAGTGATGATGATGAGTTATCTTTAAGTTAATGTAGGTCTTGCTACTCTCAGTCATAGGTTGTTTGCATGAAATAAATCCCGGTGCAGTTACTTTGGGAGAAAAAGCAACTAACTCCAAATAATTTGGGAGTAAGAGAGAGCTATAACTGTTCTTTCCCCATTTAAACTGTTTATTTTTTTCAAAACCACTTAAATTTGGTGACTTTGTCTCAATTTAAAGTTTCATAAGCTCGTTACCTGAGGTTAGACCTCCACTCTGCATGCACAATGTTTCACAACAACAGCACGCTTGGATCAGTGCAATAAAAACTGCTCTTCTGTCATCAGTACAATAGGTTGGATTTTTCCTGGTTTGTTATAAAGCGTTCAGCTTTCTGTTTAGGACTAAGGGAGGGATAATTGTCATACAGTTGCCACCAGCGATGGTGGGTGGACTTAGTGTAGCATATCACAACCATTTAATCTGTTTTACAATGGTAGAGCTGGTTACATTTTTTTTTCTCATTTTCACAGTATTTCTGGTTGTAAACAAGAAGTGAGGACAAGACCTATTCATTTGTTTTGAGATTAAGAAAAACTCATCCTTGTTTAATAACAGGGCGGCATGGTGAAGCAGTGGTTAGTGCCGTTGCTTAACAACAAGAAAATCCTGGAGCGACTGAGGAGTTTTTGTGTGCCGTTTACATGTTTCCCTCAAGCTTGTGTGGGTTCTCTTTGGGTTTCTGGCTTCCTCCCACAGTCTGAAGAGATCCATGAGGTTAAGTTAATTAGTGATTCTAAATTGGCCATAGGTGTCAGTGGTTGTCTCTTTCTTTGTTAGAATGGCAACTCGTCTAGTGTGTACCCTGTCCCTGTCTTTGCCCTATTACAGCTGTATTAGGCCCCAGCCCTCCTGCAGCAGTGAATTGGATAATATATATATATATATATATATATATATATATATAGATATATATATATAGATATATATATATAGATAGATAGATAGATAGAGGTGGTTCTGTGTACTGTAAACTAATAAGCATCTCGCTTGTCCTTTAGTAGTCTCCCCTCATATAACCTCACCTCTCGTCTCTGGTTTTCCGATCCTGAGGTGTCAGCCTACAGAGGGAGCTGACCTATAAAAGAAAGCCAGTTATATTTGAGAGAAATACCCAAGTAGCAAGCTGAGAGGCAGCAAGCTGCCAGTTGGGGCTGGCGGGTAGCTGGAGTGATTGGTTTTCACTTCTTATCACCACACCAGCAGGTGTCAAAGACATGCGGTACTGCGGCACTCTGGGGGGGATTCACAATTATAACACCTAGGCCACCAGCTCACTCCATTCTGTACCTCCACCTCACCATCCATCTGCACTTCTTTTCCTACTTCTGCCATCAAATGAAATCCTGCCAGCCAGTAGTAACTTAAGAATCCTGTTATAGCCTTGCTCCGCTAAACACCTGCACATGTTCTGATAAGAATCCTTATCTGCTCAGTCCCATGTCTCCTCTCTGCACCCAGGCAAAGCAAGAGCACTCTATAACTAGAGTCGAAGGTATGTACCACCACCACCGGTGATCACATTGATTGTTTTCAATCGTATTATCCTGTCTGCTACGTCGTATTGAGCAATCAAAAGGAAATAAGTGGCTGCAGCAGAGGAGTGCAGTGTTAAGTCTTTTGCTTTGAAAGTGAAGTAATTCTATTTAAAAACATGCCAGCTGCCGGGTGTGCTCCGCCTGCTGTACAATGCCATATCAGGAATGATCCTTTTATGCTCTTCTCCCATCTTTGTAATTACACGCGAGGAATGAGAGGAGACATCTGCATGCCAGCTCTTTGAGGAGAGGAGGAAAGAGACAACAAAGGGCAGAGCCCTTTCTCACAAAGGCTTTCCAATTTGCAACTTGCAGCTGTTTCTCTTCAGAGAGCCTGAATGGCCTGTCCTCTCTCAAGCTAAAAGTGGCTCACAATCCAATCACTGATCTTTTTTCAGGTTTAGTGCTGACCTTTGTCACACAGTGATGCTTTTCCTGCTTTGTAAGAATCTGTTTACTGTGTCTGATCCTAGCTGAGTTGTGTCTTTCATTAGCAGGTGTTTAGGGAGGAACTTGATAAGAGACGGCTCATTTTGGGGAGGAGTACAGCTGTACTCGCCTCTGTCAGTGCGCCCCAGGGCGGCTGTGGCTACACTGTAGCTTGCCATCACCAGTGTGTGAATGTGTGTGTGAATGGGTGGATGATTGTGTATAGTGTAAAGCGCTTTGGGGTCCTTAGGACCAAGTAAAGCGCTATACAAATACAGACCATTTACCATGTACTGTCTGATGTCAATTCAAAAACCACTCTTGTTCGCATAAGCTAATGTTCACGGATGCTGGTGTTTTGGTACCGTCGTCATTACGCGTATCTATGCATGGGTCGATAACCAGGGCTGTGCACTGCGTGAATCTGACTATGTACAAATATTTAGCAGTGTGGGTCTTGTGTTTGCTTGTTCCCTGGCAATTTCCCACCATTGTTTCACCTTTGTTTAGCTGCATATGCTGTACAGGATTGAAAACCAAATGAGTCTAATGGATCCACAAGGCATGGCACTGCGACCCGTAAATTAAGTCCCACAGATGTGCTTCTGTAGATTAATCTTCCCGCTCATGAGCAATTAGCCTGGCAGTGATGCTGAGGCATGAGGCTGATTTGAAACAATTACAGCCCAGGTTGGGCAAAATTAGCTAGTTCAATTCCCAAGGTCGCTACTGATTGCGAGTGATGGTACTTTCCAAAGCAGTCAGGGGTAATTGGCTTTTAACACCAGCACGTTCTTCAGCTAACCTTTTTACCTGGATGTGGACACTAGGTCACTGTAAAAAATTCCATCTGTTCAATCGTCAAAGATATCAGTTCTTTCTGCATATCTGGTTTAAATTATATTTGAGCTGCTACTGAGTTTGTTTTTCCTCAAACCTCCATTAAAGTAAGTGAGCTGTGAAGGAATTATCACTGTGCTAACAGCTGGAGGACTTTTTTTCTTTCTTTTTTTTAGCCACGTTTACTCCCCTGATGTAACTGCACTTTTCCTTCTCAAATAATATAAGACTTTCCTGTTATGTGCATGTGGTAAAAGAAGATAAAAATGATTTGGCCTTACAGCTAAGACTTAAAACGAACAGGAAACCTTTTGTCTTTTTATAGCCAGTACACATTTCCATTAAGTTTTAATTTGGCCGTAGACACTTGCCTGATAGCAGAATTTAAATTAGGCGTGTTATGCGAAATGTCTAAAACAAAGACCCTAGTGAAAGGCGAATGAGTGAGGAAAGAGACGTTTTGTGAAAAACAAATTCAGGTGGAATGGATTTAGATGATCACGGGTCCATTTGATGGCAAGAAAAAAAAAATCTGCTCTGCAAAGCAATTTACTGACTGCAAATTCAACCTGCTTTGCAGAAGCTCTTTTGCATAACAATGAATGTAATATACAAGAAACGTACAGTACAATTCTCTCTGCAAGCACTTTGCTGTTGTCATTTATATAAATAAAGGGAATGTTCTTGCCTGCGATTCTTACAAATCTCACACGAATTGCGGCTGTAAATGAATCATTAATTGTGAAGGGCTTTTCTCCTCTGTGTGTGTGTGCGATGCGACTTGATGCTCGTCTAGTGGGGAATTCAGGAGAGGATAGTTCCACTGTGTTTAACATAGCTACAACTTCATTTTCTTTTCCCTTTTGTCATAGCCTCATAAGCACCTTTAGTCCCGCATCTTAGTGTCTGAGTGAATGTTTCATCTCTTGCATCTCTCATCAGCTGGGGAGTTAAAATTAGAAAGCTGCCTCTGTCTTGTCCTTATTTACTCTTTTACAAGGCATCCTCCTTACTTGAAGATCCAAACAGTCCGGCTCACCTAGCATATCTACCGTAATCAGTTTATAATGAGTTGTCACACTTGGCATGATAGCTGCGTGACGCTTGGTTGACCAGCTTGATATTTATTCCTGTAAAAAACTATGTACTTAATCCCACTTCCACAAAGGATTCAATTTGCTGTGGAAATGAACCTTATCGGAGTTCCTGTCAATCCTGCGCTGCTTCTAGCCAAAGGTTTTTGCATATTTAGGAGCATGGCACAACTTTGAAATGTTTTATTCAGTATTGTTTGTTTTTTAATGTGACTCTTTAAACTGGAGTAATGTCATTCGCTGTAATGATGGTGGATGGTGGGGGGGTTAATGTTGACTCTCAGACATATGTTTAAATTATACCTTTGATTGTTTTCACCTTTCCAGCTCTATCTGTTTATTAAAGTTAGTTTTGTTTTCATCTAAAGGGAAAGGTCCAACAGCTGTCATTATTTTTGAAAGCCAAAGTGATGGGATTAAGAAATATGTGGGGGACTTATTAAAGCAGCTCACCCTCCGGCTTAAAAGCAAAGAAACAAAAATAATGTTTCTTTCCTGCTTTTTTTTTCCTGGTTTTTAGTCACACTGAAGTTCTGTGTACAGCTGCTGTTGCTGCATCAGAGCAATGACTGGCCAACGGCACCATCTGCATAAATGAATGTGTTTGATATTTTCCTTCTCCGCCTCCTTTTTCCCGTGTAGCATCAGGAATCAGAAGCATCTCTGCTGCTTGCCTTTAGAAGACTGCCTCGTAGGGTCTCACAGTGGGGAAGCCGAGCAATTTGTCTCTTGATGGCTCCGGGCTTATCGTCTCTGCTTGACAGATGGGCCTTGCCTCTGCTCAGGTTGGGTTTGGTAGCAGAGCACAGCTCACTGCTTGACAGAACTCATTACAGACACACCCCAGGAGAAGAAGCATCTCCACAAGGTCCTGCTACTGGGCCCCCACGACTCACAACGGAGCCAAATACTGTAAACCTAAACACACTCCTGAAAGCCTTTCTGATGTTTTAGATTGAATGTGAAATTTAGGAATAATAGCTTGCAACCTGCCACTAGCTAGAACATTTGAGATATTATAATTTCACACATGACTAGCTATTATTATTATAACACCGTAATATTAAAAAAGACACAAATTACAGACAATTAAGCTATTTTTTTTGTACTTTTAGAATGGAATATGAATAAACAAATTACAGCAAAGGCTTTGGTTAGTATGTTTGTCTGATGAAGCACTGTTGATGCTGAAGCCAAAGGCTGTACCCCAGAAAATTCTCAGATCATATTTTATTTATTGACAAAAAATAGCTCTCTCTATACCTTTGTTTAAACTGTAAAAGATCTGCCTGAGGCCTATAAAACATTAAAAATGTTTTGCATACTTAACTTACTTCATACATTGTTTCATTTTGTGTTGGGAATTACAGAAATGACCCCAGTGAAGTAGGACAGTAAGGCTAGCTGAGTACAGGTGAGGCTCTGGGGTTGACAGAGAGGTAAACGCGAAACTTTCACGGTCTGACTTTGAATATTTCCTCTAAAATTGCATGTGAAAAAAAGTTATAAAGTCATCTCTCTTCCTAAGCATGCTCTATTTTCAGTCGGGGGTCAACCTGTGCTAAGCCTTGCATATAATCAGGCCACATGGAGCAGGCTGCCACCTTCTGCAATCCAGAGGAAAGAAGGGGAAAGGAGGCCAAAACTACATATGAAAGATTTTTTCAAAGAGTAGATTAGCTTAAAACATAAAAGAAGCAACTGTGCTGAGATTGAATTTAATACTCATAAAAATTCTTAGTGGACAAGCACACCTCACCATTCAGACATCAGAAATCAAAGAGTTGGGACTCTGCGCTGTTCAAATATTCCTTGTACATATTTACCTTCTAAACTATATATGGCTCTGACACACACTGAAATACAAACTGCCATGTGTAGCACAAACAGTTATCAACTTACACACTTCAGTACATAATATCTAGCAACAGTGCAGCCAGCACGGCAAGCCGAGCGACCCTGAAAAAAAGAGCAAAAGCATAATTCAAATAAACAAATTTAAAAAGCTTTAAGCTAAGGTGGAAAAATGAGAGATGGGGAAGCAGGGGAGCTAAAATGAGAGGGTTCTTTGGAGAGGGAAAAAAATTAATTGCATGCCACTGAGAATATATTCTACTTTCTCGCTGAAACACAGAAATTGCTTACACACATAACAATCTCCAAAAGGTCTGGTTGAAAGCAAAAACAGTTGCAGCTCATAGTTGTAATACTAGTGTTCGTATCACGGTGGACAGAAGCATACAGGTCATCGTATTTCACGCTAAGGAAATGGTCAAATTGGCTTAATGGATTGCTAAGTGAAGTTCCTTCATGATCTGCTTAGTGTTTCATGTAATCAGTCCAGCCACATCTCTCAGCTTATCTTGCAGATTATCAGCATAACTAAAGGAGCGGGTGGTGGGGGAGTGGGGATCTTTAATTAAAGCTGATTGTATTTAATGTTCTTGTCCAGACTATAATAGTTCCCTCAGTGGCCCCCACACCACCACCTGACCGAGTAGAAGCTAATTGGCTGTTAGGAGTTACTTATCTCTCTCAACCCTGGATTCTCTCTCCAATCTTTGTCTCTTTCTGTCTGTCAGTGACATCCAGAGGCAGCGCAATGTCAGTTTGTGCCCTCCAATAGCCGTGAACCTCTAATACACTATGAGCCTGATTTACAGTTTCCAAGCATAGAGCAGTTGAAGCAGTCGTTTGTATGCATAGCATGTCTTGGGTTACTTCCTACGTCAGTGAAAAAGATGTTCTGTTACATTACTGTAACTAAAAAGCGCCACTTCTCTATTTTTACACAGAGTTGTAGTTGTTGCCTCTTCCTATGCTGTCAGATCTAGTCCCATCAGCACCTCTGAGGCAGGGCAGCAGCCGCTGGGAAGTTCGCAGGGCGACTGGGGGATGGTGAAACAGTGTGGCAACAGTGTGGCAGATGCACAATGAGCCACATCGTGTTATGACTCTGAGTGTGCGTGTCAGAGCTCGACTGTGTGCGTATTAGGAACATGAAGGCTACAGTCACTGACTGAATTATGAAGACCGTGCTAAACATCATCAAAAGAGAGGTTATTATATGTACTTGGCAAGTGACAAAAGAAGCATCCGCATGGTTCGGTGTAATTATGTTCACGTTGTGCCTGCACTTAGTGCTCATCAATTCACCAGTCAGCAATTTCCCTTGCAAATCCATGTTCATTTAAGTTCAGATATGTAGATATTCATCATCACAGCTGGATAATCAGATCAGCGGCCTAATAATGAAGGTCTTACTGACAATCTGACTGTTACTCAGCAGGCAGCCACAGCTGAGCGTCAGGGATGCGGTACACAATGTCCTCTAAATATGTGGAAATCATATGTGGAATTGTAAAGTAAAGGTTTTTACTCCAGTGATCCCACTCTACAAAGAAAAAATAAAAATGATGCAAAACTGGAGACTTGGACAAATACATCTCTGATATGTTCCTTTAAAATGTTCTTAGGCAAAGGATTTCATCATGTTTCCTTCTGCACCAAGCTCCATAGGAAACTTCATAATAAGACTTTTTGTTTCTCTTAGTCTAACCTTTGAGTTGTGAACTGGAGAGCTTGTCAGCAAGAATGGTCAGTTTCCTGCTACTGGGCCCCCATGACTCACAACGGCGCCAAAGGGCTGAGGACAAAGTTTGATGAAACCCTAAAATTTAGATACTAATATTAGTTAACCTTGCAGATTTGGAATAAATGTTGCCAGCCCAGTTTTTTGATATCTGAGATTGAATTAAAGGCTTGGGTCAATTAGGGTGAATCATGCATTGTATGTCCAACCTTAAAGGGCACCTGGTTGGAGCAAGTTGATCTCAGGTGAAATTTTATGTCATCTTGGACAACAACAGTATGGAGAAAAAGAAGGTGGAGATCCACTCACCGAACTTCAAGACCCTGCTGTGCCAGCAGCTATCCACATAATTACACTGGGCCACAAATAGAAAGGTTTTCTCTCCTCCCAGACCCTCTCCTTTTCTTTCCCTGTGCTGCTCAGCAGTGAGAATATATGCAGAGCACTGAGGAGAGATGGGGTATTTAGATGTGAGAAAAGGCAATTTGTCAGAAACCTAAGAGAGCACTGGAGTACTGACAAGAGAATTACAGTAGAAGGACTTGGGGGTTGAAGGGCTAATTCTGCAATCGTGAAAGAGGGACGGCTCAGTGTGCCTGCATGTATACATTAGAATCCGTTATTTTTCTCAGGTGTGCATGTAGAAAAGAATTGAAAAATCGCTGCTTGAATTCCACGACTCAAATGCGCCTCACAAACACACATATCCAAGTAGATACAATGTGACGGTGGCTGTTGTGTAACCAAGCCCAGTGAGTCATGAGAGGGAGGAATGCGCTGTTGTGATGGGAGGAGGAGGAGGGAGCCTGCCTGGGGAAGGACTGGCAGAGACAGTCAGATCCGTTAGCAAAGTCATCTGGGAGAGAGAACGAGGCTGGACATTTGGTTTCAGGCCTTGCCTCAACTGCCAGTGGTTGTCTGGGCCACAAGTGAGGCATAAATAAATCTAAGCCTTGATGCAGACATAACTTTGGACAGAAAGAGCATATGTGCACCTAACCGCATATGCAAGCAAACGCATATGTAGAGGAACACGCACATGAGTGGAAAATTTGCAGAGTGATGGGAGGTTAACGGAAGTAGAAGGCTAAAAGAAAAATAAATCCACTGTCCTTACTAACATACACACGCACAAACACAAGAATTGGGGATGTACTTGCTTTAAAAAGTAGTCCTAGTAAAATCCCGTACAATATGCGTCAAGTGCAATTTCATGTGTGTATTTGTGTGTGTGTTGACTTCCCGCTTGCCCTCGGAGCTATTTGTTTTCAGATGTGCGTAGGCAGTTTTGTTTATATGTCTTACTGTGTATGTTTGATTCTCGTGTAGTACATGCAAGCCGAGCGCACACACTCCCTCGCTTGCTGTCGTACATGCCAGGATTCAGGCTGTGCGTCCATTGCAGTGTTATCATCCAAAGAGGCAAACAGCCAGCCCCTGATTTAATAAGCTGCCTAGGGAGTCACATAGAGGTGGGGAAGCACTATCAGCTGATAACTGTCCTCCCTGCGAGCCTAGCTTTTTTTTTTCTCCTCTGATAGTCCTGCCAAGAGAAGACTCAGCTTTTCCTTGTTTTTCTGTGTGATTGTGCATGTTGCGAGTAGGAGCGATCCCCTGCCGGCTGCTGCCCACGTGTCTGTAGGCTGCGTCCGTCCTGTGCTGACTCTTTCAGTGTCAGACAGACAGCAGAGGAGATCCCACACATGGCAAAGGCAGGCCTGGGCCCAGTGCTGAGGAGCATATGCTCAAGGCTTTAGTGTTTCAGCCCCCCACCCACCAAATACACACATAACTGCCAATCCTGCCAAGCCGCAAAAAGCCATGGGCCAGACTACTGACAGATTCCCCATCTATCACTGTGTTCCGCGCTTCACACAAGCCATACAGCTATATCAACATCGTACCGCAACCTTGACAGCAATTTTGAGAGAAAAAAGGTTCTACAAAGATGCCACAACAAGCAAGAAAAAAACCAACACAAAATTTTGCAGAGCACCAACTGCGCTTTATTTTGACAGCTTCTGTTATTTTGTTGGGTGTGATGGCTTTGTAGCAGTGTTTGAGCAGTCTTCTGGTGATCTGTGAGTGGAATAGCTCTGTATTTTATCCAGTCTAGTCTTTCTAGCAATGATGTTCAAAGCGGATGCTAAAAGAATCATGTACTGAATGTGTAGGATATTGGACAATGTATATAGTTATGTAGTTACATAGACATGGACCAAAGATCTTAATAATTTCCATTGCTTTTAATGTTTTATCGTCAAAGGTTAGTGAGGGTGGTGTATGCCTATGCAGCTATCCTGGGAAAATCCTAGAAACCATTTTAATGGTTGTCAAACCACATCTTCACTGATACATACTGAGGTGTGAAAACACGCCGTTAATGGTACTGGGGATGTCTTCAAATGTCGTCTTTATTGGGGAAAGAGTTAAAGGATTCTTTTTTATTGTCAAGCTTTTGTATTTCTGCGGTGCTGATGTTTTTCTACAGTTGGTGATTGGGGTTTTTTTTCTGTGTGCGACTACCTCAGTATAAATGTGTATGGCACAACAGCTCACATGATAGGCATACTTTCAGGTGGCCGCCGTGACCCGCAGCTGACATCGAATGATTGATCCTGTTGCTGGGATAAGTGCCTGCACACTGCTGAGCACACCGGTCTACTGAAATGCAGCCAGGCGGAAAATTAGAAATCTCTTCATCCCTGATTCATTTGAAATCCGATAACTCCTATCTTCCCCTCTTGCAGGCACCTTTTCTTAGCCAATAAATCAGTAATTAAATAATGTGTTTATGTGTATGTGTGTGCATGTACATAAGGGGCAGGTGAGTGTCCTTTGGGGGGGATGAGTATGGATAGTTGAGGTGATTGGGGTATTTAACACTGCCCATCCACCCTCAAACACACAGGTACGTCTTTAAACACATCGTGTTGTCCCAAGTACAAGCGCCTGCCTAGTCACAAATGCAAGTGTACACATACAGACAAGTTTCACAGTGAGTGCTTGGTGACAGCTGGAGGTGTAATGGTGCCTCTGGTATCAAATAAATCAAAGTCAGGCCTCCCCTGAGCACTGCGTTTGTCCCCTTCGTAGCCAGCAGTGTAGTTGCTCTCCTATAGTTGCACTGAGACAGAAATATCTCTCATGTGAACATTTCATAATGCTTCTTAACTTCTAACATCGGTCTCGTTGTGTTGTCCAGGTACATCGGCCCAGGGCAGCCCACTTCTGGCTTCCCTCCCCGTCCCAGGACGACCTCTGCAGCCTCAGCTCGACCTCAAACACCTCCTGCCCTTCAGACTCAATGGATCCTCCCCACTTAGCCTGTTCCCTAACTTTAATACGGTGAGTCTAGTGGGTCTTCATAATAAACCTTACTTTTAGATAAACTGGACTGAAAAATAAGTCATTCGAGAACAATGTTCATTGTCAGCAATACTCTGTAAAAAACAGTTCAACATTTTGTCTCATCTTTCAAAACATACTTTGAAAGTTACACAGAATTTGAGGCAAGGCCAATTTTTTTTTTTTAAATCTAATCAGCTAAAAAAAAATCACACACTGAAGGGTATTGATTAGAAGACAACTCACAGGAGACAGATTAGCCTGATTTCGTTCTCTGTGGCAGAATGACTACTTTTATGGTATAAGGGTCGTGGTACTTGTACACATACGTCATCATTTTTGTGTCAATATGCCCCTCATGCCAACTCAGTTTATATCAGGGGGTGTTACAAAGAAATACAGGCCTATAAAGCTGTGTCATTATTGCCAGCTATTCTGTTTGTCACTATATCAATACTTTCCCTGCTAGACCACAGCCTCCAGTGCTGTGCCCAGGCTTTATCCTAGCTTTAGGTTACAGTTTTTAATGAAGCAAGGTTTGACCTCTGAATATTGCTTTGGTGACTTGTGTCACTATATTTGATTTATTTTTGGTTTAAAATGTAAAATTGGGTAGACGTGCAGGCATTGTTTAAAATAATGCAAGTGTGTATTTGTAAATACATTTGATTGACATTTTATTTACATTTGAGACACAGGGACACAGTTTTTTTCCCCATTTATTTATTGAAAAGGCCAAATATAACATAGTTTGAAAGGCTTAAAATAGTATTTTTCCACCAAAAAGATGATTCACAAAGAAAAGCCTTGCAAGCTTAAACAATCTGTGGAAACTGGACAAGCGGGGAATAAAAACAAGATGTGGAAGACCTGAAAAACTATCTGCTGCAAATGAAAATGATGGCCTTAAGAAATAAGAAAAGACCTGACACAGGACCTGAGTGATGCATCTGCTCCATATGAAGACAGAAACTACTGTCAGATTTTGACCTACCACGCATTATCATCTGGTAAGCATCTCACTGGCAACAGCTTTATTTGTCCAATGATCTTAAACATACTGCAAATAAAGTAAAAGCATAGCTTGTTAGAAGACAATAGAACACTATAACTCATAGACAGCCCCCAAATATTGACTTTTAAGCCCAATAAGACTGTACAAACTGTGTCTTTGCTTTGTTTTGGGGGTTTTGTTGTGTGAAAAATGACCACACACACACACACACAGTCCGTCTCAGGAATTTAGAGACATGTGAAATGTTTTTCTTTTTCACTTCTCATCCAAATGTAGATTTTCTTCTTTCACTTTTCATCCTGTTCCCAAGATTGTTTTGACATCTGGCAAAGATGTTTTCAGTGTCTTTTAAAGATCTTTTCACCATATTTTTGCTACTTGGGGCTTTCCTGCAGATAGAGTTAGTCGAGGTCAGCTGTGTTCTCACTACTGGAAATACTTTAGGACAGGGTTAGAGCTTGTAGAGTGTGACGGCCACTTGCTTGGATCGTCACAAAAATACAAGTAGATATACTATAGAGTGCACTGGGAGGTTAAAAACTATTTAATATCCCGTCCGATCACACTGTATTGGACATTTGCCTTCTCACTTTCTCCTCCACACATTAGGTAATGTCTAGGGAAGTTCAGGATTGCAGTTTATGTGTAAAAATAGCCTCTGTTTCAAACATCACCCACAAACCATTCAGTTTTCAAGCACATTGACTCTGATTGCTCAGTCTCTGGAATTAAAAGCTTATATCTTTGATCCTTTACTTTCCAGCACTTTGGTCATTGTCATTTCAAGTGTGTATGTGTGCAAGCATTTTTTTGATTTCTTTGATCCTACTTTTCCACTCTGCGTGTGTGTAGAAGAGTGTGCCCACATTGTCCAAGTGTTTTCAGTCCTTTCATTGCAATATGAAACTATTTCCAGTTCTGTGGTCTGTAAATGGAGTATAAGTTAGAGATTTAGCTTCTGCATACACTTTTACACCTTTTGAAACTGTACATATAAAAGGTAGGATGAGAAAGAGGGAGATTCAGTCATCTGGCTGGCTGGTTCTTAACAATGGAGGACATGTGTCAGGGGGTGGATGAGACATAAATGTTTGCTCTATGATGTGTATTTGTGTATGTAGGGGGCTGCCAGCCTGTGTGAAAAGTGCAGTTTTTTTTTCATTTGTTCAACCGCCTACTGCTTTGGGTCATGAAGTCGGCTATACTGCCCTGTGGAGGATTGAGCATGCTAGGAGCAAAAGCAGCGTGGTAAACATTCACTCCTCTAAAACCTCATGTATTTATATTAGCGGTGGAGGCAGTGGGGTAGGTGTCTGTCAGTGTTTTGTCTGTGTTTCTCTTGTGTTTCAATGGGAAAATTGCTGTTTTTATTCTCCAACCAATGTCTGTGCCTCACCATTCTAATTTGGGGTTTTAGTTTTGCACATTATGCTTCCCTATTAGAGAAATAAAAGCATCCATATAAGTAAAAGCTATTGGAGACGGAAAAGGCAGTAGATTACCAATGAATGCGGCAAGGTAGTACAAAGGAAATCGTTTTTACGGAGTCGCAATGCTGTTCAGTCTGCCATTGTTAAATAGAATACAACTCGCAGTAGGACTTGGAATCTACCACAACCACAATGCAGAAATTATGATAACCACGGAAATAACATCAAATCAGTGTCGCTTCAGTCACGGGAGGAGATGATTAGCCCCCATAATACACAGTCTGACAGTGCAGCTGTGGCATTAATCACAAAGTCCATTCAACGAGGAGCCCCGGGTTCTCTTAGCCCTGATAAGGCACACATTGTCCCAGACGTGTGCAGGAGGGAAGATGAATGCACCTGTCTCCAAAACCAAATATCCTCCGGTTCCCCTGGTGTCCCTTCTTACATCCTCCCGCTGCTCCACCCTCACTCCTCATCCCTTTGTGTGTCTCGTTCTCTCTCTCTGTCTCTATCTATCTACCCTGAAAGCCCATCACGGACTCAGCCACCCGGTGCAGGATAAGTTCTGTCTGCACTAGGATGGCAGGGGAGAACCGAGGGCTTGGACAAAAGACGCATTTATAGCAGTCGGTTCAGGATGGCTGCAGACAGACAATGGACACATTCTTCAGTTCCTAAAACAAACGGCTGTGCGCAGCCTGCTTTTCTAAGGTGGACAGAGGGCAGCAGGAAGAGCTAGGTTTACCTTGGTCAGGCTACAGTTGGTAAAAGGAAACAGCCATTTGCTTCCAAAGATATCTCTGTGTCATGTAGAGGAAACCAAAATAAAAGCAACAATGGTAAAGAGCCCTGAGGGAGAGATGTACCTGCAGCACGAAGGTTTCATTGTCAGATGTGTTTATATTCCTTTTCGCACCTGGCCATGAGGAAGCTGTAGTAAATAGACTCTATCCTTGCAGAAGAGGCAGCTACCTTGGACATGGCACAGTTTTTTGGGGTTTTTTTGCAGTGTGTGGAAGAGTCTGATGTTTTTTAACCTTGTGTGCCAGAAACAAAGCAAAGCAGTATGCCATGAGCACGCCAACGCTCTTTGATCTCTGGGCAGGTGAGGCTGTCAGCACAGCCACCAGTGTAGTTTCAGTAAGCGTAGCGGTATCATTCAGTGTGTGAAGAGTGATCTCCCCGTCCCTCCGGAGACCCTTCTCTCAAACGAGCAGAGGAATAGAGTGGGTCAGACCCTGTACAAGCCTGGGGCAAGATCCAAGGTGATTGTTATATGTGATACCATGCTGAAAGGTGCCCCAGTGAAATCAGCTGTCACTGTGGAATGCAGATCTTATAATGAAGCCTCAGGTTTCACCCTGCTGTTTATAGTATGGTGTTCTGGGACTCTCTGCTGTCATTTACAGGCAGTTAAAACAGTTTTAGTCTGTCTAAAACCTTCTGCAGTAAACACTTCATTGTGGGCTGCAATGACTCATAAAGTTTAAGCGGTGAAGTTTTGGAGAATACAATGAAAATACATTCATAAAGAAGAAACTCTTTTCCCTGTAGATTCTTATGGTGTAGGTGTTGATTAATCTAACAGTTTATGCACCACACTTCCCCCATTAATATCACCGCTGCAATACAACGCACAAAAGTGTAACTCACTAAAGGATAAGGATCATCTTGGTTCTGCATCATCTTTTCATTCATTGAAAAGGTTATTGTTTGCGTGAGGTGGTGTTTCATACCTGAAACCCATCAAGATTGTCATCCAAACACAGTAGCAGTTACTTAATTTAGTCAAAGTCGATGTGACAGCAGCAAAACATCTCTTGTCTTTTGCGCTTAAGTAAAGAAAAAAAAACTACATTCAGCAAGTTTGAAAAATAATAGATCTGAGCTTTAGGAGGGGAAAAATGTGTTTTCATCTTTCCTTTAGAATTCTCAAGAACTCAGGTGTACAAAAATTGGGAGATTAAAAAAAAACAATGCCAATAGCAAATTGCAATCAGTGAATACAATCAGTTGATTTACAACAAGTAGAAATGCAGCATGTGGTACTAGAAAGTGGTGTTTACCCTGGAAGTTGCATTTCTTAGGTAGAAAAATAACGAAATCTTGGAGGAGTAACATATTATCTATCGAGAAATAACTTGAGTTCATTCGAGGCCATCTAAACTCCTTTAGGGATTGTGCCATTTTTGTTCTTTAGTATTACTATTTTATTAACTCCTTCACTGAATATTGCACACTATGTCACTACTGTTGTAGTAATTCCACCAAACCACAGTTGCACTTTAACAAAGTGAGATGGAAAACCCTTTGATCTTAGTTATCTTTGATTTATTTAATTTTTCTTCCTTTTTTATTGAACAGCAGCTAAGCATATTTTTTGGGAAGCATAAGAAAAAGCGTATTTACTTTTATACTTACAATAGTCTAATTTCTCTCCTTCAGTTTGGCAGTTCACCAGCAGCTTGACTACAGTAATTAGCTTGCATGCATAATAAGGTGGCGCCCTGTCACCTTATCTCTTCAAAATGAAGTTTGCCCTCGTCTAGTGCATCAGAAGGAGTTTAGCAGTACGACTCTTAATGAGCATCTTTAATCAAAATAAAGCCTCTGGTAATGTTCCGTGTATGTAGGCCAAAGAGCTACTGATGATCAGAAAATCTGAATAACGTGCTGACAGGAACCGAGTTATTCTCTTTACATTAAAAGGGTAAGGCAGCCTCGTGCTGACATTACAGAGTCACCTTTTAATTTGTTTCAGTTTCATTTCATAAGCTCAGCTGTCACTGAAATATACTCTCTGTTTCTTTTTACATTTAATATATTTTTATTAATAATGGTATGCTTTGACTTTCATGTGAGGAGTATTCTGCATGCCCTCTGGTTGCACACAGCAAGAGCTCAGACTGCGGTGATCCCACAGCAGAAATGGGTTGCCTTTTGATTCTAACATTACCTTATCATCAGTAGCATTTAATGCTTTCCAGTTTTTTTTATTATTATTATTTCCATCTAGTGTATTCAAAAATAGCTTTTCCTTGTTTTCCTTTTTTTCTGCCATCCGTATATCCTGTTAGTCTGTTCTTATAATAAAGCTCATAAGAACCATGGCCAAAGCTCCAAATAATGAGGTCAGAGTATGTAAACATAATTCATGAGTCAAAAGCCCGGACTTCAGACTGTCTATTGATATTTTTTTCTATTCCTATTCCCATACAGAGCTGGGAATATTTTTTTCTATCCCTAGCTCTGTATGATCTATCGTAGGCATACAGCTGTGGCTGTGAGGACTTCCCATTTACCTGCTGTTTATTTGTTTACCAGGGGGGAGCCAATCAAAGCTGGCATAAAAGGCAGAGTGACTAGTGGATGAATTTAGGGGTTGGACCAAGGCCTAATAAGGATTACATTGAACTATGAATCATGTAGGGCTGCTCTAGAGGAGCCTGCGAGTAAAGATAGTTTGGAGTTGGAATAGAGAATAATAAGTCCATTTGAAATTTTGCACAACTCACCACCTTTAAAGGAAAGAGAATTTGTTGTATTGCACTATACACTAAAGATTTCTGCATCTATGAATTCCTAAAAAACATGCAACTTGGGAGAATTCAAGTTTGATCAGAACATATTGTCAGGATCTCGGGTTCAAACTGAAAACCGCAACAGATCATGGGAGGATTTTTACTAGTACACTTAAGTCATAAATCAAAAAATCTAACTTGGTCATATAAAAAAAATGGAAACAAAAATGAAGACTTATCATTTGGATCATATATCGCAACAATTTCCCAAAAGGCTAACTGGTAAGATGCTCTTGTGTCTTGCACTCTGTGACCAGAACATGCACCCTCGTATATAATCTGCGGTAGCTGCTGAAACTGCTTAGACATCGAGTCATGTCATGCTGTTTTCTGATTTACCAGACTGAAACAAATGCCTACACTGAAGACTGAATGTTGGCTTTATGGGAACTAACCTCACCTCACCTCTGAAACAAAGTAGCTTCTATCATTTGGGAAAATAAAATTATATAGAACTAATATAGCTTATACTTGTCATGCGTTTCTGTTTCTCAGATGGACCCTGTCCAGAAGGCTGTGATCAACCACACTTTTGGTGTTCCACAGCCACTCAAGAAGAAACAGATTATCTCCTGCAACATTTGCCACCTGCGCTTTAACTCGACGGTAAGACACGCTGCATTGGCTTTATGTTTCGGTGTTTATGAGGAAGAAAGAGATAATGTTGGACTACAAGGCAGGGAAACAGACAGTACGCCAGACTGTGTAATTTAAAACATAAAAGCACACTATACTAGAAAGTGAGTCTGGCCTCGGAGAAGATTGTTTTGGGCTTCTGCTATCTTCTTGAATTTATGTCACGATCAGCGTTTTGGTTTTAGTTTGTTATGTTTAAGTCCTTTAGGTTTTCTAAGTTCATTCTATCATGCCTAGGTTGTCATTATAGTTCTTTGTTTGTTAGTTTCCCTTTGTGTTTTCTACCCCTGTATTAAGTCTCCCCTGCCCTCTGTGTTTCATGTCAGCGTGTCATTTGTTGTAAAGTTCATGTTGTCATGTCTGTCTCATTGTGTTTCCTGTTTTATTTTGAAGAGGTCATGTGTTCCTGTGTTCATTGAAGAGTAGAAGTTTTAGTCTTCTACTGCATGTCATTATGTTCATATGTGTCAGCTGTTTTTCCCCATGTGTTTCCACTTCCCCCGATCACCTCCTGTGTTTTAGTCTGTGGCTGTATCCCAATTCAGGGTCTGCAGCCTTAAAGTACGCAGTCTCAACGATCCTCAAGGGCCGCGTACTTAAAGACCGCTAAGGCCGGAAGTGCGAGGCTTGTGAAATGGGACGGTCTAGCCTCCGTCGCGCTGCCCAGGTTGCCTAGCAACCATGATACTAACAGCTAGAAACGTTTCATAAAGCTTTGTTTGACAGAAATGAAGGAGAAAATCATTTGTTCATTTGTTTGTTTGTTTCTACATGAGCTTTGATCATTCTCTGTAAGATTAAGCTCAGCTATTGAACGGCGTATATTTTAAAGTAAAGGCTTTAAAACCAAGTTAGTACAAACGTCGCTATTGTCACATAACTTTGCCGACATGTGGCCAACATTAATGTTTTAATGTTCTTCGTTAGTAAACATTTGCACATAAATAAGTGACATAATATTCAGTACTTACTTAAAGTTTACTCTTCGGGTGCCCCTCATCCGCCGTTTTTTTCGGCAAAATTATCCACACCCACAGCCGCGCTATGCATTCTGGGATATGTTGGGCCACGAAGTCTACACCGCCACGTCCTTACAATTCAGGGAAATGAAGGACGCATTTGAGGGCCGCATTTCGAGCAGCCTTCGAATTGGGACAGCCTTCGTCGCGTCGCTGTGACGTAATCGGCCTTAAAATGCGGCCTTTAAGGCTGCAGACCCTGAATTGGGATACAGCCTGTCTCTGTTCATTCATGCCTTGTCCGAGTGTCTGCTATTCTACCTTGTCTCGATGCCAGGTCTCCATGTCCATGTCCATGGGTTTTGTTATGTTTAGCTCACCCAATTTAGGTTATGATTTAGTTTTGTCTTTGCTTTAGTTTTTCTTTGCTAAAATCAGCCATCAATAAACAACTCGTTTTCAGTTAATATTAAGTCTTGTTATTTTGCGTGTACACACTTGGGTCCAACCTCTCCACTCCCTACAGTCTGCCTCTGCCAGACTGTGACAATTTAGTTCTTATTATCTTTCTGCAATTACCTCAGATCACTGCATTTTTGCATGCTGTGTGTGTTTGTGTGTCATCTGTGTGTGTATAAGGAAATGCGAAAAAGGTCTGAGTGTTTCCCTTTCTCCAAATGATTGTATATTTAAATGAAAAGTTGGTCATTTGATTTTTATTTCTATGTAAAAGTTTGTTCGGTTTTGCTTTCTTGTGAGTTGTTTTGGTATGAGGGATTAGACAGCAGGGAAAGCTGCCGTTTATCAGCAAAGAGCAGAAACAATCAGCCGCCACAGCAGGAAGCAGCATTCTCGGTTCCCTACTCCATTTTTGCCACCCTCGCTAAAGCGCATGGATATACACATACATGCACACACAAACGTGCAGACTAGATTGCATGCACACAAACACGGAAAAACATCCCATGACATTTTATGCATATTTATATAAGCAAGAAAATGTCCAGAAAGCCAGAAGACTTCTTCGGTCTAGGCACAGCTAAGCGCACACACTCGCTGTCACACACTTTTATTTGGACTCCATCTTCAAAGAAGGTCTGAGGCACAGGAGACAGGGAGCTGAGGGGGGAGCAGAGATGCAGTCGTGCTCTTCACACACTAGAGCAAATCCCATTCCCTGCCTCCGCACACCGACTTAAAGAGGAGTGTCAGGTCTGACTGTAGCTTTATCAGTCTCTCAGAGAGCATGAATACTTTTCTAACACTTCCATGCACCCTCCTTAGAGTTTGCTCAGATATTATACCAACTTATCCTTATGCATAATGCTCAAAGGGGAAATAAGTAAGCTCACTTTGCTGCTCAGTAGAGCACAAATAGACCTTAAAGAGCAACTTAACACCAGCTGACAATCTTGTTTTTAGCAATTCCTCAGTGGCTCGACCTTTCACCCACCTGCAGTGATACAGAGGTGCACTCTGGGGTGTATCTTTGATGGATGTTTCCAGGTTTCTAGTATTTGTGCTAAGCTTATAGGCTAACCAGCTACTTGTGCTAGCCATACAGACAGATATAAATTATGGGAAAAAATCTGATGATGAGGCGATGTTGTGCAACCGGATGGGGGGGATGTCACTGGCATGGTTATCCCTGTTGGGCCACTGTAACAGCCCTTGGTAACATTTTATGTGGCCCAAAACTACAAGCATGATTGTATGTTTCATTCCACAACAGTAGTAGTAGTGCAGAACAAGAAAGCATTTCTCTTCAATTTAAACTCTTCTGTTATGTATTTTATAACACTGAAAAATAGAGCTGGTGTCAAAGAATGTAAAAACCACCACAGAAATTTTTGATGATCTATAAACCACCTGAAAAATGACCGTACCAACATGAACCAAAATCATTTCAAGAGACTAATAACCAGTGGGGGACTGGCTGTCGGGAGCACTGACAGTCAGTCTGTTGGCCTGAGAGTTGGTTTGGCCTTGAACTTGAGCAGCAATTTTACAAAAACAATCATTTGGTACAAGACGCACATTAGATGCAGTTCTGTCACTCTCACCTATACACTGTATGATCTTGGCACAGGATCCATGGCACGCAGGTGTGGACCTTTCTTTCGACAGGCAAGCCTGTCTATGTTAGACAAGTCACCTAGTGTATTGTTAAAGGAAAGGCTGGATAGACATGGCGAGACTACAAAAACAGATAAATACATGTACAGGGACCAGGTTATTCAGAAATTCTAGCATAAACAAAATTTTCAGAATTCAGCCAAATATAGGCTACTTAGTCACAATTTTTAAAATTTGTAATAATTATAATTTTAATATAGTGGAGAAATGTCAGACTTCTGAAATATATGTTAGTAGAACATATAATAGACTAAAATATCTATATATGTTCTTTTTCTGTACAGTTTGTACAGAACGGTACAGAATACAAACACAGAATACAAACACTCGCACCATATTTCTTTTTTAAGACATATCTCAAAGGGTAAATCATCACTTTTCCTGGTGAACCCATTTTGCATAAAAATATTTCTATTTTCATGGCTCTGGTCACCTTGAGGATAAGAAGAGGTTCCATCTGTAAGGCACGAGGGGTCACTAAATGTTATGTGAGCTCATAAGCTGTTGTCACCAGATATAAATCCAATTGACACACAGAAAACCAGCAACTTCTTATGACATGTTTTTGTCACCCGTCTCTATTGAAATGAGAGTAGAATAAGTCTCAATTGGCAAGAAGTCAAAAAAGTTCATTTCCCAAAACTCATTTAGCTATTATAGTTTTTTCAGTGTATTTGGACCATTAATTGCTTCTACTGAATTTTTAACATTATTTGTTTTAAGTACTATACAAAGTATATTGGTAAACTAATATACTTGATCACACAGCAAAAAGTATTTTTAAAAAACACAGGGGTGGTAGATGTTGTTCATTTACTAAAAATGTGTCGTTTTAGCCCATTGCTAGGTGGTTGCTAGGCAACGTGATAATGTCACAATATATAATGTATAGTTCAACTTTTATGGACATAGAGAAGGTCTTATTATTGTGAAATAAAAATGATAGAATTGATAGAACCAAAGGCCAAACCAACTCTCAGGCCAACAGACTGACTGTCAGCGCTCCCGACAGCCAGTCCCCCACTGGTTATTGATAGAACAACCTGGCCATGCCACTAGGATTTCTAAGGTATTATAGGTGCATAAATGCAAAAACAGGTCACTTTAGCCTGTTGCTAGGTGGCTGCCAAGCCAAGTCATAACATCTGTTATAGCTAAGAACCTCCAGGGGTGTAAGACGTTTGTGTTGTTACTTTTGATGCTTAATTCCTAATGGTTTAGGGGAAGTTCGTGGACAAAGAAACAAACAATTCTGGTCTAGATTGGAGGAGAAGGTCATAGAGAACAAAGAGTTTACAGTAAAGTTTGGTTCATGTTACTTGTGTAATGTTATTGGAAGGTGAGGGTACTGAAAGTGTGGAGAATAATTGCTAAAGATGTTTTATATCCTTCCTTGTGTTTGCCATAAAACATGTTGTCATTTTACAATAAGATTGGGCTGCCTGCAATGTTCCCTCTAATTTTTCATGTGTCTGAGCGAACACACAAACTCCCTGAGTGGTCCCTTGGACCACTGTGAACAACAGCAGACGTGTGCACTGTGGTCACGCCAGCATCGAATCCATCCAAGTTACATGGTTTATTAAAATAATCAAATTACAGCATTTACGTTTATGTTAGACTACTTTTAATTAACTGCTTTAGCCCACTTACAATGAAAATGTAAAAAAAATCGTGTTCATGACCTGTGTAGTTTTTTTTTGCTCTGACTTGTATTATGAGTATGAGTCTGTGGTCTGGGAGAGAGTCCTGTAACTCTCTGTCTGCAAAATACAGTATATAATGACCAATGTTGGGCAATTAATTATATAGTTACTTATTCAAAAAAGTTACTCAGTTTTGCAAACAACAACGTTTTTTGCAGCTGTTTACCTAAAAATGCAGCCAAGGCGGTTTTTTAAATAAACATTTCAAACTATTTACAGAACAATCAGGTGTTCTGCATCAAATTTGATGCCACACAAATTATTTATGACACTCCAAAACATAATTTATGTCCACTATGAGATAAAGGATAAATCCCAAGCCTGATAACTGCAGGCCTGACAACAGGAGATGTATCACTCCTGTAACACCTGTAACATTCAGCAGTTGCCTCATTGTTCTGACACACACAACAAAACTATTGACTACACTACACGCTAACTACACAAGATTTGCGCTAAATGTCGCAAATCTCTCACATCTCAAAACACCGCCGTCACTCCTAAAACTTCCCTCTTCCTAAACAACTAAATGTCATATCACTTTTTGATTGGTCCACATAGTACATTTTTCCACCAATAGGAAAGGCTGGGAGGGGGTTTGCTCACAGGCAAGTGCTTTCGAGCGTTTTCCTTATAAAACACAGTTTTTACCGTTTCTTCCTGCAGTAAATATAAACAACAATAGTATTCAGGAAACAACAATAGTATTCAGGAAGAAAACCAAACATTGCATCTATTTTTTATCATAACTATGGTTTTACGTGGCCTATCAACACAATTTAAAAACTGTTATAATTTTTAAATTTAAAAACTGTTATAGTTTTTGTGGTATAGTCCACACTCTTTCCGTCAATTGTTCCGTCTGTCCTCCTCACATCTCCAGTGGTTGTACACGTTGTCATTAACGTGGCTTCACTCCACATCAGCCACGCCGCTTTGCTAGCTAAAACACCGGTGTCGGCACATAAGGACGCTGTCATAGCCTGTCGACGTTGATTAGCTGTGTATATACGAATGTAAATCGCATCATTGGCTGGACTATGGGATAAGGTGGCATCGTTCTAATCCCATACTGGAGCAGCCAGTCACTTACTGACTAACACTGCAAAACAGAATTATTAACGTATTTATTTTAATTTCAATTCAGGTTAGATTTTTTTTTGTGCGACCGTGCCAGCAGTGCACAATTGTACACATGCCGAAGCTTAGAGGGAACATTGGCTGCCTGTATTTATAAATTGATCCTATACTTGTAATTTAAGGAAATAATGAAAAGTTAATTCATCAATTTAATGAAATGGGGGAGCTATGCATTTGCAATTAAACAAACCAACTGGCAGAACAACTTGTTTGTCAGTTTCCTTTCCTACAAGAAAGTCATTATTGGATGAGACAATTTCGCAGTATTTCAGAGCTATGGGATGGGGCACTTTTCACACCCCCACAACATATGTCTGGCAAAATATAGCCTTGTGTTTCCTTTTATCGCAGTGATTTCTTAATCACGGGACATTCTTGAATCTCTTTGAAGAAACTGTATCTCCCTGTAGTCTCGCTGCTGGGGTGGTGAAAACCAAAGCTCATTTCACACCTTGTCCTTCAAGCCTCCACTGAGTCTCAGTTGGATGGAGAAGCAAATGGTGGAGGGCTCACCAGCAGAATTCGTCAAATCAAGCTGTGAAGCCAAGCACTGAAGCCTTTCACTGCAAATCAGTCAGACAACGTGCTGAGGTATTTGAGTTCCTTTTACAGATGTTTTGACGGACACGTTTTGGTGGCTACGCATACATGGTTAACACTCTATAGTCCAACTTCTGTTGTTTACTGTAGGCTGGTAGTGGTTGTGTATGTGTGTGACCTTGTATCTCTGCCACGATACTGCACAAGCAGTAAACTTAATTATTGCTTATGGCAGTGACTCGCAATCAGTGGTAGAAATATTCCAGGGGGAGTTTTGTTGCCACAGGGTATATGCAAAGATTTGTTCAACTAATCCAACAAAAAAATTAAATAAAATAAAAGTGTAAAACTGAAATTATAATTTTAATTAAAGAGCTGAGTGGACCTGAACAGGCTGGAGAACAAAAGTTACTGTTCATTAAAATTAATGAATAAGCAGTTGAGACAGCCAAAAGGAATGCATAAATGAATAAACAAAAAAAGCATTGGTCAAAAAAATTAATAAATGATTGAAAGTAGGACTAAAACCAAAGCAGTTCAAATTAAGAGGATGCGTAAACAGTTGAAATATCTTGTTAAACAAAGATGTTAAATAGAGTAGCAGGAAAAATAGAGGTCAATGGTGAAAATGGTCCGCTGGAATTTATTGATTAACAGTTGATGGTATCCATGTAATTGCTAATCCAGCTAATCCAGGTAAAGATTTGTTTGGAAGAAATACGTAGCTAAGAATAACTGTAAAGACTTGAAATCTTTAAAAGTGATACATTGTTGAAAAAGCCAAACGTAATGGATAACTTGGAAAAACAAACACTCACCAGATGCTTTATTAGGTACAGCTTCCAAATACTGGGTTAGACCACATTTTGTCTCATAACTGCCTTTAATTCATCGGAGCACAGATTCAACAAGATGCTGTAAACATTCCTCAGAGATTTGGACACATCCATGTTGGGAATCTCCTGTTCCCTCTCATCCCAAAGGTGCTCTATTGGATTAAGATCTGGAAACTGAGGAGGCCGTTTGACATGGCGTGTTATCCTGCTCAAAGCAGCCATCAATAGATGGGAACGCTGTGGTCATTAAAAGGTCAGTATGATCAGCAAGACGATTCATAGGCATTTGCGTGTAAATAATGCACGACACCACCAGTAGCAGCCTAAGCCACTGATACAAGGCAGGACGCATCCATGTTTTCATATAGTTTATGCCAATTCTGCCCCTACCATCCAAATGTAGCAGCAGATATAGAGAGTCGTCAGACCAGGCGATATTTTTGTAATCTTCTATTATCCCATTTTGGTGAGCCCATGCAAAATGAAACCTCAGAAGTGACACCCAGTATGGTCTTCTGCTGTTATAGCTCATCTGCTTCAAGGTTGAACATGCTGTGCATTCATGCTATTACGCTTTCTTTAGTTATCAGGGGTGTTATTTGAGTTACTGTTGCTTTCAAAACAGTCTGTCCTTTCTAGTCTGACCTCTGGTATCCACGAGACATTTTTTGCACAAAGAACTGCAGTTCTGACCATTCTTTATAAACCCCACAGCTGGTTGTGTGGGAAAATGCCGGTAGATAAGCATTTTCAGAAATACAGCATGTCTGGCAACAACAACCAGACCATGCCACTTTTGAAGTCACTTAAATCATATTTTTTAACTGTCCTGATGCTCAATTTAAATTTTCTCCAGGTCATCTTAATCATGTCTACTTGTCTAAATGCACGGAGTTGCTGCCATGTTATTGGCTGATTAGATATTTGTGTTAACAAGCAAATGAAATGAAATGACCGGGGGTGTATATATCTGAGTTGGGTTAATAATTAGCTTAAATCCAACTGAAATAACATTGCTTGTTCTGCTGGATGGAAAAACACTTTAACAGTATCCACTTATGTTAATAACAGTTAGTTGGTGGCAAAGGGGTACTTGATTCCATCTGAGAGGCCTGTGGGACACATCACATGAAAAAGGTTAGGAACTGCTGGCTTAGGACTAATCTATTGTTCATTCTCAGGTAATCGGTTAAATCAGCATTTTGATCCTATTGAAAAGGCCTTAATGAGATCACAAGTCTCATATCTTCTTGTTGCATGTATTTATTTCTCACTAAGGAGTCCTTCAGATAAATGTCAGCTCTCTTTTCATGCAAGTTGTTTAGTACCTGAGGATTTGCATGAGTTGTTTCTTCAGGAAGTGTTCAATTAGAAGCTTAAGAATAAAGTTTGATGTGTTTGAGAAACAGCTGCATCATACCATGCTACAAAAAAGTGTGTTTGGAAATGTTCGCATTTTTTAAAAAATAGGTGTTTTTGTGATTTGTGTTTAATTTGTGTAAATTCCAATTCATGTATGTTATTTGTGATTTTCTCTCATTATGGGTCTGAAATCTTCCCCTCTGTACCTACGTTCTATCCAGACTACGCTCTGAAGAGAGTTTATCCCTAAAATTTATCTTCTCTTTTAATGAGTGATCTCTTTATCGATTTCTTTTCTTTTTGTATGTATCCATGCTTACTCTGACAACAGGGGCTTTGTTCTGGGATTGAACCGAGGTCGTGAGAGTGATGCAAATGGGAAGGTAAATCCGCCCGGAGAGAAACGTGCGTGTTTATTGCTGCAGTGCAGTCAGTCAGAATGTGTTTTACGTCTGATCCGCGTTTGTGGGTTTGTGCGTGCTCGCGAGCGCTCAGATGTGTGTGACATTAGCATGTATTGCCAGATGCGTCTAGGTTTTGCAGAGGCTGATTCTCACAGTGAGCATTTATAGGCTAGTTGTAGAGATGGAATCCTCTCTCTTGTTGCATATTGCACATGCAATTATACCTCTGGCCTCCCAACGTGCCAGCACTGTTATCAGGTAGAAACAGACTCTACTCTTTGCCGCCCGCGTATGCCTGTGAGAGAGTGAATATTCCAGGCGTGCATTTTAACATTTATTGCACGTGAACTCCAGTCTTTCTAGCAGATTATTCATGAAGTAATTTCTGATTTTCTTTTTTTCCCTGTTTTTGTCTCATATTCCCACAGAACCAAGCAGAGGCCCACTATAAAGGTCACAAGCACGCGCGTAAACTCAAAGCCATGGAGGCCCAGAAAAACAGGCAGCGACGAGCTGGGGAGTCCTCATCCACAGGGAGAGAGCGAGACCGAGACAGAGACCGGGAACGAGAGCGGGACATAAGCAAGACATCTACATCTGAGGCAGCCCTTCCCACACTTATGGATACTTGCTTAGAGGAGGGAACAAGTAGGTATAGTGGCAGAAAGATGGGACGAAGGCATCTGCAAGAGTGTGCTATTTGTAACCGATCCTTCCCCAATCCTCTCCACCTTCTTGATATCACTCTATCACGCTTTGATTCCTCTAACTCTTCTTCTGCTCCATTGCATCTTTCTAAACCCCATCAACCAATCTGCTTCTCACATTATTGACAGTTTCCATCCCCCTCCATATCTTGGCCACCTTTATCCCTTTCTCTCAGCTCCAGTGTGTTACACTTTGAGATTATATCTTCCGTACACCTTATCCCTCATCCTCTTGGCCTCCTATCCCCACTATAAATTCAGACCTCTGAAATTGTAACTCACATTTTTTCCCCTAGAACTTTTCTGAACTGGTCCTCAGTCTTTGTGCTTTGTGATGGATGGAAGGCTCAGATGCTATGGGAATGGGGAAAAATCTGGGATAAAGAAATGCTGTGTAAATACAGGGGCAGACTGGGATCGATCAAAGCCTTACTGGGGTCATTTTTACCCCCTTTGCCTCTTGATTTCGACTGCTTGACTTCACCTCAGTTACTCTTTGCTCTCTGCTCCCAATCTCAGTTAGATGCAGAGGGTAGTTACAGAACCAGAATTGGTGTATCTGTGCAGCATGAAAAGAAAACCATATATTGCTGGTTGAGAATTGAGAGGGTTCCAGATTGTGGCGAGAGCATTCATTTAATGGGCTGTCAAATAGAAAATAAAGTTAGAAGACATCAAAGGCACTTATCTTCTTTTACAAAAAAGTTCAAATGTTTTCACACTGGCAGTGTAAATATAGACATTTTAACTTGTGATAAAGGAATAGAAGTGCATTGGGTTTCTTTCAACAGAAAACCAATGTTGACTTTTTCTCACCGCCCAGCTGCAACTTTACCTCAGAGAGCATGAATTGCTCCGGTGGCATTTTGACTGCAGAGTGAGCCCATTACCATCTCATGTTGCTCTTGTCTTGGTCCACACTTTTCATTTATCCATCACAGCTGATGGGAATGGAGAAGAGCCAGAGCACTTTTTCCCCCTCTGTCTTTTAAATTTTTACTTTCCTCCCACAGAAAAGATCACTGTCTCGGCAGAAATTCAAAATACTCTTGGATGCTAGATGGAATATCAGAGACGAGATATGAAGGTGCTGGGGTTGGAAAGAGACTTTTTCCACTTTATTCCATCTGACAGACATGTCCACATGCACATGAACACACATACACACACACACTTTTTTTTTTTTGCCTGGAGCACTTTTTGAGTCTCCTTCAGAAAGGAGAAAGTGGACAAAAGAGTAGAAGCCTGATAACGCTCTCATCAAATATCATTTTAATATTCCGCTGTTGCAAAGGAGAGCTCTGAAAGAGGAATGCAACAGCAGAGACGAAATGAGATGATGAGTGGAAAATGAAAGATAAGATGAAATGAATGAAGACCGCTGAGGGAAAAGGGAACGAATACAAGAAAGAACATGGAGGAGGGGGTCAGTGAAGTGAGAAAGTACATAAGTCAATGCTAGTTTTTATGCTGTGAATAATTTTGCAGTTCTAAAGCAATTTTGTGAGGAGGAACACTCTTTAATGAGCCCAATTGTGTGATTGGCCTAATGTGAAATTGAAATGCAGCAGTGCGAGCCAGTGCTGGCATGCACCACAATGCCAAACTGTAATGGAATAGTGCTCCAAATTAACATTCTATGAAATGAGTTATATCTGCCATGAAAGTAAAGGCTGGTGAGGAGCTGTCTGAGGCTAATGCCCACATTGTGTGCCATCAGGAGCCAATAACACACCTGTCTGCTATTCTTAGCACTCTGGCTCCCTGGCTCAGAGTAAACAGATTTCTTCTCAACCCACAAGGTCAGCTTCCTCAGCCTCATTAGAAAATGCCTATATGCACATTTAGACACAGAAGACATTTACTAGTCGTGCGCCACCTCTCGACATCAGCACTGGATGGGGTTCAAAGTGTATATTAAACACAAGATGTTTTCCAAGAGAATTTGGAGAATTGCCACCATGAAGTGGCGTGGGTAATTAAAGTTTAAGCCTTTTCACAGCACAAATAAGAGAACCGATAATAGCAGGACACATGCATTCATAACAGTATAGCAGGGTGCATGTGTTCAAAATCATTGTTTCGGTAACCATCCCACAACATGTTGGTTTCTTTAAAGCCCGACCACCTCATCCAGTTGGTAATTATTGTAACCGTGATGACAAAGGTCTTCTGAGGATAATGAAGTACTGCTTTTAACCCGAGTCACAGTGTTGTGATTTCATTGTGTAAATCTAGCCATAATTGTGTGAGTTCAGAAAACAGTGCAGTTAGGAAGGCAGTGGCAAAGAATGTTATTCTGTAGAATGAAATTATATTTGTTGTTTAGAGGTGCAGTGACAAATGGTGTACAACTTTGCTTTCAAAAAGTGCTGTGACATGTTGATTAAAAACAGAATGCAATAATGTCCCAGTCTTTTAAAAGCAAAAATATTAGATTTCATAAAAACAGCTGAAGTTTAGTCAGGAGCAATGAAAATTGAAAAAAAAATATGTGTGTGATGCTAACAAAAGACGCCTTGTAGAACTTCACACAGCCATTTGTGTTGAGTAATGTGATTGCCTATTCAAAAGAGCGCATCACAGAGAGGCTGAATCCTTCAAATGTAAAGATGGAGAGGGATTCACCTCTGTGTGAAAGAGAGAGCTTGAATTTCACTGAGGATTTCATTATCACATAACATTAAAAGATTCATAGAATCCATAGAAATCTCTTTATGCTCGGATAAGGCCAAAAACATCCAACTGGATCATGGCTTGAGGGCATTTCGAGCCAATTTATCATTTACAAAA